>NC_053423.1:25400866-25700866 GCF_016859285.1 Xiphias gladius
CCGACTTCTGCTGCCAGCGTGGTTGAGGGAGAAAAAATGTCCAGAAACAGGTGTCTGGTTGAGCAGAGACAGCAAGCACTCAACATCCTTATACAGACCAGAAGACAGACCACGTTGTTAGGGCTGCAGCTTTCTTATTGCAATTATTTTTCCATCAGTTGTTTCATTAATTAAAGGTCAGATGATCATAATCAATAATCTTTCCTTCCCGCACCACAAAAGCTCTGGCGGAGGTCGGGTGGGTGGATGAGGTTTCTTTAACCATGACCACCATCTTTTCCTGACCTTAATTTATTTATTTTTTTTTTTCTTTTACCAAAACCACAATCCTTCCTGAAATTCAATGCTATTTAAATCAATATTTTATATAAGCAGTGGTTGTAGTATTAAACGCACAGGGGAATTTGAACTCCTTGTTTTGGTCTTGTGGCCCATTTCCTGTCTGGTTCAGTCTCAGATGTTTTCAGAGAAACAGCTGTAAAAAGCCACCATCCACTACCTGCTCAGCAGCAAACAGCAGCCAGACCCAGTCATAGACCAGCTGGTGAACACGGTGGAGCATTTAGCAGCTGAAGAGCCAGATGTTTCCCTCAGGAGCTGGTGGAGACCAAAACCAGAGCTAAAAGAGAGGGAGTACTGGACTTAGATTCATCAGGTGACACAAACACGAGATCCAGATGAAGAATTATGTTGCTCTGTAACACCTGGATGTGAAAAAAACAGCTGTTTGACAACATCTTCTCCATAACAACTTCATAAGCAGGGCGGACTAACCTCCCAGGGCCCGTATTGACCCCCACTATACATGGAACTTTCATTATTTCCCCAGGCACCCAGAAACCGACCAGTAATTTAGAGCTGAAATAATTAGTTGACGAATCGATTGGATGATTGTCAGAAAATTAACTGGCAGCATTTCTGATAATAGACCGATTAGGTAAAAAATAAAAGAAAATTCACTGGTTCCAGCTTCTCAACGTGAAGATTTCTCTGACACTGAACTTTTTGAGCGTTGCTCTGTTTTCTCACATTTTATTTACTGAGCAATCAATCAATAATTAAATGAAATAAGTGTCAGATCCATTGATAATGACAGTGACTGTTGGCTGCAGCCTCACAGTTCTCCTGTATAGAGTGCAACTTCATTCATTGTTGACTGAACGTTACTTCACTTATTTAATATTTATGTTCATTATCATTTTAAAAAAACCATTGAAAAATAAAATCATCGTAAAAAACGCTTAATAAAAGATAAATACCTGGAGAATTTCATCCATCGATGCAGTAAAATCATCTTTGTATGGTTTTAACATACTTGATCTCCATTTGCCACAAAACATCTCATATTCCGTACATCAGATCTGTTAATAGGAAAAATTAGCATCTCAAAATTAATTTCTAACGACGATAGTTTCATGATTTTCCTCTTATTTAAACTCACCAGGAAAATCTGAAGCATCTGTTGATATTTTCTTTAAAAAAATGGATGGAGGTGATGAAGACGGAGAGGAAGACGAGTGAAGGTCACGGTGATTAAAAAGAGAGGATTAAAGAACATGTGAGGTTGTGGGGGGGGGCATGTTAATGATGTGATGACGAGGACGGAGGAGTGATTGATCTGTTCCTCTTTTATCAGGGTGAATGATCAATGTCAGTTTATTCCTCTGTTATCCATCCTCCTCCTCCTCCTCCTCTTCCTCCATTTTCTTTTCCTTCCTCTCCCTTCTTTCCCTTTCAGCTCCCCTCTCCTCCTCCATCTCATATTCTTTCACCTCCATCATTTCTCCTCCTCCTTCTTCCCCTTGTGTCTTCTTTTTCCTCCTTCCTGCATCTTTTTGTCCATCTCTTTCTCCACCCAATGTTTCTCTCTCCTTTTACCTCTTATGTCTCTCTGTCTCCATCTCTCTCTCTTTCTGTCTTTCCCTCCTCCTGTCAGAATCAGTTTTTGATGATGTTTTGAACATTTCGGACTAAAATCATTTTTTTTTTCAACGATGAACAGCGAAGAGGACGGTACAGGTGAAATGGAGAGAAGAGGAGGAGAGAAAAAAAGAGAGAGGTGTACTGGTTTTACAACCTGCTGTAAATCTCTCCATTAAGTCGCCCTTTAATCGCCTGGTAAAAATTTATAGGAGACAAAGGGGCGGAGGAAGGGGGGTGAAAAAGAAAAGGAGAGAAAAAGCGAAAAGATAAAGTAGAAGAGCGAGGGAGGGAGGGAGGAGGTGGAGTGCAAGCGAAGATGCCTGTATAACCAATAAATATTGAAAGCTGATTAATCAGTATGACATTTTTTATTGAATATCTAATAATTCATAGGTCGGTTCATTATGTTATGAGACTGCTGCATCTTTGTAACTATAATAATTTAGTTTTCCGTGCTAATCTCTTGCTTCACTGCTACTTGTTCAGGCTTTGTTCCATGTTACTGCCCATTTCAGCCTTTTATTTTATTCTAATCCAAAATACTGAAAACGGGTTTGGACATTTTCTGTGTGTGTAGTAGCACGGATGGGGGCTACAGCTGCCTTTCATTGTGCAGCCCTGTGTGGTATAATGACAATAAGGCTCAATCTTGAACTATAATGTAAGCTACAGCCAGCAGCTGGTTAGCGTAGCTTAGCATCAAGACCAGAAGCGGGGAAACCGAGGAGACAAGCTCCACCCACCACTGATTCACGCGCTCTAAAGCCACGAATCCGACACTTACATCTCGTCCAACGCCCCGACAAGAAAGCCAATTATCGGACTTCCTAAAAGGTCCCACTGTTCCTTTAAGAACGGTTTGTGGGACTCCATGACCTTTCAGCTGGACAGATTCTACCCATTTAGCTCCTCTACTGGGTTTGTTCTGTCCAACACCTTGATATTAAAGTATTTTGGACGTGTATTTGAATGTGCGTCACCTGATCTGTTTAAAGGCTGATGGATATACTCAGTATACGTATGGATAGTGGTGTAGATGCTTCTCCCCTCACAGTAGCCATGATACTCTGTCATACTTCGGTGACATTTTGTATTCAGATTACTGTAATCGCATTACATGTCGCTCGTGTCTCTTTCTCTCTCTTAGTTAAAATCCTCCAACTGCATCTCGTTCCTTTTTTCCCTCAGTTTCTCATCATTTTTCCAAAGTCTCTCCTCTTATTTTCCTCTGTGTTTTTTATTTTCTCTCTGTGTTTTGTTTAATGTTGTGCGTAGAAATAGACAGACAGACGTAGAGAGGGACAGACAGGCAGGCAGACAGGCGTCTCATGGCCCGTCTGCGACCTGTAATTGGTTTGTCGCCTCGTCAAGTTGCCGCTTGACACTCAGTGTAATGGACAGAGACATTCAATTTACAGAAAACACAGGCTGAATGTCAATTAACTGCAGGACTGAGAGAGAGAGAGAGAGAGAGAGAGGCGGATAAAGCGAATAGACGGGGAAACGGGAGGAGGAGAAATGGGGGAGGAGAGAGGGAGGAGAAGGAAGAAAAAATAAAGACATGGAGGGTGAATGATGGAAACAGGAAAGAAGAGGAAAAAAATCAATATGCGAGATAAAGAGAAAATTCGAGAGGCGGGAGAAAGAAGTACAAACTAGAAATGAGCAGAGGAAAAGGAGGGAGAGAAGAGCGTGTGTGAAGAGGTGAAGACAAAAGGAGAGAATGGAAAGGAGGTGGGAGGTCGACGACGGGGAGAGGCAAGACAAAGAAAGGGAAAGAAGAAGAAAACGATAGCGAAGAGCTGAGAGACGGAGGAAGGGAATAG
This sequence comes from Xiphias gladius, assembly GCF_016859285.1. Taxonomy (NCBI): domain Eukaryota; kingdom Metazoa; phylum Chordata; class Actinopteri; order Istiophoriformes; family Xiphiidae; genus Xiphias; species Xiphias gladius. The sequence goes on from NC_053423.1 coordinate 25,404,616, forward strand.
AAAGGAAGAGGAGGACATAAAGAGAAATGAGCTCTTCAGATGCTGATGATTGTTCTCTAGCGCCATCCTCAGGACAAACTTCACACGTTTAGCTCGACTAGACGAAGAACAAATAAATAAATCAGCTTTACTGCTGAATGTTGTGGTTGAGTTGATCAGAGTAAAGCAAGCAACCAGACGGTCTGTGCCTTTAAATGTTCAGGGCCCTGGATCAGGTTCAGTCGCTGAACGTGTTCCTACCGAGAGACGCTTCACATTATGTGGAAACCGAGACAGATGCAGAACTCGCATTTGGATTCCTGTGATAGTCCACTGATTAATCATAAACAAACGGAGTGTGATGGGAACGCATCGAGTGATTATTTTTAACGGCCCAAGAAACAATCACTGAACTGGATTGAGAGAAACAACAAACAAAGATAAAGACCGGAGGAGACAGACGGTGTCGTCCTGCGTCCTCTCCGGAGGTCGTCTCAGACCCCTTGCCTGAATTACACAGTTCAGCGGAACATTCCTTCAACCCCACGGGGACGCTCACATGTCTGGTCGATAACGCGAGGCTTCCACTCAGCCCCCTCGGAAAGGGGCTGACTGCATGGAAAACAAACAAAGGGAGATTAATGGACGCTGTTTAGGTGTTTGGTCTCAGACTGATCGATATCTGGGAGAAAGAAGGATGAACGAACGCGAAACGCTGCGGCAGGTCACGGCGGATCCGATCCAGACTCCGTCCTCTGCCGACAGACGGGCAGGCAGGCGGACCTGCGAGGCCAGATGCTGAATAAAAATATATAATATACACCATCACCGTGTCCGTCCACTACGGTTAACGTGGTGATCTAACCCGGTCAAAAGGAAACCTTGGATCACCGGTGTCAGGAAGCTGGTTATCGACTGCTTCGTAGCACAGGCCTCGGCTTTGTGATACCGTAGAACCTGAGTTTGGCCCAGCGAGAGCCGGACGACCCGCTAACCTGGTTTACGACTCCAGGCAGTGCAACACAAACCAATCCCGATGTTCTGCCGGCACAGCGCACCGACGGAACTTTAGCTCTAAACAACCACCAACGAAAATGACGACAAAACAGAACCCGCCACGCAGATCCACTGACGGACTCTCTGCGAGACAGAAATCAGAACAAACCCAAACAGATGGAAGAACCGCAGGAAGGAGCAGCAGAAGGAGAAGGCCTTGAGGAGTGTGTCTGGTCCCCCTCTGCTCTCTCTCATAACACAAACACAGAAATCTAATTACTGAGCTGTTTGTTCTGCAGCTGCAGACAGACAATAAAAAGCTTAAATTACCTTCCTCATTAACCGGGGAAATGAGACAGACAGAGAAACAACTCACAAAAAAAAAAAAAACCCAAAAACCAACAAAAACCCCCAAAACGTCAGCGCAATCAAAAGGAAAGACCATTTTGTTGCTCGTTTGCTTTTTTTTCTCCCCAATGAGCTTTGTGAAGGAAATTAAAGCGACAGATGAACAAGGAATTATCTTAGATGAGGAATGTGTTGGTGCTGGGGATTATTATTCACCTCCTTTTATGACTGACAGCAAGCACTGGATTCTTTAGTGCCCTGATTACAGAAACTGGATTAATTTATACTATTGATAACAGCTAATGGATTCCATCACAGCATTCATTACAAGCACTGAATTATTTGACACTTTTGATAAAAAGGTCATGGATTTTTAAAGCTCTTGTTCCATTATTAAGTAGCAGAGTGTTAATTTATTATCTACATTGAGAAGAAACTGCCCAGGTCACAAAGAAATGAAGAACCAGACACAGGTGTACGAGCACTGAACAGCATTTCCAAAGGTTCTAATTCTGCTCAGCACCGGATTCCCGAATTTAACAGGAACTGTAAAGTGCAATTGTAAAGTGGAGATGAAGAACACACTCAGAATCCAACGCATCAAAACACACAAAAACATGATTGTGTGTAGTCATGTTTGTCTGCAGCTCACACATACACTTACCTTAGATAATGTCGGTCTATGTAATGACAAGCTGTCTCAGAGCAGGTTTTAGGGTTCAGGTTAGAACCAGGTTTACGTTAGGGCTAGGGACCGCATTATGTCAATGACTGTCCTCACAAAGATAGAAGTACAAGTACTCGCTCCTCTGGATAATGTCCATATGATTGACAGTTGATCAGAGAATGCACCACTAAAGGTTTTAACCTCTGAGAATCCTCCGCAGTCATTAAGCCAGACGCCTCAGAGAAAATCTTCCTCTCGGCCGTTTTCCAGACACCTCGGCTCTGCCCTTTTTCTGAAGGCTGGCACGACTTTGCTTCCACGTTTCATCTTCACCCATGCGCCGTCTGCCAGCCGCCCGTAAGTGACAGCTCAGGATGGAAACGGGACCGTAGCCACATTGTCTGCTGGTTGAATGGAGATGGATTCTTAACCACCACCAACCAGACATCACCGAACATCACTCAGACGTCCAGTAAAGCAGCTTTGGTGAACCCACAAACCGAATTTGGAAGGGGTTGGACCAACGTTTCTCCGCTTGTTCTGCAATCTGGCCCTGTCCCTCCTGGGTCCAGGTTTGGCTGCCGTCCTATTGAAATGTTTAGGAAGACTCTTTGATGGTACAGCCCTGCTCCTCCGGACACCTCCTCAAAGTTAGACAGCAGTCTGACACATAGTCCCTGTTTCACAAGTTCCTGAAACTGAATTTGGCCTCTGCTCAGGGGGCGATACCAAGTCCACGTTCAGGTACTCTCTGCGGTTGGAAACGGTGCTGTCAGTGATGACGGGTGTAGCAGAGGTGACATCACATGACAACAAGGACAACCACTTTACTGCTGTTGTTTGGGGCAGAATGACCAATATTGAGCATTGGAGTTCACTTGTTGTCCAGGCTCCATCAGTGTTTGGGAGACTACATTGACTTTAGCTGAGAAAGTCAATGTAGTAGGAATACTTTCACAATAAAAGCCTTAACCGAGCCAACCAACGTGCAGTAAATCATAACTTCTGACCTCATAAGTTGGGTGATTTAAGTCCTATGACGCTCTGCTTTGACCAGGTGTTGGTGGAGCAACTGCTACTCAATGGAATAAAGATACTCCAGAACAGATCCGTACGTGTTGGGTTACCGCTTTGGCAGGCGTGTTCACATGTGCAGTCCAGCACATACGGGCTGCACGCGGTCATAAATTCTGGGCTGCACACAGGCGTCCGGAGAGACACTCAGAGCTATGCAGATGTGGAAAGTGTGATATGGACGTGAGCTTGAAATCGGCCTGGTGACCTTAAGCATTGAATTCAGGAGCAGAACGGGAGTCTGTGACAACAGGAAGAGATGAAGAAAGGCTGACCAGGAACAGAGACATCCCACCTGTGCTCTTGTTAAAAACCGTTTGGAGGAATAGTTTGAAAATGTGGTAGAGTTGGAGAAGGTCGAAACCACGCTCTCGTCCGTACAGTAAATACGAAACTACAGTTAGCCTGGCGGTCTGGTTTGTTAAATCCATACAAATACCAAAGTGTAAAAACGACAGCTCACCGTTTCATAGGGGTCTATGTGCCAGACTATTCCTTGGCTCTGAGCTGTTGAAAGACAGCTGAGACTCCAGGAAGTCTCTGTTCCCGGCCAAAAACCAGTCCGACACACGACCCCCACAAAACTACAACGCGTCAGTTTTTGTTCAAAATACACAAATGACACACAACTTGTTAATTATGGGTTTAGAGGCGCTGGGAGGTGGCATTCTTATCACCTTTGGACAAAGGCAGGCTGGATGCGTCTCCCTGTTTCCTGTCTTTATGCTAAGCTAAGCTAACCAGCTGCTGGCTCTAGCTCCATTTTACCGTATCGAGACGAGTATCGATCCCAACATCTCACCATCTCGCACTCAGCGAGAAAGTGAGGAAATGAGCCGTTTATGAATCTGAATGTGTTTAAACTGTTCTCTCATTGGCAACGACAGAGATTCATCTTTGACCTACAAATCGCTGAAGTAAAACAGATAATTACCAATATTAACGCTCATGTCTGAACAGTAAGGGAACAGTAAAATCTGGTGTGTGAGCCTGAACCTATCTTCCAGCTAAAGTCCTCTCAGTTTTGATGAGCCTGAAAATGTGAGGCTAAACTACAAATGTTGCAGAACTTGAAAATGGATGAATAGGGATCCTGTGTTTAACATGCATTTGTTGCAGTAGACTCCGAGGCCTATTACTCATGAGTGAAAGTAGATGAGATCATACCTCTAATGACTAAACTGGAAAACATACTTGTTGAGTTTGGTTCCCACAGTGTGAGTCTGCAGCTCAGATGTTGTTTCAGAGCTGATGGGGACACCCAGATACCTACAGATGTCTCAGCGCTATTCCCATCTATCCACTTCAAACTGTCACGAAACTCCCAGCCAGCTCCCCCAACATGAAACAGAGCCAGCAGATGGAAATCTCAGTTTCATAGCAGTGGATTTTTTCTGTCCTGAGTTTCTGTTGCTGCTCCATGAAAACAGCACAGAGCAGATCCTCTTCACTCTGCTGCTGCTGCTGCTGCTGCTGCTGCTCACATTTCAAATGTCGAAGAAACAACACGCAGCTTTTATTCCACTTCTCCGTGATTAAAAATAACCATCCACCGTCCTCTCCGCTCTACGCAGAGTGTGTTTATATCTGTGTGTTTGTGTGTGTTGGCCCTGACCTGCTGTTTGAAACCATTTGAGATTCAACGTGAGCTGTGTTTCTGCACTGCACCATCTCAGTTACATCACTCATTAGGGGAGTGTGTGTGTGTGTGTGTGTGTGTGTGTGTGTGTGTGTGTGTGTGTGTGTGTGTGTGTGTGTGTGTGTGTCTGGTGTGCTAGAGAGGGACAGGGAGAGAGATGAACAGTTAGGTTCGAGCCTGAATCAACACAGGAAGATGAAATATACATTTTAATACACAGAAAATTGCTTTCAATGCGTGTGTATACCAGAGCATCAGTACCACACACACACACACACACACACAGTCTATACACACAGTGTACAGTGTGTACTCTATGTCCCTGGATAGATGAAATGCACCTACAGACCTGTAAACTCCATATTTACCATACGTGCATATTCTCAAACTCTCACATACAAACAGTAACAATAAGGTTCATTTGTACAAACCGACATTAATAAGCACAGTCACACTCGAACCCGGCCTCATGTATTATTTATAAAACAGTAAACACACGTTTAATCAGTGGTTTATTACACATTTGCATTAGAATAAACGTGTTCTTATAACTGTGTACAAGTGTTTTTTCATGTGCAGTCTTTGTTCCACATATGTTCTATTGTTCCATCCTGTGTTTCACTACGTTGTCGTTCATCACCTGTTCATCCAGCAGCCTCCACTGACGAGTGTCCACAGGAGGAGTTGGAGCCGGTAACAGAGACGCTGATAAACACTGGGATCTGGTCACAGCTGCATTAGAGTCTGTTAGAAACCAGTTATTAGGTCTTTCCAAACCGATTATACAGTCTTGGTCCGTTCTAGTTTTAAATCTGACACTGTGCGCGTATTAAAGTTATAGTAGTATTCATACAGTTTATAAAATGGAGTGGAAAAATATCTAATTATGCTCATCTGTCTGATGTTATTTACTCACCAGTCACTTGTTGAATGCATTATGTTTGGTGATTTGAGGTATGTTGTGTTATTTTTGTGAAATGTAATTTCAAATTTTCATCATTGTTAAACAGTTTTTTTAAATCTTCAGCTCAGATTTATCGACTGTTCTCCATCTGACCTCTTTCACCCTAAACACGTCCGATGTTATCCAACGTCAGCTTCGTCGGTCGGTTCAGTTACGTACGCAGCAGTTGCGGCCGGCAGATACCGGGTGTAGACATTTGGTAACAGCTTCTCTATGTAAGACCAGGTTGGTTCATTTAGTTCTGCATAAAACCCCAGTCAGTAAACACTTACATTAGAGCCAGACTAAGTTTGAACTTACTGACAGCTGCTGCTGCCACCGGCTCCTGGTTGTTGTCAGAATACGTCAGGTAAACACAGGATGGCAGGTGCAGACTGAATCTGAGACCTAATCTGAATCCATCAAGAGCCCTAACAGTAATACATCAAATGTCAAAATCAATCCTAAACCACATGTCTAACCAGTGCAATGAAGTAAGAACAACATGTTCTCCTCCGCGGGTTTTATTTCAAAGTTTAGCAGCTGTGCTTCGTGTTAGTCGTAGCCTGTTGAGGGATTTCTGCTTCATATCTGTTAAAAGACCTGAGCAGGAGTCCGGCAGTCTGCATCGTCGAAACCCGGAACTGGTCTAACCTTGGAGATGTTTCTTGGATTGTGATTGTCAAAATTTAGGCTCCAATCCTCAAAGTCTTTCAAAGCCTGTTTGATATTGTGAGTAAAGGCAACAGACAGCTCCGTTAAATGTCCATACACTCACAAGCCACTGAGATGAAATCGCAAAAAAATTACTGCAAAAATGCAAGAAATGTTTGTGGAAAACAACGGACAAAAGTTCGGGCTGAAACAATTTTGCAGAAAATATTTCGTTTTTTTCATGTGTGTTGAGGTCAGATCATAATTTTTTCACATCGTTCACCAAATATATGGTGGAGAAGGGGACGTGAGATACACCCTGACTGGGTTCTTGATCATCTTCATCTTCTTCCTGCTAAAATCCAAACTCTGGTATAAACTCCGGTGACATCCTCGGTCTGTCGCTGTCTGATCGTGATCGGTCCAGAGAGGCTGATGTGTGAGGTAAACAAGTTAATTATTAATCACTGTAATGAATAATACAAACACACTCCTTCTTCATTTGTCAGCTGCCGGAAGACAAAGTCATCTTTCATTCTTTGTCCGGTGCTTTTTTATCAGCAGTTTCAACTGCTGCCTGAGTTCGGCTGACCTGAAACTGACCTGCGTGGAAGCAGAAGCAATGTGGAAGTTAAGCCTAATTTGCTGTTTGGAAGCTCCTTTCAATGAACCGTTAGGAGTTTTGAACATAAAGTTACTCATGGTAAATTAAAACTGGGAGATACTAGGTAGTGGTCAACATTTTGACTAAATCCTTTCACAGTAAATCTCAAAGTTTTGACCACGTTAAAAATCTGAAAACACATGATTCGGTTTTAGTAAATATGACTTGTATCTTGTCGTTGAAGCCACAACTTTGACTTTGGATCTCATTCTTTGGACCAGGTTGGTGCCTACTTTCTTTGCGTCATTCATCCGGCAGAAGTGATTTTCCATATTTATTGAGACAAGTTTGGAAAACTCATGAAACTGTCTGTTTTTGTCTGAGTCTTCGTCAGGGGTCAAAGCAGATTGATTGTTTGTTCATTAGTCCAGTCATGTCATGCTAACGGCAGCACGCTAACATGTTCACAGCGGGATGTTCAACATGTTCACCATCTTAGTTTAGCGTTTAGAAGTCAATGCGGCGTCCAGCTGAGGCTGATGGGAACGTCATTCGTTCAGCAGGTATCTGGTCATAAACTAAAGTGTTGGACAGTTTAAAATGTTGACCCGTTGATGGCGCTAGAGGAAAAGTCAGGGGATCGCCAGAATTGCTACAGTTCATCCTGAGGGGACCGTGAACGTCCAGAACAGCAGAATTTCACGATCCGTCCAACCGTTGTTGAGACTTTTCAGTCTGGACCGACACACTGACATTACCCTCCACAGGGTCCACGGATGGATTGCTGAGCAGCGTTTTTTTGTTTGAGTTAAATGAAAAAGACACCGAACAACTACAAAGAGAGACTGAAGAAGACCCAAACCAGTGGTTAAAAAGACTGAGGTTAATTGGCATTTAGTGGTGCAGGATGTGGTGAGAGAGGGAGTTACTTGAAATCTTTTAAGGTTTCCTTGGAACGTGCCTTTCCTCGCTCTCCAAACTTTTCCTCTTGTCACTTTAAAGAGGAGCAGAAACGTCTCGGATGCTCCTGCCGTTCAGTCATCAGCTGTCAGACCTTTCTTCAAACTCCGTCAGCTTCCTGATGATGCTTTCAAAACTGAAATCAAAGTGCTGATTGTCAGAGCGCTTTTCAGTCTGACGCATGCTGCTAATTGACATTCAGGTTAACATGACTCCCCTGTGTCGCTGCCTTTCTGTTGTCATCTCATTTCACCACAGATGAAGCGGTTTTATTATTTCGTTCAGCCCCTGCTGTACTTCACTTCACTTCATTTTAATGCTTCAGCCAGTTAAACAGGTTGATCTGCTACAACGCTCGGTTCCCATAAGGTTTAAACTTCCTTCAGTGAACTTTTCCTTCATCTCTGGCCGTTTTAGACCAGGGCCCAGAGCAGGGACCAGAACTTTGAGCTTTCTGAATTTCTACTCTCAGGAAAACAGCAGGTGGAAGCTGCTGAAGTGTCCCTCTGGTGGGACATTTGGGACTAAATGAAGCCATCAAGAGTCCAAGTAGAGCACAGACATTTGCTGTAAAAATAAAAATTGAAAGTGTGTGCAGCCAGGCAGCGCTGCAGCTCAGCAGTGAGGGAGAGATTTTATGTAAAAATCCACTTGTCATCAACCTGAATCACAACATCTGAACAGCAAAACCTACGGATCCGAATCTGAGCATTCAAGTTTCATTTGGCCCGATTCAAAACCAGTAAAACCAAAAGGCTGGGAGGTGACTAGATTTAGATTTGAGGTGACGTAGGAGTTGAAGTTTAACCACTAAAATGAGCTGAAGTGTGATAGCTGAAAGGTGTTGAAGCGTCACTGAAATAATAACAATGTTTAGTTCATAGAGCAGGTTTCAGACCCGACATCAAGCCGCTTTACAAACCACAGGAGAGCAGAGAGTTCAAACAACAAGTAACACATTAAAATAAAGCAAATAAGGTTTGCACCGAAAGGAGCGGAGGTGATGGAACAATCAAAATATGGAATGGAAGTAAAAAATGTCTTTTAATTTCTAAATTCATTAAATGAATAAAAAGTAAAGCTCCAAAAGGAGTTGAAGAGTGACTTTAAGTGTAAAAGCTGAAAGAAAGTTGGGGTTTCACTGAAGTTGAGGTGTCACTTGACAATATTGGCGTCTGTGAGAACAAATCTGAAAACAAGAACTTTAAATCAATGTGACTGAGAATTGTTTGTTTCTGAGTTATTATTATTTCTAAATTTAGTGCTGAGCTGTCAGTTGAAGTGTAAGTACATGAAGTATAGTGAAAAGAGTTGATGTGTCATTGGAAAAAAAAAAAGATGAATGAAAAAGTTGTTAGAAGAAGAAGAAGAAGCAGAAGAAGGAGAAGAAGACGACGTAGAAGCTGTAACACAGCTGATAATATTGTTAACTGATCAGGTCAGTGTCTGGTCCCAGGGTCTGAAATAAGATGATTTGCTCCATTTCCCTTTTTATATCAGTATAAACTGGGTGTCTTTGGACTGTCGGTCAAACTGAACACGCCGCTATTTTTTTTTATTATTATTTGTAATGAATACTCTGCAAAGTGCTGTTTAATATTCAGCGTATTATCGAGCTCTCACTGCATCTATTTCTATTCGCCGTCTCTGCTCATCCACCATTATCTCTCTTTGTATTGTCAGCAGCTTTTGCAGAAGTGACTTTCTGCTGCACAGGAAGAAACAGAAAGAAATCCCCTCCTCCTCAGCAGTGAGCCAGGACCAAACTCCTCTCTCTTTTTCTCTGGTTCTATTTTTGACTCCACCTTTCCGCCGAGACACAATGGAAAGTGACTCATGTATGATTCACGGTGTCAGTGATCGAGGTGTTCGTCCGGGAACACAAATAGCTTTCAAGTGCATCCTGGGAAAAATAAAAAACACTCGTCTGCCGCCGAGGGCCTGCGTTGATGTTTGTTGTTCCACTCGTACGATGTGGTTTTTGAAAAGCTTAGATTCCTGACACATTCCACAATCAGCGTCACAAAACTGCCGCTGTTGTTTCTTATTTATTACCTTTCAGCTGCTTGAATATTTTAGTTGTCCTACATTTTGTGTTGTAACATAAACATTTGAAAGCAGCACCACAGAGTTCAAACTGCTGCAGCTTATCAACGGACTGATGTGCAAGAAAATGATCAGCAACGGGTCCAAGGATGTTGTTGTTGTTATTATTAATATTATATTTTAAGTTTATCAAGCTTATTTCGTCTATAAAGCTCTTTAAAAGTAAACAGGTTTTGCACCAAAGTGATTCACAAGGACGGACATACAGTGTATGTACACACACACACACACAAGCATGATTATACATTATTGTATGTGCAGAGCAGATGTTGTGAAAATACCCAAGATTAACATAGAAAAACCTTTTAACACGATTTAAAGCCCATGGAATCAGGTGGGTCTGGAGGTGCATCTCAAAAGCATCAGCAGACTCAGCCTGTCTAACGGCCTCCGGCTGGCTATACCGGAGCCGAGGAGCCGCTACAGAAAAAGCCCCGTCTCCTGGATCTGGGGGGTCTGCTGGTCCAGTGAGGGGTCAGAAGTTCGGAGATATACACTATGTAGGGGTGAGACCACGGAGAGATTTGTAGACAAGGATTTTAAGGATTTTGAAGTTTATCCTGAAACGAACGGGGAGCCAGTTTAAGGATGCAAGGATGGGGGCGATGTGGTCTCGTTTCTTGGACCGATTCAATAACCAGGCAGCGGCGCTTTGAACAAGCTGTAAACGGGAGCTGGTCGCCTGAGGGATGCCTCGGTGGAGGGAGTCCAGCCTGGATGATATCAGTACATAAATGACTCTTTCTAGATCAGAGATCAGAAATGCCTGATTTCAGAGACGGTTCTGAGTTGGAAAAAGCCGGACCTGACACGGGAATTTACCTGCCTGTTGAAACTTAGATCGCCATCAGACGTAACACCCAGGTTCTTTGCATGTGGTCTGACGTAGACGGAAGGGGGATTCAGGTCCTGGGCAGTCTCAGTGGTACGATGTGGGGGGGCAAAGGAGTAGGATCTCTGTCTGGTCGGAGGTAGATCACTGAAGAGTTTGTTTTCCACCAGAATATCTGATCCTGCAGCACAACATCCCCTTATAGTGACTCCAGCATCATTAAACTGGTTTAAGGTTCCGTTCAGACTCTCGCAGCACCTGGTTCAGGTTCGGGAAAGATCCCGGTCTGGTTTGATACAGAAGAAGTTCACAGTGACCTCAGACACAACCCGTTTATTCACGTCATCACTGGAAAAGCAGTGAGAGGAAGGAGGAGCCGAGGGAGTTTGAAAAGGAAGGAAAGGAGGATGAAAGAAATACAGAAAAACACTGAAATAAGTTGAAGTGAAGCGCTGAAAGAAGATGAAGAGTCCATTGAAATCTAAGCACAAAAATGAGCTGAAACGTGTGTCGGGTAAAGGACAAACGCCGAAACACGATGTGCTCTGCAAAGCGTTGGAAGGAGTCGGAACTGCAGGAGGATTAGGTCGTCTCATAAGTAAAGGCTGAGAGAAATGTTTAAATCCACCATGAGTCACAGTGCACCAACTGAAATAAGTGTCAGTGTCTGCAAAATGTTAAACTGTCAGTGGAAGTGGATTTGAAGCGTCACTGAAGCTGAAATCGACTGTTATCAGGTAAAGCGATGAAGGAATTAAAAGGGAAACGGAAATTCTGATAAGGTGGAAATAGGATGGGATAATGAAGAAGAGGAAGAAAGAAAACAAAAAACACTCAACATTTTGTACATTTCATTGTTGATGTGGGAATAATAATTTGATCTCATTTGCATTTATATTGTTTCTCTGTTTACAGTGAGGCCAGACTTTTCACTCTGGCTTATGAGTCAATATAAATATTATTGTGACTCAATATTTGTTCACATACTAACGTGTATTTCCTTGAGTGTGGGTCTTCTGTAAGGAGGTTTCTAAAACTGTTGTTGTCAATGTCTCTGAACAGAAACGTGTTCAACATTCGTCGTTTGATGAAAACCTGCTCTGTTTTGTTGCGTGGAGCTTTTAACACTTAAAGCATTACCTGCCGCATTTATGGAAAGTTCTGTGTGTGTGTGTTTCCAGATGTCATGGGATATAAAAACAAGCGAAAAGTTTTCTTTGACTGGAATTTGAAGTAATTTTATGAACTTGAGAAGGATGTAAGGGGCCATGTATAACACATGGGGGCCTAAATCACTGTTGGAGTTTCCCAACTCAAGGTCCACTTACCAACTTTCTGCAGTGCTTTCACTGGTGCCGAACAGTTTTCCTCACTGGATGGAGTTTATTTTTGTGGACACGAATGTCTAAAAGTTGCTGTGAATGAAATCAGAACGACCTCTGAGCTTGCGTGGCAACATTTCCATCCACATGACAGCGGAGCAGACTCCTTGCAGCGATGAAGGCCGTGTGATTTTGTTGAAAGCTCCAGGAAAAGCTAGTGCTGTCACCGGACCTTGAGTTGCGATTGTTTCACAGTATTTTTTACAGAGAGAAAAATGAGCTTTGATTCTGCAGAGAGGACAAAGAGAAGCAGTGCAGCTTTATTTAGGCATGTTAATAATTCCTGTGTTTGCTAGCGTTGTTTACAGGAAGTCAGACGTCAGCTGCTTCAGTCTTTCTGAGTTCAGACTGCAAACAGCAACAGACAAAAGAGGAAACGTATGAATAAACCACAGCGGACAGAGGAAGAACCAGTCTAGATCCGCAGAATCCTTTTGCTCCTCAGACTTTGCATGTGTCCCCTCTGGTTTTCAAGCAGTTTGGTATTTGGACATTTCTAGTGTGTCTTCGGTTTCTTACTCTATTCTCGCGACGTGAACATTTTCTTCACATTTCAACTTGCTGGGTAAAACTTTCTCCAAAACCTCCTCGCAGGCTTATCACCGTTTCATCTCATGTCGTATCAGTCGCTTCATTCATGGTTCCGGCGATGCCGCCTCCCGTCAACGGCGCTGCCTCTTTCACGTGAACGCGCTCATAGCTGGATCTTTAAAGCCGGGGTTAACAGAACCGGCTAAGTGAAGGCTACGCTGAACCGGCCTTGTGGTAACGGGCCCCGGTGCGCAGCAGCGGGTACACAATGAAACAGCGCTGAGCGTCGTTATTCCATAACGTGCATAATGTTTGTTGCCTTTTGTTAGTGTTGCCCTGCTACAGTGTCGGGCGGCTTTGAGCTGATGCGTTTTCTCTCTCAGTGTTGATTTTTCAGGACAACGGAAGCTTCCAGCTCTCGTCTTCATCAGATGAGAGCAGAAAGAATCAGCCGAATTTCCCGGAGGGAAACTGAGGACAAACGTGTCCAGTTGAAAACCAAATTCTCCTCATTCATGGCATAAGTCAGTGTTCAGGAATATCTGAAGCAGCTGAAGGCAGAAGAAATTGGGTCTGAGTTAACCTCCAGTACTAAGTTACTTGTTTGATAAAAGTTGATCATTTCTGAGTTTGTTGAACACATATTGGATATTGTAAGATAATGCTATTATGATAGTGTTATTGTTAATCTGTTGTTGAAATAAAAGTTTGGATTTTTTCCTGCAAAACTAAGCCTATTTATAACCTGACACGCAACCGCAGACACAGTGAAATTGTTCCCTTAAATTGAATTTCTCACCTCATATCCCCATTTTTTTAAGGCAGATTTAAAAAGCCGTAATACAACAAATCAGACAGAAGACGTTGTTGTTTGTACTCTCTTTTCGTGGATGCATCTACTGTGTCATAATTGAATGAAAAACCTCTTAAAAAGGAAAATCATTTAGCTTTTTGTCATCTAATAACTCATCGTCTTTGTGACTTGAATTTTCCATAACACATTAAGATCAAATCACAACACAGAAAACAAAGTGAAGTCGTGCCATTAGTTTTCAGCTGCGCTAAATAATTGTAACATCTGGCTTTTGTAGAATTAATAAAACAGCTGCAAATGTCCATTTGTGCTGTCCTTGTTTTATGTCTCAGTCATGCATTTATTAGGACACTGCGCCGATTGGCCCGATGGAGGCGTCTCCGTCCACATCTGCAAAACCGCCGGCCAGAATAGCATGAAATGTCCCGATCTCCTTCCTGCTCTCCAGAGGATGAACCCCAGGGACAAACTCTAAGATGAGATAACACCAGGATGTTGTGGCTGAAATGAATTCTGCAGCCCCTGGGGGGCGCCAACAGGACTTTAGACTGTTGCTGTCACTTCACGTTGCCTCCGACTCTGCCCTCCGACACACTCTGCACATCCTCTGTATCATCGTATTAACGGCGTTCCTGTGTAAAATGCAGACTCAGCGGGCCAGCGGGCGTCCAGCCAGCCAAACAATCAGCTCTTTCCAAACCCATTAGCTCCTAACGACCTAACGAGTTCGTTGGGAAGGACGAGGAGGAAGGACGGCTCCGGTCCGCCAGGAGGTGACAGGAGGGAGGCTCGCAGCGTGAAGACGTTTATAGTTTGTTGATTCGTGATTTCATCGTGTCCGCCTCACTGATCATGTTCATCAATGACCTCCCTCAACAGTTTTATCTGACTGAGCAGGTTCAAACAGAATCCCATCAAAACCACTACACTCTCTTTTATTTAATCGCATCAATCAAATGCTGCTGAGCGTCGTCCCTGCAGCTGCTCAGTAAGATTTCTCTGATGTCACCATTGGCCACCAGCTGACTGGTTACTGAAGCTCATCAGAACGAGCCTGGAGAACCGAAACGCTAATCAAAGGGCTTCGTGTTTCGGTTTGAGTTTGTTGGGAGATCACAACATTTACCAGCTTTCTTTATTATTATTTTATGTTTTTCAGAGACATCACTGACCAAAATTTCTCTGGATATTATTCTCGGTATTAACACCAATGTTAAAAAAAAAACAAAAAAGTAAGAATTGTACACCATGTAAAGGGTAAAACAAAATAGCATTTCCAGAGGTTTCAACCGCATCTCAAGGTCTTCCTCAGTCCGTCGAGTTTACTCAACCCTTTGGTCTGGTGTAGTTTTTAATCACTGTGAAGAAGCTGATACTGTGCAGCCTTCACCTTCAGAAACTGCTGGAGCTCAATCCGGCGGCACCACAAGCCAGTGTGTGTGTGTGTGTGTGTGTTTGCAGGGAGACCAAAGGCAAAACGATGCTAACCATCTGGACACAGCACGGTGTGATCACACCTTTTAATTCACACACACACACACACACACACACACACACAGATTTTCAGGCCTCGCAGGGTGAAATGATGTAAGAATCTCAGTGTGTTTCTCAGCAGGCCAAACACAGAGAGGAGGAAGAAGAGGTGTATTCAGCCCAAGGCCTGGACTGCACCTGGAGTATGACAGACACCTGAAAACACGCCGCAGTCCTGCTGGCGCCCCCTAGAGGCCGCTGTGTCCGATACACCCACAATATGAACAGACATCCTGATGAAGTGGAGCTAGAACCGGTTTTTCTTTTCAGTTTGACAGCTCTTTTTACAGGTTTCCTCAACCGTTGACACACAAACACAATGACCAAAACCTTATCTTACACCAATTCTTCGCAAACACAATCACATTTCCGGCTTTTCACTCATTGTGCAGTTTTTGCAGTTTTCCACACTTTTTGAAAAACCCGACACACAAATCTCTACATTTAACACAATCTTCATCGATAAAATCCCTCGTCTTCACGTGGAAAACACTGCCATTCAGAATGCTAAACACAAACCACCAGTCACACCACTGACACCTGTTGCTTTTCAGTGAAAGGGCCAAAGGTGAGCTCTCCTGAGTGGGAGAACAATGGGTGCCAAGTTTGCAGACTGTGGTAGTACGAGAGTCGTCAGAGGCAGAGGACGAGGATGAGGAGGATGAGCAAGAGGAGGACCAAGACTGCGACATAGAAGAACAACATGCGTCTGATGAGCTTCGGGCCCCTTTGGTGGAGCAAGTGTTCAGTCCTGGAGCCAGGGCTGAGGGTGCAGCCAAACTTGAGCTGCTTCACTGTGGCCTCAATCTTCTGGACGTAGACATGAGATAAGGTAACGCTGGACTCCAGGCTGGACTCCAGGCTGGACTCCAGGCTGGACTACAGGCTGGACTCCAGGACTCCAGGCTGGACTCCAGGCTGGACTACAGGCTGGACTACAGGCTGGACTCCAGGCTGGACTATAGGCTGGATTTTAGGCTGGACTCCAGGCTGGATTTTAGGCTGGACTCCAGGCTGGACTTCAGGCTTGACTCCAGGCTGGACTACAGGCTGGACTACAGGCTGGACTCCAGGATGGACTCCAGGCTGGACTCCAGGCTGGACTCCAGGCTGGACTCCAGGCTGGACTCCAGGCTGGACTCCAGGCTGGACCCCAGGCTGGACTCCAGGACTCCAGGCTGGACTCCAGGCTGGACTACAGGCTGGACTACAGGCTGGACTCCAGGATGGACTACAGGCTGGACTACAGGCTGGACTCCAGGCTGGACTCCAGGCTGGACTCCAGGCTGGACTACAGGCTGGACTCCAGGCTGGACTCCAGGCTGGACTCCAGGCTGGACTACAGGCTGGACTCCAGGCTGGACTCCAGGCTGGACTCCAGGACTCCAGGCTGGACTCCAGGCTGGACTACAGGCTGGACTACAGGCTGGACTCCAGGATGGACTACAGGCTGGATTTTTAGGCTGGACTCCAGGCTGGACTCCAGGCTGGATTTCAGGCTGGACTACAGGCTGGACTACAGGCTGGATTTTTAGGCTGGACTCCAGGCTGGACTCCAGGCTGGATTTCAGGCTGGACTACAGGCTGGACTACAGGCTGGATTTCAGGCTGGACTCCAGGATGGACTACAGGCTGGATTTTTAGGCTGGACTCCAGGCTGGACTCCAGGCTGGACTTCAGGCTTGACTCCAGGCTGGACCCCAGGCTGGACTCCAGGACTCCAGGCTGGACTCCAGGCTGGACTACAGGCTGGACTACAGGCTGGACTCCAGGATGGACTACAGGCTGGATTTTTAGGCTGGACTCCAGGCTGGACTCCAGGCTGGATTTCAGGCTGGACTACAGGCTGGACTACAGGCTGGATTTCAGGCTGGACTCCAGGCTGGAGGCTGGATTTCAGGCTGGACTCCAGGCTGGACTACAGGCTGGACTACAGGCTGGACTCCAGGCTGGATTTCAGGCTGGATTTCAGGCTGGACTCCAGGCTGGACTACAGGCTGGATTTCAGGCTGGACTCAGGCTGCAGGCTGGACTCAGGCTGGACTCCAGGCTGGACTACAGGCTGGACTACAGGCTGGACTCCAGGCTGGACTCAGGCTGGACTCCAGGCTGGACTCAGGCTGGACTCAGGCTGACTCCAGGCTGGACTACAGGCTGGACTCCAGGCTGGACTCCAGGCTGGATTTCAGGCTGGACTACAGGCTGGACTCCAGGCTGGACTACAGGCTGGACTCCAGGCAGGCTGGACTCCAGGATGGACTACAGGCTGGATTTTTAGGCTGGACTCCAGGCTGGACTCCAGGCTGGACTTCAGGCTTGACTCCAGGCTGGACCCCAGGCTGGACTCCAGGACTCCAGGCTGGACTCCAGGCTGGACTCCAGGCTGGATTTCAGGCTGGACTACAGGCTGGACTACAGGCTGGATTTCAGGCTGGACTCCAGGCTGGATTTCAGGCTGGACTCCAGGCTGGACTACAGGCTGGACTACAGGCTGGACTCCAGGCTGGATTTCAGGCTGGATTTCAGGCTGGACTCCCTCTACCAAGGCATCCCTCAGGCGACCAGCTCCCGTTTACAGCTTGTTCAAAGCGCCGCTGCCTGGTTATTGACACGGTCCAAGAAACGAGACCACATCGCCCCCATCCTTGCATCCTTAAACTGGCTCCCCGTTCATTTCAGGATAAACTTCAAAATCCTTCTAATTGTCTACAAATCTCTCCATGGTCTCACCCCTACATAGTGTATATCTCTGAACTTCTGACCCCTGACTGGACCAGCAGACCCCCCAGATCCAGGAGACGGGGCTTTTTCTGTAGCGGCTCCTCGGCTCCGATATAGCCAGAACACTCCTATTGGCTCCAGTGGAGATTCAGACGTTTGGCTGTTAGCGGCTTGGATCCCCGAACGGGAGAAACACAGGATTAATCTGAGCTCAAAAGAGAAGTCGGCTGAGACGTTTAGGTTAGTGAGAGAAAGGAACAAAGCTAGTGCAGCTGAGGCACTTGAGCTGACGATGCTGAAGAAAATGACGACGACTCTGCGCCCGAGTCGAGCTTTCGCAGGACGAGAGAGGTTGGATCCGTACGAGGACAAGGAGGGAACGCTGTTAGGAAGTTAACCATAGGCTATGCGTTTTCCCTGTAGGCAATACTGATCATTTTAGCACGGTAAAGTAAATGTATAGTATGTAAACAGACTGTTATGGTAGAACAGAGTACGTTGGAAGTAGCTAGTATGTGAAATAAACCACATAATGCATTCAGTCCCTCCAGTCCCTCCCTGCCTTTGTGTGGGTGAACACAGCGAGGAGGTGGGGGTTGTGATAACTTACAGGTGTGGTAGAGGGGGTGGGGTGGGAAGCAGAATGTAACGTGGGAGAGGTGTGTTTGTTGGGGGGGTAGGCCACTGGGGAAATGTTTGTGTGTGTGTGTGTTTTGAACAAGGCTTTAAGTAATTATTATTACTCAGTGACAAAGTAGTTTTATTTATTTATTAGCACTGAGATCTCAGCTCAGCCGTCGTCTTTAACTCGTGTCTCTGCTGACTCTGTCAGACGACGTCACGGTTGTGAAACCGGGATTTCAGCAGCAGAGCAGCAGCTTGGAAACTGTTCCATACTGGTTCCGTCGTCTGACCACAGAAACAGAAAAGCATGTAGATGACAACAGCTTTACTGGGAATTCAGCGGCGTTAAATTACTGTACATGTGAGCACCGAGAAGCTAAGAGATGAAGGGCGGAACCAGCCACCTGCTAGGTCTTTGTTACCAAGGTTTTCCCGTTCCTCATCTGCCTCCCTCCTCTCCGTTTCTCAACCCAGCAACAGGAGGAAGCGTGTGGTGATGTCTGGGCCGGATCCGTCGCGGCAGGCGATACTTTCCCCGCTGCTCGGCCGGGGAGGACAGCGCCTGTGATGCTGATGAGGTTGTGGCCAGACAGAAATGAGAGGCAGGAAGCCGCCTGGTTTTCTTCTGCTCTCTTTTCCTCCTCTACAGCAGGCTTCTTTATACAGAACCAACAGAGGAAAAAACACTTTACAAATGCCACTGTTTGCTGAGATGCGTAGAGTATTTGAGATTGAGAAAAAACACGACTCGTATTTGTGGCGTTTTATATTCGAGTGTACAGACATTTGAACAACAGTTCGCAGCCACTGAACCTACAGTACGTGGTGCTAGAGTGAAAGTGCAAAAGGCCAACTGATATCATCATCATCATCATCATCATCAGTGTTTTCCATTGAGTAGTGTTCAGTTGGTTCGAAAGTCTGTTCTTTTGATGGTCACTACCTCCTCCCCTCCCTCCCTCCATCCTCCCTTTCTTTTCTTCTCCCCACAAGTTTTATTTCCTCCTTTCCTACTTAAACTTCCATCATTCATTCCCTGCTCATCCTTTTCTATCTTTGATATCTTGCTTTTTCTTCCTCCCTTTTCCTCATTTCTTGTCCTCTCCTCTTTGTTTTTCTTCTTCCTCTCTTTTTTATTTTTGCTTCTCATCCTCCTTTCCTCGTCTCTCCCCGTATCTGTCCTCCTCATCTCTCTTTAACTTTTTTAACTCCTGCCTTCTGTTTTCATCCTTCCCTTGGTTTCTTAGTCTCCTGGCCGTTTTCCTCCCTCCATTCCTCTTATCTTTCCCTCCATATCCTCCCATCTGCACCTCTACTGTCTTTTCCTCCTCCTACCTTCCTTCCCTCTCTAATGCCTTATCTCCCTTTCTTTCATTTCTCTCCCACATTTCCTCCTCCTCCTCCATCTATTCCTCTCCTTCCCCCTGCTCCTCTTTGCTAATGAACCCAAGATGGCGGCTGATTACATTCTGTTCCTTAACTGTGCGGAGGATTCATTAACAATTAGCGGCAGCGTCTGATCTGAGCCGATCCACATTCTGATACCAGTTTGATACCAGTTTGATACCAGTTTGGATCGTGAAGTCCGACGACGTGAATCACGTCCACTTTGTCGATTTTAGATCCCAGACTCGGCGACGCTGCGGAGCAACTGCCGCACACATAATGTCAGTGAAGTGATGACTGTGCGTCTGATAATCTGTGGACAAATACAGAGACTAAACCAAAACACACACGATTTGTGAAGAACTAAGCAAAAGAAAAAAGAAAAAAAGAGTCTTCAGTCCAAAAATGCCTGTTGTGATTGTTGTTGTTATACTGAATCCTGTTTTATCTTGTGAAAAGCAAACTAACCACTGATCGACACTGCAAACTGTTGAGGCAAGTGAACCCAAGTGCAAAACACAGGAAGGCGGGGAGACTGGCGCGGAATAGAGGAATGTTTAGGAATTTGGGATTTGGGCCAGGGACAAGCAGAGCAAAGAGCAAGGCTGGGAGCGTGGGGACTGCGCTGGTGGCTGGTCGTGCTGGGGCTGTGCCGCAGAGAATGAGCAGCTGGGCCGAGCGGGGTCCAGGGCGGAGGAGCAGGACTGGCGGGATGAGGGACTGCGGACGGGGAAAGCAGGTACTAGGATCTGGCAGGGCGGTAGTGGCCGAGCTGATCACAGGAAGGGCTGCAGCTGGTGGGGCTCCAGTCAGACACAGACACACAGATGGATCGGATTCTGAGGGAGGAAAACAAAACTTGTGTTGCAATGGACACTATAGAACTGGACCAGGAGGATACGTCATTTACAAACTCAAACAAGTGGCTTTCATATCAGGTTGTTCTTCAATTAAGAGAGGGTCCATACGAAATTCTGCTCGGGACCCCAGGAAGGCCTGATCTGACCCCGTAGCCCACACAAAGGTGTAAACTAACATCACCAAGATCACTCAGTCAAATATCGCTCAGCGTTCCTCCAGGGCTTTTTGACCTTCTACTAAAACATTCAACTCTGAGGGTCTTTTCTTTCTGTTAATTCTATGTACAACAGTGAAGCAGCTGCAGCCGAAGGCTCCTGAATCCCCACAGAGGACAACTCAGATGCTAATTTAAACATAACAACTCCTGTCCGCCCGTCTTCTACGGCGCGATAAATCCATGAAGAACGGCAGAGGACAGTAAGCGTGATGAAGTCTCTCTCTGCGTACTAACACGCTGAGCGGGTGTTTGGAGCGATAAAAGGATGGAGAGCGGCGCTTTCAGGGATTCATCAGCCTGCCGGGAGCACATTTTGTTAGAAAACACACAGTGGATAATAAATAATGGAGAATGTGAGTATCTCACTCCCAAAACTAAGAGCTGGACTTCAAACTGGTGCCAACGGGAAACTGTGAGAGATATAGCGTAACAGCCTGAAACATAAAAACTCACAGTATTTCCAGTCTCGCATGGGATTCATCCACAAATCAAGCATGACACATTTAAGTCCCAACGTAAAGGTTCGGCATGAAGCTGTTCTTGCTTCTGGAGGCCTGGAGGTGATTTTGAAAGGCAGAAAAATCTCAGCAGCTGACTCAGTAATCACTGATTAATGGTATTGATCCAGTGATCCTGCAGATCTACGTCAGGCCTGTCATAGGGCGATGAGGCAGAACACACCACATTTATTACCACCTCCAGAAATCCTGGACCCCATCAGGTGAACTGCAAAAAAAAAAAAATATCTCAGAGAACAGGAGGGAAAAGGGAAAACGTCCTACTTCCGGAGACAGGCTAACGTCCAAATTTCAGGGATCAGAAGGGACCGGATTCACTGCTGGAGAAAGTAAACTAGTCAGGAAGTTAGGAAGTACACAGCATTACTGCGTTGAACATCATTTTTATTTGTGATATTGCAACATTTTAGTTTCTGTGGAAATGTGGACAATGAACTGCTGAGTACTACGGCCACAGTTTGGACGTGTTAGCTAAATTAATCTAACTAAACTAACTGATCTAGCTGAGTTTAGCTAAATAAACTAACTCAGTGTGGTAGCTAATTTAGGCTAACTAAACCAAATAAACTAGCTAACTTAAGCTAAGGTGGGCAAAATAGTATTAACCAAATGAGCTTGCTAACTCAAGCTGGCTAAACCAATTAAATGTGGCACCTAATTTTCTAACTAGAAACCAACTATGAGTTAATCAAATTAAGCTAAACAAATTCACTTAGCTAGCTAAATTAAGCAAATGAGGTAGCTGATTGAAATTAAACGACCTAGGTAAACAAGATGGCTAAGTTAGACTGAACTAACTAAATGAGCTAGTTGAGTGAAGCTAACTGAACTAACTATACTTGCATTTAATGCATACTTCATTTCTCTTGGGCCAATCATTTGTTTTGAGTTCAGCACAAAGGCCTGTGCAGTCTTTGTGACTTTTAGTTCCTAATGTTTGTTAAACAAAAAGACTGGATACTTCCTGTGTTGTCAGGGTTTTCCTCCGGAGAAACAGAAGACGATAAACACCTGTTTTCACACGTTGAGTAGGACTAAAAGTGAAGAATAAACAGACTTTGATATTTAAAATAAGTGGAGTGCTCCTTTAAAGAGACTTTAGTCTGACTAAAAACTAAATCTAAGATCTACTAAGATCTTACGTGTCCCCATCAAAAGTGAAGTTTCCTGCAAGAACCGAAATAAGTAAATCTCACGGCGTTGACCTTTCGGGAATATTACACGTGACTGTACAGCAGTCGTGTCGAACATCAGCCAGAATCCAAATATTACACTAAATGTTCCCATATTTATAAAATGGGGAGAAATGTACAGGCAGTATTAGGCAAACACAGGGGAGAGTGTTGTGAGAGCTGCTGAAACCAACATAAGTGAAGTCAAACAGCTGCTGGCTACAGAAACAGACTCATAAATACAGACAGACGTCCTCCAACAAGCAGAAAGCTCCAATCAGACGCCGCCGGCCTCACATTCCACCGAGGGGAAGAGGTTTGGAGCTGTGCTCCCTTCACTCCTGTTTATTTTCATGGAGACTAACAGAGGCTAAAGCCGGTCAAAACCCTGTAACATCTCACACATCTGCACCCACGGTCACGACTGACTCTGACATCTTCTCTTAAACAGACAGAAAAACGGGAAGTTAAAGTTATTTCTGGCATAAACGTGAGGTAATTTAGGATCAGGCTTTATGGACTGTGTTTGTAACCATATCGGATTTGAAACTTTTCCGATGAAGATAAATCGAGGAATGGACGCCCTGTCAGAGCTTTGAATTTTATGACAAGCTCTCCAGATTAAACATCGACATATGTGGCATGCCCATGCCCTCTGGAACAACACGTACTGCAGAAGTGCCATATGTGTACATGAGTAGTGTTTGGTGAAAGTAATAAGAAACTGGAGGCAAACGGGAAGAATTGGTGGAGCAACCTGAAAGCATCGTGGAGAGAATCTGAGGCAACACTGAAGGTCTCGAAACCAGATGGGCTAAATGGCAACGCTACATGAAGTGAAATCAGTCATTTGAAGTGGTGCATCCTGTGTTGCAACAAATTCAACAAGTGAAAAAACAAAACACACTCCATGGGCCACATTAGAATCGTTCTCTAACCTGGAATTTATGTTTTATCATACGTGTTTGCACATTCATGCAGATGCACGCAGAAACATGTGCTGCCAGCTGCAATACTACGGCGGAACCAACAATTTGGTGAACACGTTTTACAGCTTTTATGACTTAGATCACAGTAAACAGAGCCGTCCCACTCTGCGGTTGCTCGGCCTGCAGTGCTGGTCGGTAGAAACTCTCCCAGCTGGTGTATTAAAGGAACTTGACACTGGGCACAAAGAAGGGAGCCGCTCACTTGGTTCAAATGACTCTTTCCCCCACTGGTCTCGCCTGCATGTTCCCAGTCGGCTAATAGACTTCACGTTGGGCTCTGGGAAAGTTTTGCAAATATAAAATCTCCATGGATTAAAAATTCGCTGGCTGGTCTTGTTGTCAACAGTTTTACAGTTGTCTCTTTTATAATGAGGGTCTATGGGGAAAAGGCCTTTTATAGCCACCGAGGATTTATTTTGTTTTTGCAGTAGCGCCTGGGTTTGGTGCAAAAGATGCCATGTGTGATGAACAGCAAAGGATCTGTGGCTTTGCTGAGAACCCTCGCCCATGTTGTGAGTGTGTTGTGCTGGTTCTTTGTGCGTCCTGGGGCAGATGTGTTTGTTTACTAACTTTTACACAGTCTTGATTTTTTGTACTGATTTTTTTTCTTTGGTATTGATGTTACATGGTTGGCGTTAGACACTTTGTTCGTTAGTCTGCTCATCCTTTGTTATTTTGACTAATGCATATTAAAAGGCTTTATTTAATAGTAGTAAATAGCAGCCTACTAACCGATATATTGCCCGATTTTATTAATGCTGGATTTAGTATTTTTGGATATTTCCATCTCCTTCCTTTTAATTCTTAAGTCCAGTGTAACACCGATGTGCCCATTGCGTGTATCTGATGACATTCAGCAGGTTTGGCTTTCATTAAAAGCAGGTCGGCGTTGTGTCGCAGTCAGACGGCCGGGGAACGACTGCCAATCTCCTGTCATTAGAATTCACTGGCAGCATATGACGAGGCCATATGGGCTATTAACAAACCCAACCTCTCTGCAGTCGGAGGGATGGCGAGAGCATGGAGGGAGGAGAGAGCGTGACCCCGCCATATGGACGAGGAAGACATAAAACTGAAGAGGGAGAAGAGAGAGATAGAGGTGAAGATGGATGGATGGATTTGGCAGAGCTTCGTGAGCAGTTAGCACGTCCTGTTAGTATTAATTACACGCGAGCAGGTGAATATGGACGGACGGATGGACGGACGGAGGGAGTTGTGACAGCGATGACGAGGGGGGGGTCGAAGGGGGACTTCAGGTGGTGTGATGCACCCTCGGGCGGCCATGTTGGAGGTGGTTAATTAGCTCTGTGAACCCGCTGATCCACAGCAACGATCACATGTTCACATCAGCTCAGACTCATCGATAACCGTCAGAAGCACAACAAAATCGGCTGAACCGACGTTAGACTTTAACGCGTTTCTGCGAAGAGGTTGATGGGTTTCATAAGCGTCTTTATGGAGTATTACTCTGTAGGTTTCTTCAAGCGTGACGTGTCAGTCGTCAGGTCATGCCAACCAGCCCCCACAGCAAGCTGCACAACGTCTTCAGGGGGCTGTTGGTGGTCTGAGCCCATCACCTGAGAAAACCTCGGTATTGGACAGGTCACGCTCAGGACTTCTTCTCACCGTTATATTGGCAATGCTTTATTTTATTAGAGGCCTGCTCATTTTTAAAGAAAAAAAGCCGGAAATGATGCAGTAGGCAAGTAAAAAAAAAAAAAAAAAGTTCATAAATTTACATTAATTTCCATCAGAGTTTCCCAGAAAGACTCACAAGAATTCTTCAGTGTTGATTAGGTAGGTTTACAGGTGCGGTTTGTGAACTGCTGAGGCTGTGGCATTTGACGGCGTGGAGTGATGACCAACCTCCTCCCTTCTCACTCATTAACTCACCCAACGCCACGTCAGTGTGAAACAGAATGATGAGCCGATCGGTGGGAAAACGGATGGCGTGCTTGTTTACAACAGGTGCGCTGATTACGATGTGGAACCAGGAAACTGACACGTTGAATTACTCAGACAACGCAAAGAGGGTAAAGTTATAAATGGCTGTGATGCCGCCGTATCTTCCGGTTTCATCATTTACAGAATGTCTTAATCAGAATAGAGCTTTATTCGTGTTTCCTTTCCAATGCCTAAAGTCATTTTGTTTAGCGTTGCCCTTCACACGAGACTGGATGTCTGAGCGTGGAGGTTCATTCTCGACCGTGGGAACAGTGTTTTGACGGATAACCCTTAACTCAAGGTTGAGCTACCAGATCTTTTCAAAGCTTTCAGTGACATCTCACGCATCCCAGTGAGACGCTGCTGCAGAAACAAACACACGGCTGCTTTTCTGAAGAAGGGCACCCGCACACTGCCGCCTTCCTCCCCGGTCATTTGTGTGAAGAAATGCACAATTTCACGAGGATTGTTAGTGTTTGGGTTGGTTAGGTTTCACGTCACACTCCCGTTCCTAACATACAGTGAGTCTGAGAGGCTTTTTAATAGCCTGCCCTTTCAGAATGAGCATATACGTTTTTGTGTATTATTCTACCTTCAGCTTATTGGGGGTGTCCTCTAGTGCTTTGTCCAGTGTGACAATAAGGACAAAGTTGGATGTACAAGTATCTAAATGTTAATCAAATGAATTAATGAGCTCATTCGAAAGCAGAGCTCCGTAAAGCACCTGAGGAGGATTTACTGTCAGTTCTGTAGACCGATTTGTCCAAAGCAGCAGCAGGAGTCATCAGTCAGACAGACAGCTGGGTGGTGGAAAGAAAGAGGGAACGGAGGGATGTAAAGTGTTGAGGCCATGTGTTCTTTTTACAGCTCAGGAAGGAGAGAGAGTCCCGATCATCTCCTCAGTTCCCCCAGCCCCTGCTTACTTCTCCCTGGCCGCACTTGCCCCTGACCAATTTCCATCTGCCCCCCAGTTGTCCCCACACCTTCTTCTCTGTCTCCTCTCCAGCCTGCTGACCTGTTCCTTATCTGCAGTCACCTGAGCTGCCCTGCCCACTCCCACACCTGTTCCTAGTTTCCTCCTCGCCCCACTCAGTATTTAAATCTGCCTTTCTCGTCAGCTCCTCGTCGGACTGTCTGTGTCCCCGTCTGCCTGTGAGCTTAATGTCAGCCAGCAGAAATACTTCACTGCAGCATCCTGTCTCCAAGTCTGCCGGTGCTGCGATCGGCACACGTGACAGAAAGCGAACGTGAGAGGCTGCAGGATGTTTGCGTCCAGCTGTGGAGGAACGATAAACTCAGATCTTAAACCTGTCAATAAAAAAGTGTAGATTCTGTTTTTCCACAGCTGGATCGAGGCTGTTCACATCAATCTGTTTTTTTCTGGGGGACGGGGGCAATAGAAGACAACACAAGTTACCATGACATCAGAAAATAACTGCTCCTAGTTATAAGAGCTGAACGCTTTGTTTTTATTGCTGTGTCGTGCCAAACACCCGGCCGCTCTCACAGGGTAATACAAGATGCTGCTATTTTACAAAACATGAATCTTCTGGTAAAACAACCGGTCCTCCGACCTAAACCACCTCTGGTTAGGTTGAGGCACCAAAACAAACCGGTTGGTACTTTGTTAAGGTCAGAGGGACTCCGTTGTTATGGTTACAATAATAAACATGTGGTTAAAGTTGTGGGACGATCGTGGATAAAAGGAACAACGCTGACTGTCGATTTGGAGAGCGAAACAAGCAGGGGTCTCGTTGTCTAAGCCCAGCGTTTCCTCGGCCCATCCAATCGGCCTCCCGACACGAACTCTGTCGCTCTTTAGACTACGTCACCTGACTTCCTCCTTTGCTCCTGTCACACTACTACGCCTGCCTGATGTCACCTAACGACAAAACCTAACTAAGGGTCATGATAAGCCTGTAGGCTCGTCTTTTATGGGAGGACGGTCTCGTGCAAAAACTAAAGGAGGGAAAAAAAGTTCCAGCATCTGAGAACCGCTACGTATCTACACGTCTTTCTCCGGGTGACTGTTGGATTTAAATGTTTCATATGTGGAATGTTTACAAAATCAATTTCTGTCGTTATCTCAGCAAACAACAAAGTATTGTGCAGTTCCAAGTAAAAAGGACAATACGGAACAACACGGACTCATTTTCGCTCATTCAGTGAACCAAGCGGCCGTTCTTCTTCCAGACTGACGGACAGTCTGTGGTAAAATATCAGATGTGAGCTGGGCACACAGAGATCTTTGTTGTTAGATAAATGATTAACAACATAAAAACTCTTTGATTTTATCCTCTTAAATGTTCACACTTTTGGTTTAGTCCAGGTATCGTGAGCCCACTGCTCTTTATGCCTTGAGCGGTCGATAAGGCTTGAAAAGCGCCATGTAAGTAAAGTCCATTAACCATTCATCTGAGCAAGCAAATGTTGGGTTACTTAAAAAAATCCCCCTTATTAAAACCCAGAGTTGGAGAACAATGTGCACACATCTTTTGACCAGGAGACAATCATGTGTTTATTCCAAATAATGAATCTTCCTTGTCAGCTGCTTTCTCCCAACGAGCCTCACATGGTTCCCATCCCAGGTCCCGCGCCGCAGCCAACTCTGGAGCAAATTTCTGCCCACGGAGAAAACAGCTTATAGCAATGTTTTACACTGATTCACTCACGGAGAGAGATTTCTAACCACAGCAGAGTCATCAAACGCGGGACACGCACAAGCTCGAAAAGGTTTTGAGCATGTTTGAACATCTCGAGTGAACAGGATACTAAACTGTGTGAAGAAGTGGATCTCGTACTCACAAGATAATAATTGATGTTATTATCTCGTGGGCACAAGGGTAGGATGGATTAAAGCTAATTCTTTGCTTGCACAAAGTATTATCAAAGTATCATTATTCAGCGGTAACAAAATGCAACACCAGACAATTCAGCAAATACAAACTCTGGTGTGAAGAGCTGCTTGGCTGGACTACGCTGTGGGTTTGTTTTACTGTCAGGCTGGAATGGAAATGCTTTTTGTTGTCGTTGTTGTTCTTCCCTCAGCTCTGTTTTTTACTCCCTTTGGTCGAGTCGGATTCTTTCTTGCCTCATTCCGAGGACATGACGGCAGAGCCGGACCCAGGCACGGTGCCGCCTAAAGCCATCGTCTCCGGTGGCCAAGGAAAGTCGATCATTATTCTATTTGAATGTTTATGTTTCTCTCTCCTGGGCCTTTTATTCTGTGCTGCTGGAGACTCAGCGGTGGCTTTTCTTCTCCTTTTCCAAACTGCTGAGATGGCTCATGTATCTAAACGCCTCACTGTGGAATATTGTACCAAAAGTAAAAGTCAACAAAGCAACCATTTGTCTGGTCCAATCGGTGACCTTCTGACTAAATATCATTGTGAATCCGTTCTGATCTTTCTTTGGAAATCCTGCTTAAAGCAACTTGATCATCTCTGACCTAAATGATGGTTACTGAAGCTTATAGAGGCTTCAGGCTGAAATCAACCCGATGCTGAGAGACTAAAGCAGTGAAACAGAAGCAGAGACTTCTCAGACATATGGAGCGAGAATGTTTGGCTCGCTTGTTAACAAGACGACAACGTTTGGCTCCGGGAAACAAAACTCGTGAGCCAAAATCAAGACAGACTGAAACCAGCTCGGCTCAGTTCAATGCTGACGCTGGGCGACTTTCTGTCTGGTCTTTCAGTCCACGAATTCATGGATCCATCCCTCTTTTCATCATATTCATACAATAACTACATCAATTGATATCATCAAAAATGGGTTTTTTTTCTATTTTTACTCTGGTTTAGCTTATTCATATTGCACATACTCTCATACTGTTTGGCCTGTCAGTTATTTCACCGACCTTATTAAGAACCAATCTTTACCAAAAAAAAAAAGGAAATAGTGCTGCTGCTCCATGATTCGCTTTTTCTCTACATCCTTTCAAATAGAAAATCCGTATGTCTAACGTGTATTTTACCTGGATTAACTTAACTTAATTCAGTAAACCACACATGAAAACAACAGACGAGTTCATCATCAGCATCTTCCAACAATCTGTCAAATCGCTATCAGATCCAGATTGTAGGGAAGTCGAGCTTTGGAAGAAGTCACATCATATTGCATTAGCACTTTTATGACCGTTAGCAGCCAAACAGATTTTTTGAGTCTTCATTGATGAAATGTGATTTTAGTTGTCCTTATTTCACTTTTTGTTTTTGTTTTGTTTTTTGTTTTTGGTGGCCTGTGTTTAAAATCCCATTTATTTTTTGTTTTGTTTCACAATCCTTTCATTATAAAAAGTCCTATATAGTATCATGTGTTGTGGGTTTTGGTTTTTTTTTTACTTGTGCAGATAAACAAACTAAACTATCCATCGATCCATCACCTTCATGTGATTTCCCAGCTGTCTCCTCGAAATTCATTTCGTAGTGTTTTTCTATGACATAATCTCTGGATGGATTATCTCCAGCGGTCTGGGTGGATGGAGGACATACAAAGTTCAGGACTGTGACACCAGAGACCAGGTCCGAATCCAGGGTCCCGTCTGTGGTTTAGACAACTTCTGGCTCTTTGGTTAAGGTTCAGGAAAGATGGTGATTTTTGGTTCAATGTAAATAAACATAAAGGTAAAGGTTGTGTCCAAAGTCACTGTGAACTTTCTCCGTGTTAAACCGGACCAGGATCTTTCCTGAACCTGAACCCGGTGCCGTGAGAGTCTAAACAGAACCCTAAACCGGTTTAATGATGCTGGAGTCTCTACATCTATAGAAAGTATAATCTGGCTGCAGTTTAGTTTCCTGTAAAATGTATTTTCTGTTTCAGTTTAGATGACTGCGTTGTTTCATCACGTCTGAAACGTAACCCCATCGGTTAATCCACGTTCTCGCTAAATCAGCCCCAGTCCCCCGTCCATACTGGAAACAGTGGGTCTGTAAGAGAAATATTACTCAGTAAACTTCTCACCCAAACATGATCTAAACCTCACCCGAAAAGAAACTTTAACACGGGATGTAACGGGATCTGGACAAGGAAACAAACAAAAGAACACGAAAAGGCAAAGAAACCGTCACAGAGTTGGGACAAGGTAAAAGTGTGAAGTCAGATTCAGTGTCAGTCTTAATATAAAATACTAAATACAAAGATAAATCAGATTTAACCTTTGAGTCCATCCACATGTTGTAGAGATCAGAGAATGATGAAACTCAGCGGGTCGGTAATTCAGACAGCAGGTCTCACCCCGCTCCTCTTTCTCACCAGCAGAGGTCTATTTCCTCTCCTCCTCCTGCAGAGCGAGGGATGGACGAGAGCAGGGCCATCTGTGGGGGAGGTGCCTGCCCGGAGGAGCAGATTGTGGGGGAGGAGGGGAGGAGTGGAAAGAGGGAGGAAGAATGTTAAGGGGTAAACGAAGAGGAGTGAAGGTGGGGGGGGGTGGAAGGATGGGAAGAGAGAGATGGAGTTGGGGCGGGGAAAATGCAGGGAGAGGAGGAAGAAAAGAAGGAAGGATGGAAACCTTGTAAAAAGAAGGAGAAGGAAGGAGGAGAAAGGAGAAGAGAGAGATAGACGGAGAGAGGGACTGGGGGAGGAACAGAAGGAAGGATGGAGAGAAACAAGAGAGGAGATGTAGCAGTAGGAAACATCACAATAGGAGGATATAGAAGAAAGAAGGCGAGAAGAAGAAAGAGAGAAAGTTGAGGGAGAGAAAACAAAGGAAAAGGAAGAAAAGATGGACAAGAGGAGGGAAAGAAATGTAATGGTGGAAGAAAGAGGAAGGAGTGAGGAGAGAGGAAGATGATGGAAAGAGCACAACGGAAAACGTCAGACAGGAAAGAAGGAAGGAAAAAGAGGAAAGAGGGAGCGAGCAGACAGGGATCCGAGGTAGGAAGGGTAAGGAAAGGATGGGAAAAAAGGGAGGACAGAGGCGAAAAAGAGAATAGGAAGGAGGAGGAGGAGAGAGATGACCGGATGGAAAAAAGTGGAAAGATGAGAGGAGAGATGGAGGTAAGGAGGGAGCAAGTGGCTGCGAGAGAAAGACGGATGAAAGAGGAGAAGAACAAAGTAGATGAGGTGAAGGGAGGTTGACAGGAAGAAAACAAGAGGAAGGAGAGAGGGGGAGGAAAACAGAGAGAGAGGAAAAACGAGAATATTTCCCAGAATGTTTCCTGATGAGGCGAAGCAAAGAGCAGCTTTTCCGTGATTGGCCAGAGCGCCGCTCTCTGCTCGGTTATTAACCAATCGGCAACAGCCTCTTCCTGTTTCTGCAGCGTCGACCTAATGAGCGAATGATGCAAAGTGTTACCGGCTGAGAATAGAGCGTCAGGACAATGACGAGATTATCTGCTGCCGGTAATCTCCCACCACTCCACTCTGACCGCAAGGAAACTCTTCTATTTATTCGGAAATCATACAAATACAGACATTACACACATACATGCATGTACGTGTGTGATGTCTCCCAGAAACCACAGTGATACACGACAGCAAATACGTTTTGAAGGAAACTTAATGCAAACCAGGTTATGTTTTCCATTAGCATAATGAGTGTAATTAGCGACACAATTCAGAAATATATACAACAGACGTCATTTCCTGTTTGTCTGCAGCAGGCGGCAGTGAGGAGGAGCTTTTTGCATTTTGAAGACTTCGCTGCCCAGAACCCAAACTAGCAAAAGTCCAGCTGTCTGTGAATGCAGCAGTTTCCAGGTGATGTGATCACGCGTCAAACGCGGAATGTGTTCACACAGCAGCGATTATCTGGAGCGACGCTCCGAGGCGGAGGCTGATTGGTTACTCACGCGATGTGTAACGCACGCAGGCGCTGAGGGGATTTGGGACGTTAAAGCAAAAGTTGTGACGCAGCGTCTTGTGGTCATAAAAGTTCGTGATCCTATGTCCGGTACAAAAACACGACAGTCTCAAGTCCTAGTTACTATTTCGTGATCATTTCATTCCTGCACTGTGGTTCATGGTACTTAAAACCCGTCTATCCAGTCTGGCTTTTTTTGGTTTTATAATTTTATAGTTTATTTTATTTATCATCGTCATTATTTTATTCTATTTTGTTTTATCAGCATTTTACTGTTGATCATTATCTATTTTAATCTAATCTATTTTACTATATTCAATTTATTTTGTATAGTATTTCATAATTTTATTTTCATTGTTATTTTTATTGCTTGTGTTGTCTTTTTTTCATTCGTCTCTAAATCCATTTTTAACACCCTATTTTTTGTCAATTGCTTGTCAAGGCCTTAATAATAATATATTTAAGATTGATTGACTGAATGATTATTTATTAATTATCAGTTACTGGCCCTCGGGTACCTTTAGTCAGAATAAAGAAAAAGTGTTTGAGTCGCTAAAAACCTATAAATGTGGGAACCTGCGCTGACATAATGTCTTTCCCAGCCCCGAAGCCAAACCTCAACCATCGCAAATATATTCCTCAGATTGAATCTTAACCTAAACTTGGGCTGAAAGTACAACTTCAACCCGAAAATGAAGTCTCAGCCCTTTATACGGAAAATCAGAGGAGTGTTCAAAATGTCCTCGCAGCGCAACTGTTGGTCCTCACAAAGATACGAGGGCCAGAACAGACACACTTGTGCTTTGTTCCTCAGGGCCTGCCAACCTCCACCAGATGTACCGACGGACAGAAGTGACACACACACACACACACACAAAGACACAGACACAGACACACTCCTACAGTTGAACACCATCTGCATGGCCATATGTCAGCATCAAACACACAACTGCACACACACACACGTACACACACCCTCTCCTGAGGCCAGGTGTAAACAAGCTTGTCTCCCAGCAGATGTGTTTTCTGTCATTCTGCATATTGTTCCACTAGACCAGCTCTGATTGTGTGTGTGTGTCTGTCATAGGCTACTTTTGGGGACAAATTTCAGACTAAAGACCAGTTAATTGGGGACGGCTTGTCCACTTAGGGACAAAAGCCGTTTCCCCAAATGGGAAAAAGCAGATTTTTGGGCCAGTGGTTATAGTTAGGGCAAGTCTCCAGGCAATGAATGCAAGTCTATATAATGTCCCCAAAAGTTAACAAAGTCGACGCGTGTGTGTGTGTGTTTGTGTGTGAGTGTGTGTGTATGTGTGAGTGTGTGGGCACTCACACACATACACACACACACACACACACACACACACACACACACACACACACACACACACACACACACACACACACACAGAGCATTTAATAGCTCCGGTTCCAGGCCTAGGCATTGATAATAGATTATAGAGATTATTAAAAGAGATTATTTAACCGATAGCAGTGGAATCAGTTGGGGCTCTGCTGACTAAGGCTAATGAAGTATTTAGAGTACTCGTAAAGCCTTACTTGCCACAACGACTACTACAACAGTACGACCACTTCCTCTGCCACCACAGCCACTACTACAGCTACTACGACTAGGCTTCTACTATACAGAAACAACTGCAGTATAACTGCTATAATGACTACAACTAGTACTAATACTACAACTACTACCATGCTATGGTTATTATGACTACTTCTATGAAAGCTTCTGGTACTACAACTACTACTACTACTGCTACTGCTACTACTACTGCTGCTACTGCTACTGCTGCTGCTACTATTGTTACTACTACAACTACTACTACTACTGCTACTGATGCTACTGCTACTACTGCTACTACTACTGCTACTACCACTACTACTGCTACTACTACCACTACTGCTGCTACTGCTACTACTGCTACTACAACTACTACTGCTACTACTACTGCTACTGCTGCTACTGCTACTACTACTGCTACTACTGCTACTGATGCTACTGCTACTACTGCTACTACTACTGCTACTACCACTACTACTGCTACTACTACCACTACTGCTACTACTGCTGCTACTGCTACTGCTGCTGCTGCTACTACTACAACTACTACTACTACTGCTACTGATGCTACTGCTACTACTGCTACTACTACTGCTACTACCACTACTGCTGCTACTGCTACTGCTACTGCTACTATTGTTACTACAACTACTACTGCTGCTACTGCTACTACTACCACTACTGCTGCTACTGCTAGTACTACTGCTACTACTACTGCTACTGCTGCTACTGCTAGTACTACTGCTACTGCTACTACTGCTACTACTACTGCTACTACTGCTACTACTGCTACTACTGCTACTGCTACTGCTACTACTACTACTGCTACTACTGCTACTGCTGCTGCTGATATTGTTACTACTACTGCTACTACTGCTGCTACTGCTACTACTGCTGCTACTGCTACTATTGTTACTACTACAACTACTACTGCTGCTGCTACTACTACCACTATATACTATCATAGTAGTATATATTATATGCCATAATGGTATATTATATTGGTATACATAGGTGTATTATATACGTATGTATACTAAGTATTCTGCTACTACGATTACTATTATAAGCAAGAGTGCTCTATAACTGTTAGTAGGCCACTGATACTACAACTACTGTTATGGTCACTGCTACTGAAACTACTAATATGACTAATATTACTACTACAACTACCACTACTTGTACTACTATGACTTCTTCTGCTACCATAGCTACTGCAACCACTACTAGCACAGCTGCTATTAATTATACTACTACAACTAATATCACCAGACCTACTGTGACCGCTACTTCGACAGCTACTACAACTTCGCCCACCGTGGCCACTACACCTTGGACGCCTACTTCTAAGACTACGACTATACTACTATGAAAACTACAATAACAACTACTACTACAACTACTGCTAGGACCGCTACTAGCATAAAACCCGCTACAGACAGCGAGCACAATATCAGACATTGAATTGTGAAATAAGTGGCCACATACATACAGACAAATCTAGAGATTATGAACCTTTCCTTTACAGCGGTTTACTCCAGCTAGCAGTGCCGTGTCTCATTCTCGGTGTTGAGGTTCCGACATCAGGTGCATTAAGTATGCAGTCAGTTTTTAGATCGCTTTCTTACTCTCTGGTCCGCCGTCCTTCTCAATTTGAGGAGGGTAACGACATATTTTTCCTTACAGACTGCCTGGCTTTTTATTTTCTGATGCTTCTGCTCTTGAGTCTGCAGCTGAAGGCAGACTGATGGGATGGGATTCGAACCCGTGGGGGAACATCTTACACCACAAACCAACATAAAGCACTGCGCAGCATGAAGCCGCGGAGCAGGGAGGATCAGAGCATGCTGGGAGTGGGGATTCAGCTCTACGCCGGGCCGTCAATCAACGAAGGCGGCTGTTATTCTCAGAGCGGGCAGCCGAAGCTTCGAGACGGAAGCTCATACTGCTGACAGAGGAGGAACGACACGCTCAGAGGCAGATTTATATTCATACACACACCAGCTAACAGCCTGAACACACACATCGCAGTCAAACGCATAAAAACACACACGCACAAACACACTCACAGCCACAGCCTCTCAGCCTCCAGAGAGTAAGCACAGGCCAGGGAACGCTTTGGAAAGATTTAAGACTGTTTATTTTTTGACATTTCTGGGACATTTTTGTCATTTTGGCTGAGCACCAACACACACAGAAACCTGTGTCTATCTGTCCCTCCGGGGACTCAGGGACTAAATATAATCCCCAGCCTCTTAACATAACACTAAACCTAACCTTAACCATTAAAACCAGGTATTAACCATAAAATTATCTGTTAATGTTGCGGGTTTCAGCACTTATGGGACAAGATTGGAGGCAAGGCGGGTGGGTCCTCACAATGCGTTGTAAACAAGCTGGCTCCTAAAAGTAACTGGAAAAGTTATGAAGTTCAAATGGTCGGTCCTCAGAATGGAGGCAAGTCCAAGGACGGGAATCTGCCGCTTGTCCTTGCTTTTAACCTTCTCCTTTATCTGCCGTTTGGGTCACTTACCGCGGACAAACGTGAACAGGTTCGAGGGAAGAGTCAGAAACACACAAACCTTAATGACCTCTCAGAAGTGTACAGAGTGAGATCCACAAAGAGGGCCCAGTCGGTCCTCGCTGACCCCAGTCAGCCCCTGTTCGCTGAGTTCAGGCTGCTCCCGTCTGATCGCAGACGTATTCTGCTGTCCCTGCTGCTTTTGGCCTTTTTGAGTATGTTTTCAGTGTCAATTGTTGCGTGTGGATTGTTGTTATTGACTGTTTTTTTTCCTGCTGGCTGTGGAACAAATTGTCCCTCAGGGATAATAAAGATGACCTTGACCTTGACCTTGACCTTGACCTTGACTTTGTTGTAGTACAATGAATACGTGTGGACTTTGGACGGTCGGTCGGACCAAAGAAGACGTCGATGACACCACTTTGCGCTCTAGGAATCCTTGTGATGGGCATTTTTCACTATTTTCTGATGTTTTATAGACCAAGTGAGAAAATAAACAGCAGATGGATTTATAATGAAAATAATCATTAGTTGCAACCTCAGCTAGAACACTGAAAAGACCTGTGTGGACGTGCACGGTCTTTAAGATTACATGTGAAAAATGCTGTTTGTTCAAAACAAATAGAGGGATGATGGAAACATTGTCTGTTAGAGCTGCTACTGAGAAGCAGACATGGTCAAGCTGAAACTGGTTGTTAAAATAATTTTCAACCTGGGTCTTATTCTACTAATTGCATCCAATCTGACAGTGGGTCATACGATCTTTACACTCACCCGTTCTGTTGCAGAGATTCGGGAAATGTATCAGGGGAAAGTCAATTTAAATCTTACGCAAATCACTTAAAACGCTTGTCGCTGATTCTCAGAGGTAAACAAATATTACAAATGCTCCCTTGAAGGCGTCGATTGCGGTGTAGCTGTTGACCTCTGCTGCTCACTGAATACAGAGAAGACGGTTTGGTCCAGCTGGCCTCGGCCTTTTCTTCCAGTTGTTAACGGGCCTATTGCTCTCAGTGTTCTTGAATCACCTTGGAGGACAATGAGGTAGATGATCCTCTTCAGTCCCATCCTCCTGTTTAAGTTTAGCTTGCACACAAAATGAAGTTCTACTTGTTTATATAATCCATTGTTAAGCTTGATATAATTCTTCATTTTCAAAAAATCCTGGTTATTCCAGAAAAAGGAAATGTGCGATACAGCCACGCTTGAAGCCACTGAGAGGCGTGAGAGGCTGATGAATGGAAGTAGGGAAAGAAAACCTGCCGGGGACTCGGTGGGTTATGAACACTCACGAAATTAACGTGAAAATCGGTGACGGTTTGGTTCGACATCACGCTGCCCCAAAGGAAGATTGCTGTGCAGTAAAATGACAGTTTCTTTGGAAAGGTTTAGGAGACCCGTGCTGCTTAACCTCATGTGCGTTGTTGCGCCGAAGTTGCGTTTCCCGAATCTACCACCAAGGTGGCAAGTTCAAAACGACACATAACCCAAGTTTCCATCCAAGTTGACCACAAATTTTACCAGAGTACAATGCTGCTTACACGTGGACGTGTCAGTCAAAATAATTCAACGATATAACACAGTATGACACAGTCCCACCTGTCTGAATTATGAGTAGCCTACATTTAGCGTTGATAGATTCTTTAGGTGCATTGTGCTGACACTTTCGATGCAGGACCGTTTCTTGTAAAGGAGTACTTCTATGTTGCCGTGCTGCAGCGTTTAGGATCTAGATGCGTCCTCCATCGCTGATGAACACACTCCTCCCGTGGTGCTGTGGTATAACGTCATGTTGCTCTCATCGTCTCCTTCTGCTTCTCCTTCCTGCTCCTAACTCTCGTCGTTGTCAGACGGTTTTTTACATGTTTTCTTCACAGATGTGCTTTTTTTTCCCCTGAGTTTTTCCTATAGGCAGCGTTTTTCTCCCCAGGCTTGGTGCAGATTTAACAGGGAGCTCATGTTGCCTGTGGGGAGGCTCTGCCAGGAAGACTGAAGTCAGGGACGTTTCCCGGGTCGCAGTAGACTCCATATGGAAGACTGTAACATGATTGTCTGTAGTCTGCACGTGGAAAGAGGAGACACACTAAGAAACGCATTTGCCGTACAGTTATAATCACCACAGTTATGAGAATAAGGCCGAGGTTGAAAATTAGCAAAAATTTCACTTTAACTCTGTCGTTAAACTCTGAACAAAAGCCACTTTGTGTTTTCAGTTGAGTAGATTAGTTTTGAAACATAAATATTCCATGAAGAAAACCTTGTTTGGCCTCTGATTATCATGTAGTGCACATGTTCATGTTTTTATCATGAAGGGTTGGGACACTTTCAGCTTGTCCTTCCTTTGTGGAGTGTTAGTTTAAAGCCTTAAATGTAAAATGTAAATGTAATTTGTAACATTAAAATTTCATGCAGTCTCATTTCCATGTGGAAGACTGATCCTCTTCCTCTTCCTCCTCCTCCTCCTCCTCCTGCTGTTGCAGTCAACTGGTAATCTTGTACAGCCTTGAAAAGCGTCTTTAAAAACCATTCTGACAGTGTTTACCCCCATTAGTGGAGCGGGTTGACAAACTTCATGCCTCCGCCAGGAGTTTTTCTTTTCACAGAAGTCCTCTCGAAAGCTTCCCCACCCACCCAAAACCAATTACCTCCTGCAGCTTTATACCCCGACTCATAATCCCAGAGCCGGGCAGATATGAGGATTCTCTTTCAGCTACTCAGCGTTATTCAGAGAGAAGAGGACGAGGAGCTTCAGAGGGCGAGCCTGTCCGATGAGACTGCAGCAGGAGGAGGGAGAGGAAATGAAGCGATTCAATTAGAAAGGCAGGGTCTCTGTCGCGGGTCACCGAGGCGGTCCGAGTCGGACACCGCAGACAAATCTGCGAGCCGGCCGCTAATGGGTTTTCTATTTTGGAGCTGAAATATGCCATCTGTCTGCTTGGCCTCGTTCTGCCACTTTCTGAAGGCTTTAAACTCCAAAGTGCTTTGTGGGCTCTGATGAGTTTTTTTCTCCGAGACAACACGGCACGCAGAAAGAGGGTTAGCGCAGCTTTTAAGACCCCAAAATAGAGGATTAGAGCAGATCTATTAAAGACATGAAGATGTTTGTCGGGACCTGCAGAGGAAGAGTTTTGGGTTCAAGATACTCAAAGACAAACCCGACAGACTCGTCATCTCGCTGTTAATAAGTTGGTTACCGGACTGAAAAACATCCACCAGGAACTCCATTATGTCTGAATAAAAAGTAAGATGGCGAAGGAAATGCGTGCTGGATGGGGGACAAGGCTTTTTCTGCCAGGAAAAGTGAAGTAAAGTGCAGTTTAGATGTTTTCTGACTGTGCTAAAAAGTACTCCGATCCTTTACTTCAGTAAAAGTATCAATACAACAATGTAAAAATACTCAGTCACAATCCCGCTGGAGTAAAAGTACAATAGTAATATCAGCAAAATGTAATAAAAGTATCACAGTAAAAGTACTTCCTGTACTTCCAGTATCACAGTAAAAGTACTTCCTGTACTTCCAGTATCACAGTAAAAGTACTTGCTGTAGTCCCAGTATCACAGTAAAAGTACTTCATTGTGCAGGGACCTGTCTCCTGTGACTGGTCTCTGATTCTCAGATCATTGATCCTGAGTCACGGAGGCTTCGGCAGCGTTTTCCTGCTGGAGCTGCTTTTAGCTACGTCATAGACACGGAGATGGTTCAGTCCACTGGTTCCCAACATGGGGGTCGGGCCCCTCCAGAGGGTCACTAGGTGAACCTGAGGGGCAGATCACACCAGAACCCCCTCGGATCAGCTGAGGAAAAAACACAAGAGCCATGTGTAAATCTGTTCTCACGTTGGCTCCACAGACGACTAATGGGGGAAAACCAAAGTTCTGAGATACAGATTTGCTTGAATGTTTTGGACTTTTCTTTAATTTTGTCTGACTTTTGTGAAATATTGGACCATTTTACCTCTTTGGGCCTTGAACAATTATCTAAATGAAACCGGTTGAGTAGTCGATAAACTCACTGACATCTGAAACACGACGAGGGGCCTGAGTTGCTTCAGTGTCAAAACAGGTAACTGCAGCTGTTCAATGCATGTGGCGCAGTAAAAAATACAATTCTTCCCTCTGAAGTGAAGCGGAGAAGAAGTAGAAAGCGGAGACTTACAGTAAGTACAGTACTTGAGTAAATGTATTTACATAGTTACTTTCCCCCACTGCTTTGACTGTGCAGACGATAGGCCTCGTGAGGAGCAGGCAGTAGCAGGTGTGTACCGCCGTGGCACACGCAAGAGATTTCCGACAACGCGCTGTTAGAATTTCCCCGAGGTACTAGTCATGTACAAGCGGCCTGCCTTTCTGCACAGGACCGTAGAAATCTGCAATTTGCCTCGAAAAACTCCCAGCCTTCCCTCTCAGTCGACCGGGAAAGCAACCAGGTGTCGCACTAAGACCGCTGGATTCACCTGGTTTGCTCTCTCCGTTGTCAGCGCTGCCTCCTAACTTCACAGCTTGCCTCATGATCCTGACGTTTAGATGTTTTCTTCGGTTACAGTGCAAGCAGGAGCCGCTATCAGCTGATGCACCGTGACGCTCTACGGTGCAGATCCGCCAAAGGTTAAAAAAATCTAGGCCAAGGTAAAGCTTGAAAACTGCCAGCTACTAGCAAGAGGCTGGTTTGGTTCTACTTCCGCCTGAAATCCAGGACTTGGATGGTTAATCTGCCACAGTTATGGTAAACCATGAGCATGGACTGACCGACAGCTCCGACCTGAACTGGCTTACTACGTGATTCCACTGAAATGAAATGATTTCGGTCTGTAGTTTTGTTGCTGTGGTCGTTGGTGTGGCCACATCCTGGGACCAAGTCCGGCGCAGACTGAACAAAGCTGAGCCAAACCTCCACAGTCAATTTCCTCTCTGACTAAACTTAACTTTACAGATAATAAATGTAAAGTTCAGAGCTGCTCTCCTGTCTGTGCTTTTCTGTGTTCCGCTATCAGCAATGTTCCACTGTCAATACGAATATTACAGCCTCGACCAGCTGCTCCTGCAGCTGTAAGACATTTTAACCTGGTTTGTTTCTGACCTGACACACACACTCATGCCGTCGTCCCGCTCAGGTGTGTGTACGTGTGTGTATCGCTGTCGACTGCTCTGCTACATTAAATAAAATCCTGCTCCGGCGTCGCTGAGTTAAAGTCCTGTACGTCTCAGTGTCCTCGGAGGCCGGGGCGACCTGAGAGCAGTTTAATGTCTCTGTAAGATAAACCCAGCATGCACCGGGGCAGCCGACGCCCCGACACGGTCACGACCAGCTGACAGCGCGCGACGGGCAAAACCAGTCGCCCGGTCACACGTGACCCCTGAGCAGTGAACGCACCACAGGAGGGCCACACGAAAAACACGAACAACATGCAACCGAAATGACCCGAAACGGTGAATTTTAAAAGGCCGAATGTCGTTTCATTTTGTTTCAGTTTTGTTTCAGTGATGGGAGTCTGTACTAGTTGCTGTTTTGTGAACTTGTTGTTTTTGTAAATTTGTATCAGTGGCATCAGCCGTGTTAGTGTTTGTTTGGACCTGCCCAGGGGCTGCACATGGCAATTCACTCGCAGCTAGATCAGGTACAGTGCTTCTTTTTATTCCTGCGAGACTGATGTTTTTTTGTACATGGTCCCGGACACATAAATGAAATAAAGTAAAATGTTAAAACAATCAGTGTTTGAACCGGTGCCCAGGATTCAAGTTTAATGCCCGACTTCAACGTCAGACTTAATCAAGTCTCTTGTTTGAACGTGTGTAACTGCTTCAGATGAATCTGTGTAGTTCACTGTGTCCATGGGCTGGGACCAGTTCTACCACAGACTCTTTCAGACTGTTTGTTTGAATTGTTTATACTTGAGGTTCCAGATCCCAGAAAACCACATTTCTGATTTGTCCAGTGATTCACTCTTGAATGTTGTATAACATGGTCAACTGGGCTTAAGGGAATAACGACGCACATTTTTCCACCATATTCTGGCATTTTATTCACTGAACAATCATTCGATTAGAAAAGAAAATAATTTTGATGCAAATGTTCTCCTGTGATGAAATGATACGACCTCACTGAGGTTTTCTGAAAAAGTTAAATCAGTCTGAAGGAACAACAAGTATAAACTAGAACAGTTCAGGTCTTAAAAGCAGATTTTGACACAGAGTCGCTCTACGAAACCAGGGGGACCGGTCAGAGAAGACACTTTACTTCAGCGAAGACAGAGTTCTAAGTTCTAGTCATTCTTGTAGGCCCAAATGATTGGGAGTAAACCTGGGGCGTTGGGGCCCCTGAGCAGCTGCCCTCTTTGCCCGGTGGGTGATCCATCCTTGGTCCTGTGCAACCAGACCTCCTGGGCTAGGAGGTCTGGTTATGTTAGTTTGTTTTAATTTGATTAAACACAGCTTTATTTAAGAATATGCCCCAAGTGAGGAAAATACAAACTAAAATATTAAAGGTGTTAAAACTAGAGTTTGACACGGGGCCCCGCTGCCACACGGGGCCAGACAAATAGCTAATAGAGCAGGAGCCACCCAGGTTGATGCTGAACTTCACTGATGCAAACAGCACATTTATAACTAATCAAATGGCCAAAACCGGGGGAGATGGATGAACCGGTGGCTTTTGGGGCCTCAATTAAAGTCAAAGGGAATGAAAAATAATGGACAGAAAGTGAGGTTTTATCATGCAACTGACTCATTCGCTGAGAACTTCACTTCTCCTGTGTCGGAGGTGTGTTGGCATTTTCTCTCTGGGCTCAATCGACTGACTGTGAAGCAGTGAAGTCAAAATAAACTCCACTTCCTCTCCGTTTAACGTGACTGATGCTCCTCAGCAGCTCTGCCGCCGACAGGGGGAACATCTCCCTCCACTCCAGCCGAGCACGTTCCCCATGTGTGCAGCCGCCGTCGCCCCCGCTCCCTCCTCCTCCACCGCTACCGTTCTGAAGCAAAGATCCATTTCAAGCTCTTCCTCTCCGTCCTGACAGCCAGGAGACCACCTGTCATCCCGCCTGCAGGCCTCCCTTCAGGAACATAAACGGCGACGCGTGACAAACTGAGACAGACGCACACTCCCTCTGCTGCCGTGTGTATTTGTGTATTTCCTGTTTTTCCTCACAACATTTTTGAAGCATTTATTTTCCATCCTGCTCCGACGCTACGCTGAGCTCCAACTTTCTCATCCTGGGAAATCTGGATCTTCAACCCTAAACCTCCTCCTTCAGCCTGTCGATGAAGTTTCTGAGTTTCAGCGAAACACAAATGAGACCAACCGTGTCTCTTAAATGACATTTACAAAGTATTGAATTGTTTTCACTATGAGCTTAAGAAACCTCATAGTGAGCCACAGCTTCCTGGATTACGTTCACAAGCGTGGTGCATTTTTGCACCACAGTTGGATGTAGAAATACAGGACTT
Source organism: Xiphias gladius (assembly GCF_016859285.1). Lineage (NCBI taxonomy): Eukaryota > Metazoa > Chordata > Actinopteri > Istiophoriformes > Xiphiidae > Xiphias > Xiphias gladius. Next base: position 25,448,455 of record NC_053423.1, read on the forward strand.
GGACTCCAGTGACCGGGGTTTACACCTCGAGTCCGGCGCGTGGTTTGACTTAGACAACAACCTGGTTCAGGTTAGTGGGGACATCGGCGCAGCCTGGCCTGGGCGTTCGGGGCTGTGGCCCGGACCCTCCACTTTGAGCGGTTTGTCACGACGTAGCTGAAGGTCAGTAAAAGAAGAGGACAGTGTTGTAAATCTGACCAATCAGAGAGGGTTTACAGGAAAATACGTGGAAATAGTCTTTTCTTATTGGCTGACAGGTCTCTGTCAGTTCTTCAGTTGATGGCCAAACGCCAGCTCGCAGATTCAGTCAGCGGGAGGATAAAATGACACGTGCAGATTTTTTACCGGTAAAAAGGTTGAAGCTGAAGCACAAACATCCTGTCACGCTGAGCCTGGAAAACCAGGTGTGAAGTTGGCTAAATTTAACCAGATAATAAAGTTTTAAAAAGACAGAAATCAGCAGCTGTCTTCATTCTTCCACGTTTTACTACCTGCACCAATGAGGTGGGAACTGTGGTTCATATCGAGCTCGGCCCATCAGCAATGATTTTGCAACCAAATTATGAAAGTTGCTTTGAGTACTCCGCTGTTTTCAACTCTCATTCGTGAAGCTGCCATAGTACTATTGGGGGATTTGAGGATTCTCCATCACGTAGGCCTGGTAACAATGGTAGCAGGTATTTTGGCCTGAGACATTCGAGTGGACGGAATGTAAAAGTGCAGATTAGACGGTGACTCAAATCCAAACTCTTCCCTCCTTCTCCAGTTTTCACAATTTTGTAAGCAACATGGGGCCCTAACATGCAAGGAACAGTCTATTTAGAGGTATGTTTCCCATTCAATTGGATGGGAAAGGGGTCACCCCACTGTATCGCCTCATCCCTCCTGTCAGTGTTGACTTTTTCAATACTTAAACAATACCACCGTGTTTCCTCAACCATCACCAGGGGGCTAAATAAGCCGATTGACTAAACACGACCATTAAAAGGTTTCGTCGTGCTTAGATGCTACGACTGGATGTCGTAGCTGTGCTGAAGGGACGGGACATTTGGGAGACACATGCCGAAAGGTGCAGCATCCCCAAGTAGCGCCATTAGTGAGTGGGCGTGGACAGACCGTGGGGGTTTTCAGGTGGACAGGTGAGAGGACTCTGCTTGTTCGTGGACATCCAGCACCTGTTCGTGCCTCTCTCAGGTACCCCAGAGATTCTCGGTAGTTAACGACCCTGCAGTTGTAACCAGTTGAGCTACTTGTATTTTCACCTACTCAGTTGGCAGTTTATCAGGAACACCTATATAAAACTAATGTATTCTAATTGACAGTCCTCTTTGATGAAGGTTTTAATGTTCGGTTTGGGAGGAGGAGGAGGAGGGTTTGGTCTTCATCTGGAGAAGCACCGCAGCTGTGACAACAGGCGTGATACAGATGATCCCCATAATCCAGCAGAAATCATTTGACTTTGCATGATTCACACTTGTATCAGCATGTAGATCAGTTCTGATAATTAATGAACCTCCTCTCTGCGGCTGCAGCAGCAATCAGCGCTAATTAACTGATTCCCATCGGGCGCCATCTTTAATTTCTCCACCACGCGCCCCCCGTTCACTCATCAAGATGGAGGAGGAGACAAAAGACAAATCATAGGGAGGGGAGAGGAAAGAAGGAGATGAGAAAAGAGGGGAGGAGATGAGATGAGGAGAAGAAACGAGGGAAGGAAAAACAGGTGGAGAGGAGAGGAGGAAGCTAGAGAGGAGGGAACATAAGCAGAGGAAACAAGGTAAGAAGAGTAGAAAACAGGAGACTGGAGAGGGCATAAGATGAGAAGATGAAGGAGGAGACAAGGGCAGAGGGGAGGAGATGAGATAAGGAGAAGAGGAAACAGGAGGAAAGGAGAGGAAAAAAGAAGAGGAGACAAGGAACCAAGAAAAGAGCAGAGGAGGAAACCTGGGCAGAGAGGAGATAGGAAACAAGGTGAGACGAGAGCAGACGAGAAGGGGGAAATGAGGAGATGAAAAAAGGGGAGAAAATGAAACAAGAAGGAAACAAAGGAAAAGAGAAGAAAACATGGAAGGAGAGGAGAAGACAAGAGGGAGGAAGAAAAGCATACAAAGAAAGGAGGAATGACGTTAGGAGAAATAACGAGGAAAACATCAGAATAAGAAAGGGGGAGGAGGACATAAAAGAAAACTGAAGGAAATAGAGAGAAAGTGAAATAGAGGTGAAGGAAGGAGGAAAAATATCAGTAGACAGAGGAACCAAAAAAGGAGGAAACCAAGGATGGAAAATGAGGAGAGGAAGAAATAAGTAGGAAAAAAAGAGATTAAGAAAACTGAAAAGAGGAAAGAGATGAAGAAAAGAAAGAGAAGAGACGTGATAGAAAGAAAAGGCAAAGAAAAGAAGGACAGGATGGAAGGAGAGAAAGTGAGGGATAAAAAGGTGGGGAGATGGAGACGGAGGATTAGTGGAGGAGGAGAGGGGGGTGTAATCGTGTGGTTACCTGAGAGACAGTAACCACGGCAGCAGAGCATCTGACCTCCGTCATCCTTCCCGGATATTTAATGTTTTGTCTGTCTGCCTGTGTGTGTGTGTGTGTGTGTGTGTGTGTGTGTGTGTGTGTGTGTGTGTGTGTGTGTGTGTGTGTGTGTGTGTGTGTGTGTGTGTGTGTTATTAAGGAGGATTCACTGGAAGCAGCTTCTGTCCGGAAGGAGACATTACATCCATTCAGAAGATACTAATCACAGCCACTTGTACCCCTGCACACACACACACACACACACACACACACACACACACACACACACGCACACACACGCACACACACACACACAGCTACACGCGCTCTTTAGGAATAGTTTGCGACACTTTACCATGTGGACGGGAGGAGCCGGTGATTTCAGGGCCAACCTGCTCCGGTTGCCCTGACGACAGGTGCCCAGTGTGACGGCTCCAGGTGTAACAGCCGGTCGCAGCAAAGGGCCCGAGACCAGATCACGGCAGGAGGTTTAAACACCTGGTTTAGGGTCTTCAGAAAAATGTGCTAAAATCAAAGGGGAGATACTGTTTCCCTGGTTTGTGGCGATACTCTGATTCCTTGTCGTTTCTTTCACCTTCCTCATCCATTAAACAACCGGACAATCTCCTAGAAATCTCCTTTCTTTACAACTAAACTGCAACAGCCAATAATTAGTAGGAAACGTAATTGTGAGCAGATTTTCATTTAAACATTGACCAGCCACAGTCGTCACTAAGTGGCGCATGTTCAAACACCGTGACCTGGATTTTGGACCTGGAAATTTCCAACCGATTTCCAAGCAGTGTAGTTTGTTGCTAAAGGCCAGACGTGTATTCACGGTGCTGGATCCGGGTTTTCTCACCAAAATACTTTTCTTTTGCAGATGCTGACGGTCAAATTTCTGTAATAAAGTTTCCACTTATCAGATGTAATTAACTTCTAAGTATTACTGTTTGTAAAAAGGCTGCTATGAGGTAATTTTGTTTATAATTTCGGAATTAAGTTTTTGAAGACTTATTTCATAAAAACAAAGACAAAACTACAACAAACGCTGTTAAAATATGAAGCAAGTTTCTGGACTTTTACACGTTCGAGAAAAGAAAACTAAAGCTAATCAGGCAAATATTGGCTTTAGTTCAGTTAATGGGTTTTTCCTCTCTACTGCTGCTGTAAATAACCTCCATGCTGTGTGTGTGTGTGTGTGTGTGTGTGTGTGTCAGGTCAGTTAAAATGGCAGAGAAAAGAGAAAGTGACGTTGATCATTTTTCAAACGCCAGGTGAGTAGAAAGTCGTATCAACCTGCTGAAATCTCCACGAGCCTCTGGAAACGTTTCATTGTGGCGTCAACCCAGAGAACAGATCTGGGCCCAGAGACGCAGGGACAGTCAGACAGAGGCTCGGAGCCCCGGGTCCGTTTACTGAAAACATGTGGACATGCTGGTGAAACCAGTTATCCACTATGTACGTTAGTAATATGGGTTTTTCCTCTACACCACCTTTGATGGCACCTTCAGGAATTGCTCTTGAGAAATTCTTCTCTTTATTAACTGATATTTCATTACACAGTGAAATGAAATATCCGTTCTTGCTGTTTTCTACTATAATATCTGACCCTGCAGCTCAACATCCACCTGTAGCGACTCCAGCATCATTAAACTGGTTTACGGTTCTGTTCAGACTCTCGCAGCACCTGGTTCAGGTTCGGGAAAGATCCCGGTCTGGTTTAACACAGAGAAAGGTCACAGTGACCTCAGACACAACCTGTTCATTTACACTGAACCAGAACCACCATCTTTCCCCAACCTGGACCACAGACGGGACTCTGGATGTGGACCCGGTCTCTGGTCTGACAGTCCTGGACTTCGTCCGTGCTGCATCCACCCACAACCACCACCTGGTGACTTTGCCACAGGTCATTCAAAAACAAAAAAAACGAATAGTAATAGTATACGAATAGAGATTTCTCTGAGACACGGTTGTGATAAAAGCTAGTTGGACAAAGTCCGGTGGGAACAGACAGAAACCCCTTTCAGACTGGATTTACTTCTCCAGTGGAGGTGGGTGATTTTCCGTGATTCACCCGCTCTGGTCTCTGGCTGCTCCTCCCACGTCGCCGTTTAAAGTGAATCTATAAGATCTTCTTTCCTTCTCCTACAGATCATCAGCTCAGTGTTAGAAGGGACTTTAAATGAAAATGGAGGAAGAGCTGACCTGATGGACGGAAACACACTGACGCCAACATTCAGGCCTGTTTGTGAACCGATACGACGACAGGAAAAATTAAAACCATCAGGAGAACAAGACCCTGAAAAAGCTCCTTAATGTGCTGCTGTAATGTAGCTACAGGTCGGTGCCATTATCCTCTTTTGATTTCAGAGAGGGTTTAATAGCTAAATACGTCCATGGAGCGTGAAGAGAGGAGACCATCAGGTCTGGGAGGAGCCGCGAGGAGACCGGAACCTTCCTCACATCAACACATGGAACCAGCAGGAACGTCAGGTTCCATCACGTTCTCCACGTGGTTCTCCGTCGTCTGAGCTCCGACTGCAGCTCTTCTAACGACCTCGTCTCGCCGCGTCCTCTTCTTCTCTGGTGGTTTAACGGCAGCGACTGGAGAATCGGCTCCTCCAGCTGTTGGTCATGTATACTATATAACGTATGTGTAATTTCAAGCGTCTGCTTATGGGCGTCCACAGGAGGAGATATAGTTGTTGCATACATATATTAATATGTAAATTAATAATATACAAATACCTGATCTGCTAACCTACACTGTGGTCTGTTAGAAATCATGTACTATAAACACTAAACAGGGCTTGTTAAAGTAAAGTTTTACCTCTGTAAAGCTCCCAGGACGAGTCACGCGCCAGAAATTCTTTCCATTCAAGGACTTTACACATTGTACAGTATATGTTATACATTGAGCCATTAATGTTAAACTATGTCAAAAATAAATAAATTCCATGTGCAGAGCCAAACTAACAATGAATGTATCCTACTGACAAATGTTAGAGCATCGAATGTGGATTAATCCGCCACTGAAAATAGTCCCCAGCGATCGATTTATATACTTTCTGCTGTGTGTTTGACAAAAAAACTTCAGTGAGCAGCTGTTTCAGGAAAGTGACTGAGTCTTTTTTTTAAAGGAAACAATACATCTGTGAGGCGTCTCAAAGATTTACAGCCTCGTCAGGAGCCAATGGGCTCGGAGCCGAGAGCCACAGACGGAGGAAGGAATTAATACAAAGAGAAGAAGAGAACAAATGGAGATCGAACAGGAAAAATAAGAATCAACAACAAGAGTATCATAAATTCTCCAACAGCGGCCGAATCTTTCTCCTTTCATTTCAATAAGGCCTCGCTTCTCTTTCTCATTTTCCTCTCCTGTCAGTCTCCGTCTCAGTGTGTCTCGTGTCTCTCGTTACTCTGGGCTAATTTCTCCCCTTCGTCTCCGTCTCGCTCTCAAATCCGAATAGACGGCGCACGACCGAACAGCAGAACGGAGCGGCGGCAGAGAGTGTGAACGTGACGCTGATCAGACAGGAAGTTTTAATATCGGGCCTCTGTGTGAGCTTTATATTTTATTCATCATGTGAAATGAGAACCAGAAACAGTCGCCCACTTCGCGGAGCAGGATCTGTGAATTCTTTATGAAGTGTTTGTGGCTCTTATTGGATTTTAGACCAACACTCCTGCAGGTCAATCAGATTTATGAACTCATACAGACTGAGGAGGCTCCAGCGTGTTTATAGAAGACGTCTCCTGATATTCACAAATCTGCTCAACCACCATGAAATCTCAAACAAATACATTAAACACAGCCCTGATATTTGACTGTGTGTGGTTCTGTGCTTTGTTCTCACCATCTCGCAAACCGACAGAGAGCCAGAGAAATGACTCATTTCTCTCATGTCGACTTCACCGGCGTTCAGGTGCGATGGTCGGAGAGCAGCTAAAATGACGCAGCTGCTGAAAAATGAGAAACCTGACGTTTGTTCAGCTTCTCAATTTGCCAAGATGTTGTTCATGATTCAGTAACAGTCAGCTCATCGTCTTGTTACTGACAAGACGTCCTCACGTTCCAAAATAAATATCTGGCTTTAAGAACACAATCAAATATGTTACGCTCCCCAAAAATCTCCTTCCTCTCCAAAACTCTACTCTCATAATGAAATGTCCCCACTGTCCAAACATGGCCTCACCTTCATTAAGATTTGTCCTCATTTTCCGCTCAATAAGTAACTGTCCCCATTTTCATAAAAAAAAATTCCTGTCCTCACTTGGACCGAAAGGTGTCCAAATTGTCTTCCCCTCAAAAATGTCTTTGCTCTCCCCCGAAACGTCCCGACGTTTCCCAAAATATGCTGAGTTTCCAAACACCGCCGAGTTTAACTGATTCTTATAAAACCTTAAGTTGAAACCAGCCGTTTTCCACAGAAACAATGACTGAAATGAGATGACACCCTCATGTTCCGTCTTCAAACCTTCAAAAAAACCACAACTAGAAGTCGTCTTCTCTGATCCAAAGTCTGCCAATAAACACCTGAGGTCTGCCCGGCAGGAAGCTAAGAAGATAAAATATTCCTTTGAAGGATTTTAGTTTGATATTAAAACAGCCGTCAGCGATCATTAACCCTGAGTGAACAACTTCTTCAAAGCTCCTCTTACTGGAACCGTATTTCTGCTGCCTGAAAACTCCTCACAGGTTTTGAAAAGAACCTTTCATTTAACACCCAGTTTCTCAACTTTGGGGTCTGGACCTCACGTAGGACTGAAGTTTATCTTTAAGACTTAGCCTGAAGAAGTTTGGGCGAGTTTTTACATGACAGCTGCGTAATTTAACTTCCTATAAATGTACAATGACATGTCGGGTCCTTTCTAGGAAATTAGACAGAATCAAAACAGATGAATGAATATGATCATAAAAGATGTTTTATTTATATGAAAAAAAATGTTTGACTGCTTAATAACTTTATATATAATCTGCTTGGAGCTCTTTCTGTTTTCTTAGACGATGTAATATGATATAAAAAGATCGATTCTTGTGTTCTGGCAGTCACACGTCCCAACAGGCTTCCAGGGGAGACGGATGAGTGTAATCAGCAGCCTTATTAACCACCAGGAAACGTGACGCGTGTCGGAAAGAGGCGGGACATGAGGAACTTCGCTGGAGCGAGCACAGCGGCGTTATCGCTCGGCCCCACGTCGGGGAGCTCGAAGGGTTTTCAAAGCCTGAGGCTCCGTGTCCCCCGGTGTAAACCTGCCAAAAAAGAAATGTGTCGAAAAGATTTGCAGTTGCGTGAAAAAACCTTAACGAATCAAATTCAGCGTCAGACGAGAAAAGAACAAGCTGCTGCTGTTAAACTACTTTTACAGATAAAATCCGTCTCAAAGTGATTGTGACTTACATTTGTGTTTATTTGGAGTGAACTCAGTTTTATTTACACCTTCTCAAGTTCATCTACAACCTTTAGGTTTCTTCTACGCATATTCAACTGGAATTTCTCGACCGAGGCCGACGCAGCGCGATGGGCGATCATTTCTGAGCTTCGTCTTAGAAGCCGAAGATCTCGCCGACACTTACTGGAGCTCATAGTAAGTAGAGTCGTCCCGGGAACAGAGAAGTCCGACGCATCCCCCCTGACTAGACGTTCACGTTTCTTTTTAAAATCTGCCTGGCAACAAACAGAAGGCCGCATTAGCATCTTTCCCTCTAGACACATTTAGCAAAACCTCCATCTGCATATCTGAAACCAGCGTGTTAGCGCTGACATTAGCATGACATTAACATGTTTACGGGCTCCGTCTGAGGCAGTTTGGTACAAAGTAACCTGAAACTTTTCCTCCTAATATATTCTGGGAGGTAAAATCTGCCTGACAACAGTTAATTCTGTACAGTCCCCCGCCTGGATCCAAAAACCTCTTTAGCATACAGCGCTGTTTGTCTTTGATCCTCCAGTGCCCTGACCTGCTTTGGATCCTGGTGAAACCCCTCATTAGACTATCAAAGTTAATCTATTTTACCCCCAAACTCGTCTTCTGAGCGCGAGACGTTTCCCCGAGGAGAGCGCTGCGAGCGGAAAAAACACGCTACGGGAAGGAGAAGGAGCCGGCGGGGTCCGGCTCCGACGGTTCACGGGCCAGATCTGCGGGGGGAGGTGTCGTGAATTACTGGTAACGGTGCTGTTCACTGCTGCGTCCTCTGTGGGGTCAAAGGTCAGGAACGGGGATCTCAGCGCTTGAGGCAGGCCAGCGTTCGCAGGTGCAGGGTGCTGCCACGACACATCTCTGTCGGACTGAGCGCGGTGGTGTGGGCTCGTACCACCGTCAGTATTCTGGCAGATAAACGTGGTCCTCAAACGCAGAACGTCCTCGGGAGTGATCCGTCGAAGAGACGGACGCACCGCTGGAATGTCCCTGTGGTCTGGTTGACGCTGGACCAACAGACAGGCCTGTACGCGACGTGGATTTAATGCGCCTTCCGCCCACGGCTCCAAACACGTCCATGAAACTTGAATTTATCGCCATCATTTCTCCCAGGTGTGTGTGTGCGTTGATGTTGCCCCCTTTTTTTATTCCCTCCCTTTTGTTCGTGTTGAATTTTGCCCAGTTGCTGGTTCACATTTGCTTCTGTTGTAAAAACCCTTTTTCGGGCCGTTAATAAATGATCCTGTTTCCTCCGGGTGACTTGTGTGATTGAGGCTTTACTTTTGATTTGCGTGTCTGTGTGTGAATTCGCATATTGTATTGAATAAATTCTAATAATACCATGTGTGCCTCTGCTGATCCCCGCGGGGAAACGCTCCCGCTCAGCTCTGCTTTCAGAGCGGCGTCTCCCCGCGGAGAACGCCACGAGCCGATCTGCAGGAAAAGAACAAAATTAGAGGAAGACGCCGGCAGAGAAATCAGACGAGGTTCAGTGATGGTTTCCCGCTTCTGCCTCTGAGGAAATTGTGTTTCCTCTTTCCCACATCCACGGGGAGGTCGCAGGTCGCGAAGCGGCAGAGCGGCAAAGGTCGGGAAATGTGGATGACGACAGTGATGAAGTGTTGAACTCAACTTTCTCTGAGCAGCTACTGAAGAGCAGGAACTTGTTGTAATATTCTGTTTTTTATTCAGGTGAACAAAGAGGAAGAGAGAGAGGCAGGAGCTCCAGAGTGTGTCAGGGGTCTCGCTCCTCTTTCAGCCCACTGAGCTGCTCCCTCCCGTGGGCAGAGCTCTGCAGGCAGCCCCCTCCTGACCCTGGAGCTCCGGACCTGCTGTTTCCCAGGACCTGGACTGAAACTGACACACACACACACACACACACACACACACACAGACACACGCACACACACGTACTTCTCTTACATCTGTTGTGAGGACATTGACATCATGTATTCCCCAGCGCCTCAACCCAACCCTGACCTAAACCTAGACATGTACACACACACACACACACACACACACACACACACACACACACACACACACACACACACACAGAGATATACCAGGCGTATGAGTTCTTGTACTTCTATCTTTGTGAGGACCAAAGTGTAAAACTTCACCTTGAAAATGAGGAATGTTTTGAAACGTGAGGACATTTTGTGTTACCGTCCATTTTTTGAAAAGTGGAGGATTTGTCTGGGAAGGTGAGGACAATTTGTTGAGGAGGTTTTAGACAGACACTTTTAGAAAGTTACAACATTTGTGGAAAGTCAGGAAATTCTGAAAAAGTGGGGACATGTTTGGGCCATGAGGACACGTTCAGGAATTGAGGTATTGTGGAAAATAAACAATTTTCAAAAAAGGGAGGACATTTTTAAAAAGTGAGGACATTTAAAAATTGTGGCGTTTGATGGAGTGGGGGACATTTTTTTTGATGAGAAGGAGTTTGGAAAACTGGGACAATTTCAGAAAATGAGAACAATTTGCTAAAGTGGGAACATTCTGAGATTCTGAGAATGTTTTTTGGCAAGTCGGGACAATTTTAGAAATTGTGGACATTTGAGAAAGGAAGTTTTTTAATTTTTGGAATTTTTGAATTTTTAGAAAGGAGAAACATTTTGTTGAGGACATCTTTGCAGATAACATTTTCCAAATTTTTTATAGAAAAGGAGAATATTTCTGGAAAGTCAGAAATATTTTGAAACATTTTTGTCCAGTGAGGACAAAAGAGACGAGGTCCAGCGTTGTCGGTTTGGAAACTTTCCTCGCTTGCGTCTTCAGCTCGGTTCAGTGTGTCGGCAGTTAAATTCCTCCCCTGACAGCAAACAAACAAACATCAAGAGCGAAGAGGTTCTGGCCGGCCGCCAACACTCACATCCACTTCCCTGAGAACCAGAGATATAAACGGTTCCACCAGCTGGATTGGTGGGTTTGTGTCAGGGTCAAAGGTCGCGGGGTCAGGGAGGAGGGAGTTGGTCAGGAAGCAGAAAGAGATCAACACAGACTAGAAGAGAAGGCTCTAGTCCAGATTTTACATGTAGAAATTTAAGCAAACCGACTTTGAACTAAAACAGGACGTGTTGCAAAGAAAAGAGTCGACCCGCAGAAGACAAAGTGCAGAATTCGGCAGTGATAAGACACACGGGCCTCCGCTGTTGACCTTGACCTTTCAGTTAGAGCCTAGGACGTGATGGTCTGCGTTTATTTGACGAGCCTTCTTCTTGAGCGGGCCTCTGGCTGACATGCCGACCCCTCTACGCGAACCATGGTCCTCACGAGTTAGCGAACAGTGACCGGAGGTTTGCGGCCTGAGCAGCGCCGACACTGAGCTGCTTGAAGGCCTTTAGGACAACCCAGAAATAACGCATAAAAATAAACCCCAAATCCTCATAAACGCACCGCTGCATCAAACATGCCCCGGCGCTGCTAAACTCAGGTCACACTCATGAATAATTGATCTGTGCGAGCTCGGTGTGTTGACGAACTGACCACGAACAGCTGGAACATCTGGAAGTCAAGGTCGGTGTGTTTTCCCACCAGGGCTCAGGATTCAGGGTCAAGGGGAGCATGCACCAGGTAGAAGGGGAAAAAAAATCCTCCGGACACGTCACCGGGACCAAATGTGACGGTGAACGGCTGCAGCAGAAGCTGATTTTCGATCAGAAAGTTTGTGTCAAACAAACTGAAGTGGAGACTTGGACACTGGACACTGGACACCGGGTCTCTCGGTTTTTCTCTTTAACGAGCAATTAACATCAAATTTAAGTTGGTCTTTTTTTCATCCAGCCACGTCTGCACCCAAAACCTGCTGATTATAGCCCTTTACATGTCAATCACACACACACACACACACACACACACACACAGCTGTTGACACTTATAAACACATGCGCACACACACTTTGACATTTTGTACTTGTTGTTTGGCAGCCAACAGACTCAAACAAGAGGGGAAATTAGTGCTGATGGTGTTGATGATCTGTGTGTGTGTGTGTGTGTGTGTGTGTGTGTGTGTGTGTGTGTGTGTGTGTGTGTGTGTGTGTGTGTGTGTGTGTGATGGAACAGTTTCAGGTTTCTGTTCATTAACCAGCCAACTGCAATTACAGCTTTTCTGCTATAATTAGCACTATTCATCCTCTACATCCCTCCCCTCCTCCCTTCTCTCCTCCCTTGTGTCCTTCTATGTCTCCTTATCCATCTTTCTTCCTTTCTTTCCTCTCTCTGTCCCACAGTTTCCATCATCACTCATCCCTTCCTCTCTGGACGGACAGACACGTCCATCAAACCTGACACACGTTTAGAAAATGTGGACATCGCCTTCCAGCATGGTCCGAGGTGGAGGTTGAGGCTGTGGCTCCAGCCTGTGTTCAGGTGCTTCCCGTTTGCTTTCATTACCCTTGAGATGCGTCTACAACTAGACTGGAGTCCACCCGTGGTAAACCGAACTGAGTTTATATAGAGGTCCCACAGCTCACACCGCGTGTCAGGAGAAAAACCATGAAGGCCAAGGAACTCTCTGTAGACCTCTGTGATAAAACTCTGGCGAGGCACAGATCAGGACAAAGGTGTAAAACCATTTCTCCGAGTGTCCCCACGAGCACAGTGGCCTCAACAGGTGTGAAATGAAAGCGGTTTGGACCCGAGACTCTGTCTAGAGTCGGTCTTCCTGCCAAACCGAGTAACCGGGCAAGAAGGGCCTTGTCCGGCGAGGTGACCGAGAACCCAACGGTCACTAGCAGAGCTTCACAAGTCCTCTGCAGAGATGGGAGAAGCTGCGGGACGGACGACCATCTCAGCGGCAACCAGGCCACTTTGGTAGAGGGGCGAGATGGAAGCCGCTTTAAGTAGAAGGCAGATGGCGGCCTGCCGGGAGTTTGTCAAACGGCCTTTAAAGGACTCTGAGAGCACGAGGAAAAAACTGGACCCTGAACCCAGGCTCTGCTCATCACCCGGTTAAAACCATCCCTATGGTGGAGCGTGGTGGTGGCGGCATCGTCCTATGGGGATGGCTTCGGGACGAGTCTCTGACTGTCCCTGAGGGGTCCGGCCAGAGACCAGACCTAAACCCCGTACGGCATCTGTGGAGAGACCTGTAGATGGCAGATCGCAGACGCTCCCCGTCCGATCCGATGGAGCTTGAGAGGATCTGCCAGGAATAATGGGATAAACTGCTGAAATCCAGGTGTGCAAAGCTTTCGGAGACCTGAACGAGAAGACTCGGAGCTGTGATCGCTGCCAAAGGGGCTTCTACAAAGTACTGAATTATTGATTATTGGTCTGAATACTTTTGTTAATAACAGAATTCAGTTTTTGATTTTCAATAAATGTGCAAACATTTCTAAAAACATGTTTTCTCTTTGTCACATTGGATTATTGATTGTAGACTGATTGGCAAAATGGCAGCCTTATCCATTTCAAATTAAATATACAACACAATAAAGTGAAGGGGTCCGAAAACTCTCTGACGCCGCAGCGTTTTTCTTTTTCCTTAAAAATCTAAAATTTTACTTTTGAAAAATAAAAATGAGTCAACGTTTTATTCATCGTTTTCCAACTTCCATAGTTTATCTTCAGTATCAATCAGTAAATCTGCACACAGTAGGCCAACTCTGCCGATGTCATAAATTGTAGATAAAACCAGTGTGTGTGTGTGTGTGTGTGTGTGTGTGTGTGTGTGTGTGTGTGTGTGTGTGTGTGTGTGTGTGTGTGTGTGTGTGTGTGTGTGTGTGTGTGTGAGCAGTAAATCTTAACTGTTAAATCCTGTTAGATGCTTCAGTCGTTATTTTCTTGGCTCCTTGTTGTTCAGTCCTTCATCTGTCTGGCTGATATCAGCCTGACGGGGTGTGTGTGTGCGTGTGTGTGTGTGTGTGTGTGTGTGCGTGTGTGTGCGTGCGTGTGTGTGAGTTTGTGTGTATGTGTGTGTGTCTGTCCTCGGCATGTCAGATCTCTGTGAGAAAACACACTCACATCATGGGAATATGATGACAGGGTTACACTTGTTTTGTGTGTCTGTCTGTGTTTTAGAAAACACACACACACACACACACACACACACACACACACACACACACACAGACAATGTGACTGATGAAAACAGCCAAACTGCTTTTTGTTCTTCTTTTGAAATGAAATGAGGATGTTATCTTGTCTACTGATGTACACAACTCCATCTTTCTCTCTCCGTCACACTGTCATACCATCAGGGTGATGGGGTCACCATGGAAACACTGCAAATATCCCAGGGGTCAGAGGTCACACATAGAGTAGAGAGGGAGGACGTGGGAACAGAGGGAGAAACTTGAATAGTAAAGTTAGAATAAAAACAAAGGGAGGAGGAGGTTCTGTAAACGCAGCTTCCTTTCTGAAAACTGCAACAAGACCAGTTTCACCTTCATCGGTAGCTTAAGTCCAAGTAGAAACACAAGAAGCTGCATAGGTTTTGTTTAGCGTGACGAAAGCTGTAGTAGAAAATGAAAGTACTCAAGTAAAGTACAAGTCCCTCAACACTGTAGTTACGTACAGTAATTAAGAAACGGTGCAGAGTCTCCACCGCTGCCATTTTAGCTGACGGTCTCAAAAGCAGCAACAGTAGCTCGCTGCCTTCAGAGTCACGTTTAAAGAAACCAAACAAACAACTTAATCTTCCTTTAGAAGCCCTGAGTAACAGAGAAAAGGGCGTCAAGCGCTGCCTGCAAAAGAATCAGGTGCCAAAGTCCTGATAACAGACGGGACGGGCTGAGCTGGAGTACGAAATGGAGGCTGTGGTGATTAATACATTCACTCTCACTCAAAAGACCAGCAACTGGCTTCGCACTGCCTCGTCTGAATGAACCTCCCACCTGCGGTGGTGACTGCACCAGAATAGGAGGAGAGACCAAACAGAGCGCCGCTGGAGAGGAAGGGCCCTGAGGTTCACATGAAGACCAACCTCAGCTACGTGAACACACGATACACAAGAACCACAGTAACACACCGTCCTTACGCTCATCGAACTGTCCGACGACGGAAAACAGCCAACAGCTCCGAGAACAAACAAGCAACACAAAACTGAAACCAAACTTCTGCCGGGCTTTGTTGTTGTGTGCGGTTGAGTCCGTCCTCACACACACACACAATATTCTGCTGTTCAGTGAATTCACAAAGAGTAGTAGCTGGAGGTGTCAAGATAATTACACAAAACCAGATGCTCAACACACACACACACACACACACACACACACACACACACACACACACAGACACACACACACACACACACACACACACACACACACACACACACACACACACACACACACACACACACACACACACACACACACACACACACACACACAGTCAGATTTCCCACGTGTTGTTGCTGCAGCAGTTGTTTGTCTCTCTGATGTACAGATATGAAACGCCGTGTGCTGATTGGACGGTTGACTTTAGAGCTGGTGACATCATCAAAACCTCTGCTCTCATGTCTGAAGTCTCTAAAATATATTTGAATGGTTCTCCTGAGATTTGATTAGAAAAAAAATCGCACAAATGTGAGATTATTCTCATCTTTATGGAATAAACTTTAAAACGTAGCTTTTATCCGGGAAGAAGAACCCTGACCTGCACCCGGGCCTGAAACGGGCTTTGGAGCAGAGCGTCGTTCTCACGTTCCTTCCCTCTTGAACTCCGCAAAACGCCGCCCCGCCACCCGGACATCATCAAAACACCTGGAATAGTACTTCCACACAACGACCGAAATGTGCGACAACATCTGTTAAAGTCTGTATATACTATGCAATAATATTTTTATAAGGTGCAACAGCATTTGGTTCAATGTACAGTAGCAGCTTCTGGTAAGTCACTTCTCTTTTTTAACTTTTATTTCCTTTTTTTATTTATCTTCTTATTTTATTATTATTATCATTATATTGAAATGTTAAATGAACCGTTTTTTGCCCAAACCTAACCAAAACATTTCCGGAAAGATCGCGCCTCCGACCTTTACTTCATAAAGGTTGGAGGATCTCCGTCGTCATGGTTACAGTAACAAGCATGCGGTTGAGGTTGTGGAACGATATTGGTCAAAAGGGAATAGTGATGACTATTGGTTTCAAACGGGAAATGAAGAGCGGCCTCCTGTGTCAACAGGACAAGGTCCTGTGTTCTGTTGGCCCGTCCATCCAGCCCGACCTCCTCCCTATGTGGACTTTGTCACTCTTTATACAACGTCAGCGTCACCTGGCTTCCTCCTTAGCTCCTGTAATAATTACTTCCACCACAAGAGGGCGCCTAAATATGAAAGCTAACCATGGGTCCTAATCAGCCGCCGCAGAGACGACCTACAGGGTCGTTTTTTAGGGGAGGACGGTCTCGGAAACACACCGAGGTGGAAAATCACTGGAGTCCAACTTTAATTAATTACCACTGAAATCCTGTCGTCCTGTTTTACCAAGTTTTTTTACCAGAAAAGCTTGGAAATACAAAAAAGTCCTCGCTGGCCATCGTCTCAGTGACAGGTGCGTAGGATCTAAAACTTTAATAGAAAACCGAGGAGTCCCACACGTTGTCCATCACCTGATCTCCCTTTACTAAAACGGCGTCTCAGGCCCCAGACCTCCATGGAGCAAAAGTCACCCAGATACAAACCTGATAAAAATCACCATCCATCAACCATCCTGCTCCGCCGACGGAGACTCAAACCTCGCTGTTCGTTTTTGGGCTGCAGGTGCCGTAGGATGACCACGTGTGTTTATTGAAGAACCGTCAGGTTTCACAAAACCTCCGTGAAATTTTGACTTTTCCCCAACTTTAAAGCTGAAAACCAGTGGGTTGTTTGAAAAAAATACTAACCTTACTGAAAAATGTAAGTAGGACAAACTAAGCAAAAGAATTTGAGCTGGTTAGGGTCGACCTTCTGAGCAGGGGATTGAACCTAAGAGAGAAAAAAGAGAGAAGAGAGTTTGGGTTGATGAGGGAAAGTTTGATGCTCCAGTTCTTCAGAGAATCAGGTCAGGAACGTCTTTGATATGGAGATGTTAGGTCTGTTCTGCTGGGGAGAGGATTAGGAGGGAATTAAATCACCTTCAGCTAACACCGCTGGGGCTCAACACACATTACTGATATTTAAATAATATCCACAATGTATTTAAATAAAGTAAGAAACTCTTTTACATCTTCTCTCTGTTTGTTTCAGTTCCTCCCCCTCTCCTTAATCACCTCATCAACTCACCAAGTGGAATCCTGAATTCAATTTTTTGTTTTGATTTTTCTGAAAACTGGATTTATTTGTGTGAAACCTTCCATATGTCCAGCAGCAATTAAAATGTGAAATATGTAGGTTTTTAATCTGTAAACAGAGAGGAAAGTATAGGAAACTGGCTGAAGCGGAAACAATAGGGTCAGAAATTCTGCTGCTGGTAGGCGGGAAACGTCGCTCAGACAACGCTGTTATCAGGCTAAAATAATCCCGTTGATTCTCATGCAGATCATTTGGCTCTTTGAAAGCAGTGAGGGGGTTGATTTGTCTCGATTTGAATAAAGGCAACATGAGTACAGAGTTGAACCGTCGTCAACATCCACAGGATTGGCCACTGGTCACGTGATTGCAGGCGAATGAGTTCAGTGGAGTTTTCCCTCCGTATGTACCAGGTCCAGACCTGTAAATGTATCCAGTATTATGAGTTTTCCACTGTCGAGGGCTGTGCACCTTTCAGGCCCCAGGACACAACAACATGATACTATCAGGTGGCAGTAAAACCACATGCTTCGTTATCCTTATGAAGCAGCAGGCTGCTCGAAGCTGATATTTTATGAAATTAAGACGTGTTTTTTCTGTACTTATTGTGATAACTGTGTTGATGCTGTACCATGGCAGTAGCCGAAATAAAAAGGAACCAGGAGATGATAAAAGTGTTAGGATCAAAATAGGAAACAATTATCAACACTAACAGGCACCAAACGTTGAGTAATTCCACCAAACTGCAGCAGTGAGTCCTGAGTCCAGAGTCTGCAGGAGTAGTATCCACAGGAGAGAAGGCTCTGAGTCGACTTTCCAACTCTGGTACCCGCATGAGTCTCTTGAGCCTCAAGCTCTCAGACGGTCTCTTCAGCCTTCTTCAGCGTACGAGCTGCAGCTCAGCACGTACGGGTCACTTCGTCTCATCAGTATCGACATTTCGAGTCATCTAGAGTCTCCACATGGTGGTTGAGGCCAATGGAGGGCGTACAAAGATCAGGACTGCCAGACCAGAGACCAGGTCCACGTCCAGAGTCCCGTCTGTGGTTTAAACAACAACAACAAATAAACAGGTCTGAAGTCAGTGTGAACTTCTTCTGTATTAAACCAGACCAGGAAACTGCAAAGAGTTTCCTCTGAGAAGAGACCAGAATCACGACTGCACTCAAAGGGTTCAAGAGTAGTGACCATCTAATTCTGGGCACTGATTTTGGGTTTGTACTCGAAAAGGGGACATTTTTTTCAAAGGGTTTCAAAGCTTTCCAGACAAACTCACTTCTTATACCACTTGTTTTAATTCCCTTTTCTTTTTTATTTCGATTTGTCTGTGAGGTAAAAGACCTGTTTCGTCAAGAGACTGAATTCAAACTTCTTAGCTTTTATGAAAACACTGGGAAGATTCGACAGTCGCGTGTGAAATAATCAGCAGAGAAATGAACCCGACTCCAGCTGCATCCCATCCTTTGCTCTTCTCTAAATCCTTCAGTGGTACTGTGCTGAACTCAGATCGAATGGCGCTCTCTTCAGGTCGGTCCCCCGCCGAGGACTCGGCCTCAGTTAAAAGATAATTGGCTGAAGTCTCAGCTGAAGCTCTGCAGGTCTTTAATTAGTGCAGGAGTTCTTCATGGAACCACACTGAGTCCTCGACACTTCTGGAGCCACTTTCAGTTCTTATTCATCCCTTTTTCTGCACCTCCTCACTTCTAGGTTTTAATCTTCTCTCTTCTCCATCCATCCCTCGTTTCTTTCCCTGTCACGTCTCTTGCTGAGTCTATTCTATCCCTGCATTTTTTGTTTCTACAAACCCTAATCATATGTCTTTCATCCCTTTGCTGCCTTTACTTTTATTGATATGAATTCTTTTCTTAGCTTTGGGATCCAATTGTGTTTGTTTTTATCTGTATCCTTTCAAATTCCCTGTTGAATCTAACTAGGTTCAGCTTTGACCGTCTGCAAGCGACAAAAGTTGTGTGCTCAGTTTTTTGTTCCCTGAGAGGGTGGAAACAGCTCTGTCAGCCTGCTGACTTTTACAGCTGCTTGATCCAAACACTGGAGATGGGCTTCAGTGATTGATCCGATATCGATGAAGGTTCAGCTGGGAGATTCTTTTGCCTCACAGAGTACAGAACGTTACGGAACCGGCAAAACCGCAAACATCCGTTCAGTCTGCTGCCGATGAGAACTCTGGTACCTGCAGGTGGTGAGAGGTGTGAGGTGCTTTGTGATTTGTCTGTGTGAACGGACAGAACAGAACTGGATCCAAAGAGAACTCAGCTGTCTGAACCAAATCTGCATGTCAATTTCTTTCATGTTTTCCTCCATTTTCAGACCTTTGAGTCGTCCTCTGCTTCACTGCACTTTCACCTTCTGTCTTTCTCCTTTGTCCCTGTTCAGTTTCTGCTTTTCACTAACATTTTCTCTTCTACGTTTCTGGTCGGGTTCTAGTTACTTTCTGTTGTTAATTTTTCCGTCTTTACTTCTTTGTTTTTTATTTCGATTTGTCTGTGAGGTAAAAGACCTGTTTAAGTCAAGAGACTGAATTCAAACTTCTTAGCTTTTATGAAAACACTGGGAAGATTCGACAGTCGCATGTGAAATAATCAGCAGAGAAATGAACCCGACTCCAGCTGTATCCCATCCTTTGCTCTTCTCTAAATCCTTCAGTGGTACTGTGCTGAACTCAGATCGAATGGCGCTCTCTTCAGGTCGGTCCCCCGCCGAGGACTCGGCCTCAGTTAAAAGATAATTGGCTGAAGTCTCAGCTGAAGCTCTGCAGGTCTTTAATTAGTGCAGGAGTTCTTCATGGAACCACACTGAGTCCTCGACACTTCTGGAGCCACTTTCAGTTCTTATTCATCCCTTTTTCTGCACCTCCTCACTTCTAGGTTTTAATCTTCTCTCTTCTCCATCCATCCCTCGTTTCTTTCCCTGTCACGTCTCTTGCTGAGTCTATTCTATCCCTGCATTTTTGTTTCTACAAACCCTAATCATATGTCTTTCATCCCTTTGCTGCCTTTACTTTTATTGATATGAATTCTTTTCTTAGCTTTGGGATCCAATTGTGTTTGTTTTTATCTGTATCCTTTCAAATTCCCTGTTGAATCTAACTAGGTTCAGCTTTGACCGTCTGCAAGCGACAAAAGTTGTGTGCTCAGTTTTTTGTTCCCTGAGAGGGTGGAAACAGCTCTGTCAGCCTGCTGACTTTTACAGCTGCTTGATCCAAACACTGGAGATGGGCTTCAGTGATTGATCCGATATCGATGAAGGTTCAGCTGGGAGATTCTTTTGCCTCACAGAGTACAGAACGTTACGGAACCGGCAAAACCGCAAACATCCGTTCAGTCTGCTGCCGATGAGAACTCTGGTACCTGCAGGTGGTGAGAGATGTGAGTTGCTTTGTGATTTGTCTGTGTGAACGGACAGAACAGAACTGGATCCAAAGAGAACTCAGCTGTCTGAACCAAATCTGGATGTCAATTTCTTTCATGTTTTCCTCCATTTTCAGACCTTTACGTCGTCCTCTGCTTCACCGCACTTTCACCTTCTGTCTTTCTCCTTTGTCCCTGTTCAGTTTCTGCTTTTCACTAACATTTTCTCTTCTACGTTTCTGGTCGGGTTCTAGTTACTTTCTGTTGTTAATTTTTCCGTCTTTACTTCTTTGTTTTTTATTTCCATGTATTTTCTTGTAGATATTCTCCAGCCTTTCCTTTATTTCTTTAAACACATTCAAACACACAACAATCGTGGGTCTTCCTCCTTCATCACGTCAGTGTTTTTATTGAAAATTCTCGCCTACTGTGTCTTAAATTTCTCTCCCTCTTCCTCCCTCCATCCTCCGCGGTGCGACCTCCGCGCCTCCTCCTTCTCCGCAGCCGAGCGGCGATTTCATGTTCAAAGTCAAGGTCAGGAGGCGACGGGGCTGCCGGAGACGGGCGGAAGAGCTACTGGAGGGTTTGAACCTCCCACAGGGAGGAAGAGGAGGGGGAGCAGGAGGAGGAGGAAGAGGGGGAGGCAGCTACAAAGAGGGATTTGGAACCAGAGAAGAAAGGAGAGGAGACGTCCAGTGATGCAGCTGCTCGTCGCTACCTCAGCTGAATCCAATAGAGTCTGATATTTTCAAATTAACCCTGTGTCCTGCAAATTACGTTTCCAAACAGCTAAACTGCAACAGCTGCGCTTGTGTGGTTATGTAAGACTCCTATCTGCCCCCTGCAGGATTCCCAGAAAAAAACTCATTTAAGTTGAGTGTTCCTTATTTGCTTTTTGGAACTGCAGCAGTTTGTGTTACCGAAGTGTATTAAATAATGTGACATTCAACAGTCTGTTCTTTGAAGACACAGATCTCCAAAGTTTAATGAACCTAAACTGAAAGTCATTTCATTCAGGTGAGAGAAACCCTGCAGGTTTCCTCTCTCTAAATCTCTATTGTCCCAAACGGAGTCATTGCCAACATCCTGATTATCTTCATCCTTTTTTCTGCTTCTTTCTTGGAAGACGGACGGAAGACGTGTTCAGATCTCCTGCTTAAGTAAAAGTAGTGAGAGTAGACCACGGTACTACTCCACCACAAGCAAAATCCTTCGAAGCTTCACTTACATCAGTCAAAAGCATTGAAAGTAAAAGTATTCATTGGTCTCTTTCAGACTGGTTTATATTTATGTATCAGCAGCTTTCAGAATAGAATATATATGTGTGTATATTTCTATATATATAAAATTATTGATGACGGGTTAACTGCCAGAATTAGCTGCTGACGTTTCGGATGTGTGGAGAGTTTTGTCTGATGCAAACAGTGGAAAACAGTTCATCGCACTGAAGATAAACGTGACCATTTTGCATGTTTTTTTGAATCATGTGACATATGTCATTATTGGAAAAACCTTCAGATCCGGATTTTGAAGCCACCCACCGGCCGATGTACCAGCTGTAACTGGCCGAGGTGAAGCTAACTCTTCTCTGCGTGTTGCTGTCAGATCCATGTCGAGCAGGAGAAGAAGAGAAATCAGCGAAGTCCCTCAGATTGGTACTGGTCGCTTTCCACCGCGGCGCCTGGCACAAAGAATCTGGTTTCCCTCTGAGGCGGCGAGGGGTCGGAGTAAATAGTGGAAAGATGACTGATAACGTGTTGCCTCCAGCTTGGAGGTCAAACAGGCCCCAGGCCTCTTCCCTCCTCCTGCTCTCAGCCCATCACCGACTCCAGTCACTCAGCAGCTGAATGAAGCTGGTCCTGTTTATTCAGAGACAGAGACTGATCCTGCTCGGCTGAAGGTTTCACTGCTGAAAGCGAAAGGATGTTATCAGTCAGCCCCTCTGAGGCTGTTCACACACACTCCGATAACAATCCTCACATCTCGCTTCTGGTTTCCCGAAGCGCGATGACTGGCGTCTGATCTCCTCACACTCCGACACAAACAACGACGAGGAGACGGATACGGGCTGCTCTTTATGTCAGAGAGGAACCGAATTAATCTGAGGCAGAGGTCAGACTCTGCGGAGGCGCTGAGCTCTGCAGCTGTTGATGGAACCAGGATTCACGTTTTAATGAGGTCTTTCTATCTGGGTTTTCATCTGAAGAACCGATCTGACAGCTCTCGGCACATTTATTTCAACAGAACGACGCTTCAGTCCAAGAGATCTTCATCAGGCCTTATCGCGGCACCACCACAGAGCAGAGACTCACTCGGGGGGTAGCAATCTGCTTGATTAGGGATCGGTCTGCTCCCGCACCGAACCGATCGGCGGTTGGCCAGACGTCTGCCTTCACCGAGAGTTTTTACATCCGAACTCTTCAAGGTCTTTTCCTCGCCAACGCCGACGCCATTGTTAGAGGCAGAACTAAGAATAAAGGACCTATTAGGGGAATTTTGTTTCTGGACAACAGTGGAGCTCTATGGTGCAGAGGAATCAGATACTTCAGGCTGTAGACACACACACACACACACACACACACACACTGAACTCGTTAGTTCACAGTCAGTTTGAGTCAGTGCATCAGGTTTGTTTGATGAGAAGAAACATTCACTTTTACTCTGAAAGTCATAAAATTGTTTTCTTTTTAATCTAAAAAAACACACACACCCACTCTGAGACCATTTCCTGCAGGTCCAGACCCCAGAGCTTTATTAACGGCTGCATCGTTTCATAACGTGGAAATATTCCAGATGTCTTTTCTATCATTTTAGACACTCCACGCTACTTTAGACAAACTCTCTTCTTTTTTTCCTTCAATTTCTTTCTCTGTTTCTGCTGAAGAAATACAGAGGACGTCAGCATTTTCCTTTTTATCTGAATGAGAATCTACAGAAGCCTGTAAGTCTCAGTCAACAGCCTCGCTGACCAGTAGAACCCTTTTCTTTCCCTCCTCCTCTCCTCTTCCTCCGGTGCTCTCAGCCTCTTTCCTCGCCGAACTTTGCTGGATTGTTCTGATTATTTAGCGGCGGCTGTAGGTTCAGCCTCCTTCGCTCGCAGAAGCGAAGACCCGCCGAGATGCCGCTGTCGCGCTGACAGACTCACAGCTTTTTCGGGCGATTCGTCAGCAAACACTCTGACGGCAGCATTAGTGAAAAGTATTTGACTCGTGTAGAAAGTAGAGTGGCGAGTAAACAGTGTTCTCAGGTGTAAACTAACCGACAGCTGGTTTATGTGCTGATTTGTGATTTGTCCGGTGGCAGAGTGGAGGAAAAGCACAGGTCCTGCCTGAAGATGGTTTTTAACATTTGCTACTGAACAACACCAGCGTACAACAACTGTGGTGATTATAGAGGAACAAACTCAGGGAAAACCGAACCGAAGAGCTACGTATCGTTATAGACTAATCTGCCCATCAGTACATGAATGGTCGTCTGCAGTCACCTGACATGGGCCTTTCCGCTCACCGAGCAACAGTCTGAATGCAGGACGTTTACATGCGACAGAGTATTTCTACACGCTGGCACTAGTAAAACATCTGGGCGCTTCTCCCAACACACATTTTAGGGACGTTTTAGGGACACAGGGCAAGTGTCCTGACACACCGACCTGCCCAGCGACCGTTGAAACCAGACCTCACACTCGTCCCCTCATTGTCTGAAAGACCCACGAAACTCGATGTGATGCTCAACAGGGTTAGTTCAATAAAAACGCTGAATATACGCGTTACAATGGGGGGCGTGTCAGACCATGAAGAAAACTGAGTTTAGAAATATCTGTTCCCCATCACCCTGTTCACAGCTTTACGAAGACACGCGGCCCCTTTTGTTTCGATTAAACGCGTTACGCAAATGTTTCAAACGATGCATCCACTGAGCTTTAGTTGTGAAAGGTGCTGAAGCACAGATGTGTGAAGCTGTGATCCGTCACTGTCCCCAATCCAGATTCCTGCACATTCACTAGAGCAGCAGATTAAAGGCTTCAGGTTCCTCTCCGCACACCTGAGCCTCGTTCCGCCGATTCGGAGAGCGGCAGCCGCAGCTAATCACATGTCCTTTATGAGAGCCGCGATGGAAATGTCGAGTTCTGCTTGAATGGCGCTGATGAGTTCCCCGGAGGAAATGATTGAAACGAGTCCTGGCGCCGTACGCCTTGTCCTCACCTGAACCCAGAGGACGGGGATGATTCTGCGCTGGAGGTCCAGCTTTTTTTCCATAAACACTCAAAGCTGCTGCTGCTGCTGCTGCTGCTGCTGCTGCTGCTGCTGCTGCTGCTGCTGCTGCTGCTGCTGCTGCTGCTGCTGCTCAATCCCAAAATTCAACGCCAAGAGGGAAAAATACTCCGACCAATTTTAAAGAATGAGTTTTTGCAGGACAGCCAAGGGGTGTAAGGAAGGGGACTCGTGACATCCCATGACAGCCTTTTATTAGTCTTCTTGTAAAGCCTCAATCGAAGCAGTGCCTGCTGCCGTCTGTGTCTTATAAACAAAAGGTTCTTATCAGCTCTTTGGTCGTCTGGTCTTCCGTCTTGTTCACGTTTGTTGTGTGTCAAGATTCCACCGCAAGTTCTCGACCATATTTCTCCACACAGACATTATCTGGTCATATTAGTGCAGTGTGAATACTCAGGCACCTACACTGGAAACATGTAACTCCAACCCTGCCTCCCACACTGATACAATACAGTAAAGCGAACTGGATTAGATCCACATCACGAGGAAGCGTTGTTGATTCCTGTATCTGACAAGACCCAAGTACGTTTCAGTCAAATATTCACTGACAACATGTTTGTTTTTTCCATCAAAACGTCTGATCCTGCAGCTCAACATCCACCTGTAGCGACTCCAGCATCATTAAACTGGTTTAAGGTTCTGTTCAGACTCTCGCAGCACCTGGTTCAGGTTCAGGAAAGATCCTGGTCTGGTTTGATACAGAAAAAGTTCACAGTGACCTCAGACACAACCTGTTTATCTACATCTTTCCTGAACCTGAACCACAGACGGGCCTCTGGACGTGGACCCCAGACTCCGAGTCAAAGTCTTAAAGTTTTTAAGTCACTATCCGGTGCAGTAGATAAATGTGTCGCTTCATTCACTCTGAAAAACGCCGCGTCTGAACACAATCCTGCCGGAGATTGAGTTTGTCGCCACAACGGAGGTTTGGAAAACACTTTGTTGAGATGAACGTCATTTCTAGGAGACAAGACCCATTGTCTTGTGTGTAAATACACACACTGGCGGTGTGTGTCACCGTCTAATTCCCCAGCATCACTGCACACAATTGTCATTTTACTACATTTGCTACCTGGATTGGCCCATCCTGGCTACTGTACTTTGCGTATACATCTGTGTTCACAAAAACACTCAGATTTCCTGTGAACACAGTCCCGGCTAAGCTTCGGTTTGAATTCGATGACGGTTTCTGCCGGCACGGTTCATAGATCAGCAGAACATTAAATGACTGCGATGATTTGATGCTGAGACGATGAGACTTAGGAGCAGTTCAACTGGCATTTTGGTTCAGACCGAAGCAAAGAACCCAACCACGGTTATCAGCTTTTCTTAGTTTTATCGTGTCGTTTGTGCTGTTTTTTCATGACGACCGTTCTCGTGTTTTTCTGCAGACTCACAAATGTCAAACTGTCACTGCGTCAGTCTAAGAAAAACCCTTCCACAGCACACTGAGCAGTGGGTGTCAGGAAACAACAGCCACGATTAGCCGGACCGAGGGTCGAAATGCAGGTCTGACATATTTCCAGGTGTTTACTCAGAGCTGAGGAAGCCGTAGGAGGAAGCTTGTCCTGATGTGAACCGCAGACAAAGACGGGAGCATTAAATCCTGCTGGAAAATTGTGTTTGTTCCGATTAACATTGAGCAAACAACGTCTAACCTGCAATTAGAGGAGGGAGAGATGAAAACACCGTATGAGTGTGTGTGTGTGTGTGTGTGTGTGTGTGTGTGTGTGTGTGTGTGTGTGTGTGTGGTTTGTTTTGACTGATTTAAATTTCCTGCAAATAAAACATGCTGAACTGGATGTGGACGACGGAATGTGTGGCAGAGAGAGACTGAGAGCAGGAACCAAACTAGACGAACGGGTCAGGCGTCTGACCATCTTACAGGTAAATACAGCCAATCAGAGAGAGGGAGAGAGCGACGGCCACTGGGGGAACTCCACCGCTCAGTCAGGCAGGGACGACGGTCACGTTGGTAAGGCTGAGCTCACGGTTGAGGACCGGCCATAAAACAAATAGGAGCCCGGCCCGGTGGCTGAGCTTCACTCACGCAACAAGATAACAGCAGGACCAAGAACCGGGCTCACGACAATTAGCAAATTCTATATAATATTCTATACATGTACAGTATATATACAGCGACCAGCCACAACATTAAACCATTAAAACCAGCACGTGTTAATGTTGTGGCTGATCCAGTATCAGTTTCAGGAGCATCGGCTGTGAGGCGCTTCTCCACTTTCCCTCCTGCTTTCGTACGAACGTCGAAATCCAGCTGTTGATCAACCTCCCGAAAAATGCGGCAGTTCCATCTTTTGCATAGGTCGTGATGTTTTACAGCTGACGGCCTCATAAATCTGGCAAACGACAGAGCAGCAGATCAGATGACCCCATACATCACAGAAAGGTCAGCAGCATGACGGAGTGGAAGCTACCTGCCCCCTCGCCGAGGACCTGACGCATTAGTATGGAGGGGGGACCAGCTGAGACCTTTACAGAGGACGAGGAGGGTCGGTGGAGACAGGAAACCCCCACACAGAGACTGAAGCTGCTGAGGAATTCGTGGATCTCGGCAAACTTTTTAAAAACATAAAGGGTTTAATAGGCAGCAAGAGAAAGTATTCTTTATTGTATTTAAATTCGGAAGTTTTAATCGATATATACTTATAAAGGCTTTTATTTCAGCATGATTTTTCCAAAACATTCAGCCGCTCCCTCGTGTCCTACTGGACAGTCTGCGTATCTTCACCTTCCTTTATGTTCCAGCAGTGTGGTCAAATGGTTTTCATACACGGAGGCGGATGTTAAATTTAGATACTGTCAGTGGAAAAAATGGCAGGGCAGCGATATTTACTTTGGACAGATGCAAAGCCAGAAATGTACAGCATCTGGTACAACATGCTACTTCACACTCTCCTCCCAGTCCAGGTGAGAATCTGACTGAGCACATACCTGCTCTCAGGTCAGTGTCTGGTGGCTGCCTTTGCTCTGCAGAGTCCGGTCGTACCTTGTTGCCTAGAGACTCCTGCTGCTTTCATGTCCGGTGATCCTCTCGGAAAGATGCCTGAGATCCCGAAACCGGTACCTGACCCGGTACCGCCCCCTCCCGGTGACACGCAGGAACCAAAAGGCTGTTTCCCCGGAGAACCACTCCGCGTTAAATCTGGGATTACTTTAACCACGTTTGGTTTATAACAAGATCCTGCAGCTGGTGACAAGCTCCAGTTTTTCTTCACATTTGTGCCGTAGAAGATGATCCACTTCGCTCACGGAGACCACAGCTGCCAACGACCCCAACGGCCAATCGCAGCGCAGCGTGGCAACGGGAAGTCAGCCCCACCTGGTTTGCTTCCCCAGACGCTGAGTTTAAAAAGTAGAATGATGATCAACGACAGCAGCAGCCGAGGGTTTTTCATGAGCTCATCCAGACTCTCGTCAGTGTCACTAAAGCCACACTTTGTTCTTCAGGTGGATTCGAGACCCACAAATGACCTGTTCTACATGTTGTCCATTATTCATCACCTTTCATTTCATCTTAGATGAGAAATAATTGATATATTGATTTATTGATTTTGTGCCAGGCTTTGGGCTAAAATTCCATTATATCCATGCGCCTTTGCTGCATTTCATGTCTTTTATAATGACTTTGTGTCATTATAAAAGTCATGTGTGTCATTATTTATTTTAATGTACAACAGAGAAACAGATATTTCACTCAAACGGTTACTGGTTTAGTCAGTTGTAGTAGCACTAGTAGCTTAAAGACTCTTTTCTAAATGCAGTCAAACACAACTTCAGGGCCTTAATAGCTTCATGAAGCTCTGGGGAAAGTCCGACGGCACTTAAGATACTTTATACACATCCAGTGTGTTTATGTAGACCATCGGAGAAGCAGGAGACTCGTGGGACTGTCTGACATTGTCTGATAGCATTTCAAGATCACAACGATACACTCAGAGGAAGACACACACACACACACACACACACACACACAGTTATTAAAATAAAAACATTCAACAGACATTTTGTGTCCAGTCACGTACAGAAAAGGGATTTTATTCTGATTGGACTGGGTGTAATTGTGTGTCCCAGTCTGAGTCACACACAGTTTGTACTTCTTTACTTGCGACAGGCCTGAGAAACACAATCCATTCCCTGGCCCATTACCTTAAAGGAACAGTTCAACACTTTGGAAAATCTGCTTAAACTCTTTTGCCTAAAGCCAGACGTTCAGACTGACACCACGCTCATGTCTGCGCAGTAAATACGAAGCTGCAGCGGCCGGTTAGCTTGGCTTAGCTTAGCTTAGCACAAAGACTGGAAGCAGGGGGAAACAGCTAGCCTGTCCAAAGGGAACTAAGTCCACCTGGGCCTGGGTTAGCCCAACGTGATGACACTGTTCATGGAGTCTTGACTCTACAAACGCACTCAGACACACAGGAATCCACAGAAAACAGGAGCTTGTGCAGCAGACGGAAGAAGCTAAAAACTTCTTCACTGGCGCTAAAAACAGGTGGAGTGGAGCAGATGTGGACAGTGGATCAGTTTTAAATGCCGCAGGCAGGAACTGTACAAACAGAAACAGAGACACACAACGAGCTGCGGAGGACACGCTCTCACTGCAGTTTGCAAAAGGTAATGACATTTTGGTAAACCATTACCCTGAAGTCGTCTATTAAGGTAGAACAAAGGTTCCAGTTTCCATCTGAGGATTTTATTCATTCGATTTTTCTGTCATTTTTCGGTTGGATTCAATCAGCAGTTTGGAGACGCTGCCGTGATTTACGCTATTTATCGATTCAACAGTAAATCCAAATAAAAACTTTCCCACATTCATTCTTTTCTGTCTCTTTATATTTCTAATGAACTTGTGGCAGGACACGACACAGGTCTGACGGTGCTGCTGTGACATCGGTTGAATTAAACGTCTGCATATCCATTTTCTGAGGTTTACTAACAAACAATCCCTTTTTGCTCTTGGGCTTTAACACTTGAAGTTGTTTCTGCTGAAATGTGGACTATGTTGCATTCATAAACTCTGTATGTGTAGCTCTAAGTCAGTCTGTAATTCAGTACAGCAGTAAAAATATGTGGAATATGTGTCGAATATGCATCAGTAATATGTTATATCATAATAAATTATTTCTCCAGAGTCAGTATGTGGAACGTTTGAGTCTCAGTATCTGTACCAGACGATGTGTCCCCCCCCCATAAATGATGCCTCCCGCCTTTACCACTCCCCTTTTCTTATCCTTCTCCATGGGAGAGGTAGGCCACATTGTGGTCTTTCCGTTAAAACACGGCTATAAGTTTACTAGTCAGCTTAAACTTGCCGTGCTGTATGCTAACATATAGCTGTGTCATTTCCTTTGTGTAGGAGCTCGAGTTATACGTCTCAACTCGCCGGAGGATTCTGCTCTTTGCTTCTGTCGTCAGAATAAATGGACGTCACTTTGAGACTTCTTTTCCGTCAGTTTCTTTCCATAAATGCAGACCATGTCTCACCTGTCAGACCAGTCTGACTCCTCAGTCCTCCCACGCCGACACCGCTGCAGCCTCTGTGGGCGGAGACGACCGTCAGCCCGAGCGTCCCTGAGCAAACCACCAAGCGAGGAAACATTATACATCAAACTAAATGAATGGGATCTCATTAACATTAACTGTAAACAGTTCCTCAGTTTTATCAAAATATGACTTTGCTCTGTAATAATTTCAAAACAGAACTCATATGAGATAAAACATATGAAGTTATGACTAAAGTATTGAACCTCGATGAGTCAACTCAGACAAATCGCCCACTTCCTAATACACGGCCATTGTTTCCGGGGCCCGCAGTGAGGTTACAGCCCCGGGGGGACGTTCTGAGGTGGCTGAAAAACGCTCACTTCAGTGTGATCAGGACCGCTGGTGATTTTACGTCCGTAAGGAAAAAAATAGCTTCTGTTGAGCCTCGACAGCCTCGTTTGGATTCAGATGCCTGAGAGTTTTTGTCTTAATGGTCTCAAATTGCTACCACTGGTGTAACGGTAAAACAGAACGGGAGAGAATGGAGACCTTTCGATGCCGCAGCAGAGTTTAAAGATGTTAGAGTTGATTTTGTGAATAATTCGGCAAAAGACGCTGAAAGTAAAAATTCAAATCAAAGAGATCAATCTGCCACTGGCAGGCAAAGAGACAAAATCACAGTAAATCACAGTAAAGCAATGTTTTCCCCACGAATGCCTGCAGGAATAGTAAGTAGTCAGAGAAGTGTCTTTGAGTGTGTGTGTGAGTGTGTGTGTGTGCTGCATTTCGATCGTTTGTGTGTGTGTGTGTGTGTGTGTGTGTGTTCTTCTGAGGAATGTGAGCTGCAGATAGCTGGAGTGATGACGCCTTGTCTGGATCTCACTACTTCTTTTGACCAATTTAAGGAAATCCAGCCTGGGGTTTCAGATACATGAGAGAGTGTTTGGTGTGAATGTGGACTGGGCTGCTCTTCTAGTCTTATCAAACATTTACCCATTCACACACACACCAACACATACTGATGGCCCAGCCATCGGGGGCAATTTGGGGTTCAGTATCCAAGGACACTTCGACACTTGGTCCAACCCTCCGGTTAGTGGACGACCCGCTCTACATCCTGAGCCACAGACGCCCACATGCGGGAATAAATGTGCCGGTTTTGGATCAGTCAGCAGCAGTAAAATGAGCAGCATGGAGGTGGAGGATAGTAGCTGATACAAACGGTGTACGTTAAAACGGAGACAGACTGTAACTCTGATGATTAATATGATTTGGACCTGATGACTGATGGGACCAAGTTTGAGCAGGTCTGTTCCGGTCTGGGTCAGTTTGCCTGGATCTGTTCCGGTTCTGTTCTGATCTCCAGACGTCCAAATCAAGACTTTTAAAATATTTTTTCATATTTGCGACGGTTTCCGAGGGAGGCGTAGGGGTAACTAAGCGTCTTTACCTGACGTTGGCTTCGTCTCACAAAGTTCTCTCAGATCCAGGTCCCTCCGTAGACTCTACACTCCTGCGCTCCTCTCCATCCAGGACCCCACCAAACTCTGAAGAACAGAACAGCTGGGGTCGACTGCGTCCAGAGCCCCAGGGGTGACTGAGGTCTGTTTGATTGACTCAGCCGTGAGGTGTCTGCTCCTTCCTGCCGGTCTAAGACCGAAACTTCTGCGACCGTTGGTGAGAACAGCCTTTATGTTTGGTTGGTCCAGTCTTTGCGGCTTTCAGCCAAGGCTGGATTATCAACCGGGCAAAGGGGGCAAGTGCCCAGGGGCCTTAGACCTCCGAGGGCCCCGATACCCCCATGTTTACTCCATTTAATTGGGGTGACCGTAAAGTGGTTAGAAGTTTTCTGCGCCGACAAAGAACATAAACTACAACAGGTTCTCCTCCTTGTGGCCCCGGTTTAGTAGAGGGACTCTCTTTTAGTTTATATTTCATTGCTCCTTTGTTGTAAAGTCGTGTTTTATCAAACTTCTTAAATTTTTTCTGTTTGTCGAGTAGTGAACAAACAGAAAACCTCAGCAAGGTCGTATCATTCCTTCACAGAACTGCAAGGCTGCAGCCAATAATTATTTTCGTTATCAATACATCTGACATTTTCTTTAATAATCTATTGATTGCTCAGTGAATAAAATGCCAGAAGCCGTTGGAAAAATATCATTATTCAGTCAAGTCCTGTGAACATGTTCAAATGTCTTGTTTTGTCTGAACAAGTCAAAAAGCCAAAAATATTGAGTTTACCGTCGCACAACCGACACGTTTGGGAAGCTGGTACCAGCGCAATTTTGGCCTTGTTGCTTAAAAAAGAACTCGGATGATTAATCGATAATCAAAAGTGTTTCCGGTTAATTTTCTGTCAATCGACTAATCAGTTGATCATCTTAATCCTTCCAGCTGTAGAGTATCCTGTGAAACTGTGGTGTAAGGTGGGGGTCAGTCGGAGCCCTCGGGACGTTAATCTGTGCAGTCAGACACAAACTAGCGGCGTCACATCTGGCTGGAGACGGTTCGTGATCTAAACTGAGGAACAATATCGTCCTTCAACACTATTACTGCAGAGGGAGGGAGAGAGAGAGCTGAGAGTTCAAACAGAAATATTACATAAATCATTTATGAGCTGTTAGAGAGTCAGGCAGAGGTCCCTGACTGTGAGGGTGTGTTTGTAATAAGCTCCAGTTGCCCTTCAAGCTATATTGTTTCTCAGAGCGTCCTCGCTCTCTCTTCTCCCTTCCAGTCTTTTCCAAACAAAGACACAAATCTGTGTATTCAGTTTGCGTGTAGAGTACGGAGGCATGAAGCCTCTGAGAGCTGCTGCCACCCAGAGAGGGAGGGAGGGAGAGGGGGGAGGGATGGAGGGATGGAGGGATGGAGGGATGGAGGCATGACAGGGAAAGAAGCGTTACCATACAAACTGAAAACCAGCGTGTTCTGTGGATTACCTAGACTAACAGACTAAAACTGCTTCTGAGGAGACGCTGCTCTCTGTGAGCAGCACCAACTAATATTTGACTCACCTTCATTGAGTTCTGAGTGGAGACAAAGCCAGCGCTCTGCACGGAATTCAGAGTATTCCGTGTGTCTTCAGTACAACCGATTAAAGAAAACCAGGAAGACAAAGCAAACTTTGATTGCGCTTCACTCGCCACAGTTCCTACACAGGGCAGGAGATAATCCCTAGATACCTGCGGCTGTTCTGGTTCAGTGTAAATGAACAGGTCGTGTCCGGAGTCCGTGTGACCTGGTTCTGTATTAAACCAGGACAAATCAAAAACGCAGAAAACATAACCCGGTCCCAGTTACCTTTCCTACAAAAGCTAGTGGCTGTTGCAGTTCAGTTGTATAGAAACATCATTTCTCAGAGACAAAACTGTATTTAACAGAGAATATAAACTACATGACGACAACACACACACACACACACACATTAACGTCTCCATGACTTCCGAGGAAATTACATTCATTTCCTAACCTGAACCATAACGACTGCTTGCCCAAACCCTTACCTGAACCTGACTGAAACCTAACATATGCCTAAAGACATGTCTCCACCTTAACCTTAATGATTTGTCTTATGGGGACTTGCTTTTTGTCCCCATAAGGAAGAAAAGTTCCCTTAATGTGACTGCGTGAATAGATTTCCGTCCCCACAACAAGAGTAATACCTGAACCACACACAAACAAACACAAATGAATCCATTCCTCCGTCCTCGTCTCACCTTCATTCTTCTTCTGCCTTTCGAGGCTGGAGGACACCGCCAATGAGACATTTATCCCCCCGAATATGTGTGTGTGTGTGTGTGTGTGTGACCAATGGATACACACCATTTGTCTACTCGATGGACTCTATGGAGAGGTTTCCGTTCTTGTGGGGACGCTGTCATACACACACACATCCACACACACAAGCGTTATCGCAATCTGTCCTTGTTGGTGCGTTCAAGGCCACTGCGACATCAGAGTTTTCACTTTGAGCTGCAGAGCGTGAGCTGTTTGTATGTTTCCTGTCAGTCTGGTGAGAAAGTCAAACGAGAGCAGAGTGAACACGCTGACTGTTTCTCACTTTGATAACTCAAACTTCACAGAGAATGTCCAGATGGTTGCGTGTGTGTGTGTGTGTGTGTGTGTGTGAACATACCTGTGCTGACAGTAGACTGTATGGAGCATCTGTGTGTGTGTGTGTGTCAGTGTTTGATGTTTGTGCTGCTGCTGTAAATTCGACTCAGCGGCTTTTAGGATGAAAAAGAAGTGATTTTAAAAACTTTGCCAGTTTGATCAGAGCGGAAAAACAGCTGAGAGGCATCAACTGCCTGAGATAAAACATGTTAGCGAGGCTTTTATTTTTTAATACTAAAGGTCTCCAGGACTGGGGAGGAGCTGAAAACTCTAAACAGGGCTCACAAAGTCATGTGTAAGTCTTTAAGGGCCTGTTCAAGTCGAGTCATTTTTCAACAAACCAACTGTGAGCTACTAGAAACACCGTGGAAACAGACCAGGGCAGTGTCGGCAACGAGCAGGGGCGGAGGTGGTCACGTGATGAAGTTCTGATTAACGGAAACAAATGAAAAGAGCCCGATCAGCTGCGTTCACACCTGGACCAGGTCTAACTAGGCAATAAAATTCAGATTAGCATGACCTCAGCATAGATTTAAAAAAAGGCTGCATCTCCCTTATTAATCACGGATATGATGTCCCCACCCGGCGAGCAGGGCCAGTGTCCCAAATCAAACACACCTGCCGCGCTGCCTGACCGACGGGTGCGTGCCGGGTCTGGCTAAACGCTACATGAGGGCGGGTCCCTCAGCGTCGACTTCCGCCGTCGCTGAGGTGCGCGCCACCTTCCTGCCGTCGGTGACCTTCCAGCCGAAAACCCGGAGGAGGCCGAGTGGACCGGTTCTGTTCCCCACTGAGAATGAACCGGCGGAGGAGCTGGATTTAGAGCGGATGGCGGAGGACCCCGGGGAGCGACCTTCAGACCGGTGGGAGCAACCAATGGCTGACGGTTGTAACCAAACTGTGCAGAGGAGGCGTTGGGTGCGTGTTGGTCGGCTGCGGCCTCTGAGGACGTTGTGTCATTTACGCGTCTCTGCCTCGTTCTGCTGCTTCACTCGGTGAGAGGGGGCGACTGATTGGTTGATGTGGCCAAATGCCGCTCCCGCCGTGGCGTCCGTGGACCTGTAATCATCAGTTGAACGCTCGGGCTGCAAAGTGCCTGACTGGAATCTATCGGTCGCTTTCGGTGCAGTTTTCGCCGCGGAAAAGCACCTGCACGTGCACCTGGTAGCATCAGGACGTCCTTTAACTCAGTGGGTCTCTCATAAATCGTTTACTCCTCCACTTCCAGAACATTTGAACTGGCTGACTTTGCATCTGAGTACATTTTTACACAAGTGATTTTACTTCCACGTGAGTAAAATTTCAGGAACAGCGGTTTTACTTGAGTAGCGTTTTCCAGTTCTCTTTCCACCGCTGCATTTTCCCCATAAATAAACTCTAAAACGAACGTAGTGTGAATAGGTCCTCGGGCTGCCTCGACTACACGGGTGTCACACGACAAGGTCACCTGATTTAAAGCAGCTCTCGCCGACACAACAAGCTTCGGTTCTCAGCTTATCAACGTTACAGAAAACAGGCGGAGAAGGAGTGTGTGTGTGTTTGAGTGTGACAATAAAGCGCAGAGGCAGGAGAAGGAAAAAAAAATCTGCAGCTGGAAAACGCAGGATTTCATCAATAATTCAGGGGGAAAGAAGGAAAAAAGGTTTTTGTGTCGTCTTCCTGATCAGATATTTTCTTCTAGAGAAGCTTTTGGAGGGTAAAAGTCGGAGCGCCGCAGCGAGCGCTTTGTGGTTTCAATTATATTCCTGTTTTTAAACGCACACACACTTAGAGCTGCGGTTTCAGTGGTCCAACATCCCTGCAGCGGAGTGACTCAGTGCTGGGGAGCCGCTCTCAAACAGCAGCCAACCCTCAAACCGACACACACACACAACACACTCCACCCACCATGAGGGCAGATTAAATTTTAAATTGATCACCCTCAGGGAACAAAACATGACTCACTGTTATTCATGAGAGCTTTTGTGATCAGGTTGTGTGTGTGTGTGTGTGTGCGTCCAACTTCCCCGCAGAACAAAATCCGCTCAGGAAATATAAAAACTGACACATCTGAACCGAACCTGAAACAATATTTTGTCATAAAAACGCCTCGACTCGTCGTCAGGCGGCGGTCGCACGAGCACCGTGAAGCCGGGCATCTCACTGTTGCCAGGCAACATGTACATACATGTTATTCATGTCACGCCTACCAACAGCAGCTACGGTCCGGTGATCACCAACACAGTAAAACCAGACAAACGAAGGTGAAACTGACCCGAAACCCGCAGCGGCTCGGTCGTGTCCCACCACGGTGGGACAGGAACCAGGAGGATTTCCTCCTGATGGCAGCTGAAGACCGCGAGCTGCGTCCCTGCCGTCGTCTGATTGGACAGCAAAGAGAAGCCGAGGCGACTTAGAGCGACAACATTGCAGTTTTCTTCCCGAGCAAAGTGGGATCCTGAGAGATTTAATACAGTAAATGGGAAAACACTGCAGTGAAATACAAAAAATAAATTATTATTCATTATTAAATTGGTTTAAAAAACTGATCAGTGTTATAATATGCATGTTACCGTACATGTGGATACTATGAATATCATATGACTTGTGTACAAATATAATATGAAATAGATGAGGGTAAGGAGACAGGATGTCACAGGACTGGCTGCTGAGAGACAAAGGACGAGGTCATGGTCACAGGAAACCAACAATGGCAGCCGCCCCCCCCCCCCGTGGCCCCACAACAACATCCTACTTCTACGGCCTTAGTTATTGACGGATGTTGGCCGTCGCTAGCAGCTCATGGATGGGACGTCTCTGCGAGCGGTTTCCCACTTTGTTTGTACGAGGATTTCCCGTCGGTTTCATGCTACTGTGCTGATCGACCGTCGGTGGGGGTAAGGCACCAGGACACGCGGCGTGGAGGAACCGTCCTGCCAGGCAGTAAACAGGAGTGTCAACAGTGCAGGACCTTCAGATGACAGGCAGGCAACACGCTAGACGTCCAGAAGGGTGTAGTGGTAAAAACAAACTGTGACTGTGGTGATGGAGGCACGGACCCACCAAGCTCAAATCAAACACCATCATTATAGAACCTGACTAATGCGGATTTAATGTGTTCAAATCTATAAACCCAATCCCACTCTGGTACATACATTTTATAGATTAAAAAAATCCTCATTCTGCATTTCTCTACTGATCGTAACTGAATCTGTCTCGTGGTTTTACTGCTTTAATCAAACCTTCAACAGCATCAGAGAACATCCTTTCAATGTTGTTCTGTGTGTAAAATTAACACAAAACTGACCGTCATGTTTCACTTTTTCTTCACATCTAGAAAATGAAAAACGGACTCTGTGAATCTTACGATGCAGTGAACCAGGAGAACAGTCTCAGTTTTGTAGTGTTCAGTGCTTCGTTTGTGTATTTGAACGTGTATTTTGTGTTGACGCGTTGACGTGTGGAAAGTGGCCTGAGGGTGAGGAGAAAACAACCAGCACAAGGAACTGAAGCCTTTCTGTGACAGTCGTTTGCAGCGGTTCTGGTTCCCTCTGTTCCTGCTGATAGTGGCTTCAGATCGGGAAACACAATTACACGACTCGTTTTAAAGCCGGTGAGAAGTGACGTGGTTTGTCTTTTAGTTTTACAGGGGTGTCAGCCGGATTCTCTCTGCACTGTGGTCGTTTGCTCAACAATTCTTTGCATCTTTATCCACTGAGGTCAAGAACTGTGGAGCAGTAAATCCACATTTCCACCTCTGGGTCCATCTGGGTCGGGGTCACAGCGGCGGCGGGCTGTGTAGCGCCACCTGTCGATCTCCTGGTCCACCTCACCTCAAGACCGAAGCCTCACGATGAGAACGAGAACTGCTTCATGTGGGCCAGTGGCTCAGCTCAGGGCTGATCCCTATTGCCCCACGAGAGGAAATTCCCTTCGCGGCAAGGCGGCGTAACAAAAACGTGAAACATAAACACAAGAAGAACCCAACAAGCCGGCTGAAGACATTACACGTGCTGCTACCAGGCACACAATTCAGAATAAAGTAAAGGATGTGTGATAGAAGCAAAGACGGCAGCAACACAGAGAGTAAAGTTAAGAATTAAGAAGAAGAAAGAAAACTCGTTGCACAGGGAATAAATGAAAACGTGAACCTGCTGCACCTGATGTTTGGAAACCCGTGTCTCTGCGCAGACAGGAGGACGGTCTTGGTTTGAGACCATGGACTTAGCTCCTTCTTCCCCGCTGATTCCTGTTGCCTACATTTCCATTCCCACAGGAGCAAATCAGTGAGAGGCTGAGGACTGGTTCTGTGATGGATCCGTGAGATGACGCCTTCAGGTGTCTCTCAACTTTAAAAACGTTCAACCCTCGCAGTTCTGAGGTGCCGCTAGCTCCTTCTCCAAAGTGAGAAATCCAACATTTCCCAGCAGACTACCACGGCCTCAGACCTGGAGGCGCTTCGTCTCCACCCTAGCGCTTCACACTCGCTGCTTCTGGAGACGCAACTCTCTCACCTTTCCTGCACAGAGAAGCAAAACATCATCTGCCGTGGTTTTATGAACCCAGACTGAATCGTCACGCAGTTTATTTCACGGCCACTAAAAGTTTATCAGCGTTTCAGCTGATTTAAAGGTTGTCTGTGGAAAAACACTGTGCAGTCCTCTGCATGTCGTCCAGCTCCTGCTGCTGTTTCCTCTTCATCCGACTGAGACAAACAGTTCTGACAGCAGCTCACCCACTCACTCCTGCCGGACTCTCAAACCCCACAAATAAAGATTAGTTAGTGTCTGAAATCACTGCAGATGACTGGCACTGACTCCCGGCTTCTCTGCCAAACCCTGCGGCAGTCACCTCCAACAGAAGAAGAGTCCATTTCCTGACAAAACTCCTGCTGAGAGACACAGATCTGCTCTCCCCACACACTGAAACTATTTCTTAATCCGTTCTCAGACTGTAATGTGTCCTACATTTCCGATAATCAGCGGTGGAAGAAGTTGTATCAATGTGAAAATAGTGCATTTAAAGTTTTACCTCAGTAAAAGTACAGAAGTACTATCAGCAAAGTGTCATCGAAGTACAAAAGTACAAGTGCTCGTTATGCAGAACATCCCTTTTCATAATAATATAATAATGATTTGATAATGATTTATAACATATTATGGGATTTTTAACACCTACCCATCAACGTGTAAGCAGCATTTTAATGTGAGTTGTTTAGCAAGGTGGAGCTGATTGATACGATGACCTTGTGTTTCTTTCTTAGCTGGAAAAATCTGCCAGGCAAATCATTTCAGGCTGTTTCTCAGCTTTCTGGAAATGAGTGTGGGAAACTTGGAAGGAGGCAGAAAATTTATAAAACTAGTTGTCTGTTGAAAAAATGATCTCACCACAGTGGCAGGTTTCAGAGGTGAACTTAGAGCAGTAAAAAGTACGATATTGCTCTCTGAAACATAGTGAAGAAGTAGAAGATAACAAGAAACAGACAACAAATAACCACGGGCTCCTCCAAGCAGCTGCCCAGCTACACTCTGAAAATTAGAATAACTGATGCCCACAAAGCAGGAGGAGGCTGGAGGAAGGTAGCAGAGCGTTGTCAGGAAGTCGTTCCATCAGTTCGTAATGTAATTAAGAAATGGCCGTTAACAGGAACGATGGAGGTCCAGTTGAGGTCTGGAAGACCGAGAAAACTTACAGAGAGAACTGCTGGTAGGACTGATAGAAAGGCAAATAAAAAAACCCCGTTTGACCGAAAGAGACCTTCAGGAAGATTTAACAGACTCTGGAGCGGTGGTGCCCTGTTCTACTGGGCAGCGACACCTGCACTGATACGACCTTCATGGAAGAGTCATC
This sequence comes from Xiphias gladius, assembly GCF_016859285.1. Taxonomy (NCBI): domain Eukaryota; kingdom Metazoa; phylum Chordata; class Actinopteri; order Istiophoriformes; family Xiphiidae; genus Xiphias; species Xiphias gladius. Next base: position 25,488,700 of record NC_053423.1, read on the forward strand.
ACAAGAATACCTTTCCTGATCCATCACCACAACATTCAGCGTCAGACGTTTGCAAAGAAACATCTCAACAAGCCTGATGCATTTTGGAGACAAGTCCTGTGGACTGATGAAGTTGAAATAGAACTTTATGGCCACAATGAGCAAAGGGATGTTTGGAGGAAAAAAGAGCAGAGTTGAATGAAAACACCACCTCTCCAACTGTTCAGCACGGGGGTGGATGGATCATGCTTTGGGCTTGTGTTGCAACCAGTGGCAAAGGGAACATTTCACTGGTAGAGGGAAGAATGGATTCAATTAAATACCAGCAAATTCTGGGAGCAAACGTCAGACTGTCTGTAAAAAAGCTGGAGATGAAAAGAGGAGGCCTTATAACAGGATAATGATCCGAAACAAACCTCAAAATCCAAAATGGACGACCTCAAGAGGCGCAAGCTGACGGGTTTGCCATGGCCCTCAGTCCCCCGACCGAAACATCATGGAAAATCTGTGGATAGACCTCTGAAGAGTCTGCAAGACGGACCAAGAATCTACAGAACTAGAGGCCTGTTGCAGGAAGAATGGGCAAAATCCCCCAAACCAGAACTGAAAGACTCTTTTAGAGAACAGTTCATCTTCTACGCACTAAACTACTCACAGTAACAGAAATTTTGACCCGGAGAGCCCAGACTTTCACGGGCCTCTTTAATCCCATCTGTCCTCCGATCCTGGGACTGCAGCAGATACAGGAGTAAGAAACAATAACTGACTGAGGAAGGCGTTACAGTCAACAACAACTTAAAATATCCAGTTTGTTTTTGCTGACAGGAAGGAAGCCTGAAGTCTGTTTGCGTGTCTGTTCATCCCCCATCTTTCTCCAAGCTTGATTGTTGCCCATGACAACCCATTTACTGTCTGCTTGCTGCAGTTTAAACATCTGAGTTGAACGTTTGAGTCTGAAACATTGAGGTGTGTCGTCACTCGTCACACAGGATCCGAACTGTTGATGACCGACGATTCCTCGAAGGCTTTTAGAGAAAGTTTCTCCTCAGTATCTCAGAAAATGTCAAACCATCAGCTTCTCCTCCCAGTCTCACTCCCTCCACTTCCTATCAGAAGTTTGTCATTTCAGTTTGGGCTCCTGGGCAGAGTGACACCAGATTTGCTGAAGACATTCATCGTTCCCACAGGATGAATCTTAATGTTTCTGGCGAGTCTTCTAACACCACCCTGGGGACAAAATGTAGATTTTCAGCCACGACAGGATTCACTGATAGAGACCTCAGGATAACAAGAGGAGAGGAGTATTCAGATTACAGCCGAAAAACAACGTTCCATGATGTTCAGCATAATATTTCCCACTCCAGAACTCCTGGTGGCGCTGTACTAAACAGCAAAGCTAAACTAAGCATCTGCATGCTGCTATTTCACCCAATTTAAGAGCCACGGGTCGACCATGCTGCGTTTGTGTTCATATTTGCTATTATTTTGTTTTTATTTGATGGAATACAGGTGGATATATTTTTGTTATTCACTACAGGTATAGTTTGTAGTGCGTAGGTACAGGAACATCGTGGTGCTAGTAGGATGCAGAGAAGTCTCAAGTTTTTACAGTGAAATCATGCAATGGAGCTGCAACTGCAATCATCTGCCGTCACATAAACCCTGATTCAGTGTTTCCCTGCCACTGCACTCGTGAGTACATTGGATTTTCACAAGAAAGTCCGATTTAATTCAGTGGAACATACGTGAAAACTAAGATACTTTGCAGAGCGAGAGGCCGAGGAACTCGGGGAGAAACGGCCCCTGTCCCCTGCTCACTTCTCCAAGGCCACGTTCCTCCCTGCAACTCCCCAGACCTGCCTTTCTCTCGTTGTCCACCAGATGTCCTCGGACTTTCCCTCCTTCTCTCGTCACCACACACCTGTTCCTACTCCTCATCAGCCCTGCAGTCACCTGAGCTCTCCCCACCTGCACCTCATTCCCTAATCAGCCTTCCACTACTTATATCCCTTCGTGCCACTTCGTCTGCTTGCGTCTCCGTATGTTTACCTTTGTCGGCGCTACCTGTATGTTGTAACATGTAACGCGTTGTCTGAACCGACCTGCCTGTGTGTCTGGAAAAACAACACCAATGCCTCAGAAGACAGTGGGATGTTACTAAGACACTCAGAAACACATGGAACCTAATGCTCAGAAATGAGTGTACACACCAAGGTGAAGCCATGAACACAGTGGTGCGGAAATAAAAGCAGAGGAGAGCTTGGTCCATCTGTCCTGCCCCGACAAACACTGAACTGCCTGTTTACTCGTTGTTTATTGTCGTTGATGATGAGACGCTGCCATGAAAAGACTCTAACTGAGCTTTTTATTTTCTGCCTCGACGACAGTTTGCTCTAAAACAAGCGTCAGCTCGTCTGCATCTGACGGCTTCGTTGTGGACTTTGCTCACTGTTGGCCGTTAGCTGTCTGTAACTAAAATCAGCCTTCCGGCTTCCCACCAGAAGACCGGCTGAAACACAGGAGAAAGACCTAGAGCTGATCTGAGCACAGAGGATGTCCACAGGGAGTCAAATCTGAGAGAGAAGAAATTGTAATACTAAAGCTGCCGTCCTCATTTCCCTCAGGCTAAAACACACTCAGTCTTTGCTGCAGGCTTTCACCATATCCTCCAGGGTCATTTACTTTTCGATTTAATGCATCATTTCTGGAAGCAAAACTCATTTAAATGAATTTAAATACCAAGTCACACATGCTATATTTTGCAGCGAGAGGATTTTTATGAGATGGTGCTGAAGCCTATAATATTTTGATGTGTCGCCATTAAAGTCTGACATGTGGGACCGTGAGGCTCCTAGGAAATTGAACCTTGACAGGCATGTTGTTCCAAGCATCTCGGAGAACCTGCCACGGTTCTTCTGTGGACTTAGTCCGTCCCAGACTGACTCCATGATGCTGAGATCAGGGCTCAGTGGGGGTCAGACCATCTGTCGAAAGACTCCTTGTTCTTCTGGTCTCTGAATAAGGTTCTTTATGACTCTGGCTGCTTGTTTGGGCTCAGTGTCCTGCTGCAGGATGAGTCTGGGACCGATCAAAAGCCTCACTGGTGGTGTTGTGTGATGGAGAAGAATCCAGCCTAAACAATTTTGTTCCTCTTCTAGATTCTAATAAAACTAGAAGAGGAGCTGGAAGATACTTTTTTGTTGTTAATTACAAAACAGTCACACTTACTGTATAATTTCACATATTTGTAGCTTTTATTTATCGCTAATAATTTTTGAGACCCACATTTGTAAGATATAGACCAGTGGTTCTTAACCTGGGGGGCAGGAGCCCCCAGGGAGGTCACAGTAAAGGTCCTAAAATAAGTTATTTTGAAATTGAAATTGAAATTAAAGCACACAAAAAAACTTGCTGTTTGGTTTTTTTCCTGAACAAATGCAGAATGGCGCCAACTCTAGCTCGGTAAATACAAATTAACTCCTGTGACTAACTGAATGCACAGGTTTGTTAAGCTGACAATAAACAACCACCAGTTGAGAAGGAATCGGAGGGAAAAAAGCCAAAAGAAGAAATGATGATAAGTGGACTCTGGTTTCACTCAGACCTCAGATGGATCCTCCACCGAGGTGTGTGTGTGTGTTGTCTGTGGCGATGTGTTGGTGAAGGACAACCTTAGACCTTCCCACTTGCTAGGGCACCTGCAGACTGGACACGAGGCCCGGCAGACAAAGCCACTGGAGTCTTTTCGAACAAAAACTACAGGAGCTGTGGTCAAAAGCGGCCCATTCGTATCAACCTAAAAACAAGCCCGGAGCCTGTCCTGGGGTTGGAGATAAGACTGGAACACACCTCTGCCTCCATGCAAGCTGAACCTTCCCGCTGACAGAATTAAACATTAAACATTTTCTTTTATTATTTTTAAATCGTTGACTACGCCATTAGGCACTGAAGATTGCTCCACATGTAGCTGCCGGCGTCCAAACAGCAGGGGGCACTGCGGAGAGGTTTAATGAACGCGGCGTCTGTCTCACAGGTTCCGCTGCAACATATGGCAGAAATGTTCAGGGGGCCACATACATGTAGCCATGTAATGCATTTTACTGATCAGAGTAACATTCAACTGACTGACAGAAAATTGACCCTTTTTTTTAAAACCCATTTTTTGCCTGAACTGTGAAGGGAACAGAGAAAAGGTCTGACCCCAGAGCCTCAGCATGTGTTTTTGAAAGAACTCCGTCAGAGTTCAGATCGAAGCGGCTGTGGGCGGAGCAGCAGATCTGTTGGATGGTTCGGTGTCGGCGGAGGCTACTCCGGATGCAGAGTGCCGCCCAGTTATCTATCAGGGCCGAGCTGTTTGTATAAATTGACTTTCAGTGGCTCAGATGAAGCCTCGTCTTCTGCAGACACTCAGGAGAGGAGAGTCTGCTCGGGCCCTAACCAAAAGAGGCTTGGTGTGGAGACGGGATATCAGTATTCCCCTCCACTCGTCTCTCCTCTCAGGGTTTTTTTCTCAGCCAGGATGTTTGTCTTTCACCTGCTCAGCCCTCCTCTCTTTCTTCTCTCCTCTCCTCCTCTTCCCTGCAGCCATCTCTTCTCTCCATCCCGCCTGACTGACTCTTCTTAATGGAAGTGTTTTTCAGGGTTCAGAGCTGGTGAGGAGGGAGCTGCTGGGCACACACACACACACACACACACACACACACACACACAAGTTCACGTTCACATCACACATACTTGGTTACACTGACAAAAACACACCAGCAATGAGAGTCCACGTATTAAAACTCACCACTGACGAGCTCGGACATGAAAATAATTAAACAGTCTGTGTTTTACAATTTAAATTAGAATACTTCACAATAATAAATTACACACACACACACACACACACACACACACACACATTGGTTATGGTGTCTGAAATGGTACAAAGGGAAGTAACATTAAAGACAAATCCAGGCTGAAGGCAAAAACAAGACTTGGTCAAAACCTCATATGTGGCTGGACGACCCTTTACCTGTCTACGGTCATCGAGTCCAGCTGAATTCCCAGTAAAGCTGCTCTCACTGACGTGTTTTTCTGTTTCTGTGGCTGTGCTGTGGTTTCAGCTATATTTACCTGTATAGGGATCAGTCAGAGAAAACTAGAAGCTCCTTCCCGTCTGTGTCAGCCTCCCTGCGGTCAGTCGGATGAGACACAGAGAGGTGTCGCCTGCGGAGGGAGAGCTCGACGTTGCGCTCGCGGGACGATACTGGTGAACGTCTTCCACGGAAAGTAGCTATGGTTTGTCCAGAAAGTCGCTAGATTTATTGCTCTGTGTTTTTTGTGAGGGGGAAAAAATCGCTCAGGGTCTGAAAAGACGGTAAATCTGGCAACAAAGGCGCTAAGTTGGAGACGCCCCCTGATGACGCAATAGAAACTGTTTGCACCAATTCATTTTGAAAGAGCGACGGCCAATGGGGGAGCTCCAACACTCGGTCATGTGGCCTTCGGCTGACCAGTGGTGTAACTTTATCACTCACTCACTCCCTGACATTGACGTCCAGCCAATAAACAACCAAACTGCCATCACTGCAGAAATTCTTTCAAAATATTTTACTTTTTCTGCAGAGGAAAAAAAACGCAGACTTCGAGCTTATGAATAATAACATTTGCCATATTTTGAAACCAGGTTTCGTCACACAGAGAAGGAAATGAACAGTTTGTCTGCCCTCAGATCCTGAACACAAGCAAACTACACATCTGCACATGGAAGCTCACTCTTTAGCTTTGGAAACAGTATGTGTATCAAAAATCCACTCACTACAACAGCTCTTCAGAACTTTCAGCGGCATCTCACGTTCTTCCACAGTAAAAACAACACTAATTACAACAATACATTACAAATAGACAATTCATCCTCCATAATTTATCTGCTCTTACCAGGAGTGAAGCTCAAAATGAGGGTGGTGTTAGAGGAAAGATCCTGGGGTCATTTAAAATCTAAAGGGTTCATCTTCTGGAGAGCAGGAAGGAGATCAGGACATTTCATGTGGATCTGACCGGCAGGTTTTTGTATTTGTTGTGTACAGAAGGAAAATTTGTCCTGATTGTGGCTTTAGAGGGTTTTTCCCCAAATCATCATTGTTCCTCCTCTGGGGAGCAGGAATACCCACAGTTAATGTCACGATAATCTGGCCAACAGTTATGGAGATACACTATGTGCCCAAAAGTATATGGACACCCATGTCCAAATATTTGTATGGAGCAAAGTGTTGGACAGACGAGCATCATCACTATCCACAATCTGTGTCGGCGGTGAAACTAAAATATTCATGGAGGAAGGTTTCAAAACCTCCTCATGGAGCTAATTCAGAGTTCTTCTTCTTCTTCTCCTCCTCCTCCTTCTCTGCGATGACGGATTTGAAGTGCTGCTCATCTAAACTCTTATTTTTCACCCTCTCTTTCCCTTTCATCGTCTTCCCCTGGTCTCTCTCTTTTACAGTTGGAATCTTCCTTCTCCCTCACAGTGAACTTCCCCTCTGACCTCCTCCCTCCGTCCGGCCGGTCGACGGCTGGAGTCAAACCGGACCAGAATCAAAGGCAGGAACAGGATGAATACGAGATGAAAGGAGAGGATGAAATGATGAGACGACAGCGGGTCAGTACAGGAAGAAAAACAGGGAGAGCGCAGGGGAAGAGCAGGAGGAAGAGAGCGAAGGAGAGGTTTTATCGTCTCAATCAGGAATATTTTGGTCAAAGAAATGAGCCTAAAACACACTGAAAACGGTGCTGTTGTTTTCTCAGTCCCTGCATATGAAGGAGCATTTTATTTTACAGCAATAATTAGTTTCTCAATTCAAGAAAAACAACGACCATAAGTTTTTGATGAATTTGTGCGACATTTACACTTGCGCGCAGCGTCGGTACTGTGCTGTGTGATTGGACGACGGATGTGGTGATGTCATCAGCCAGACTGGCTCATCTGGCGTTCATTTTTGAAAAACTGTCGATGAGAACAACAGTGTTCACGCACCCGTATATGTAGAACACGAACTTCAGAGCGATTAATTCACGTCACTAAATGGAAGTTTGAGTTTCACTCCGCTGAAATGCAGCGTTTGTTCAGATTAATAAGAGGAGTTGGTTGTTCTGTGTTTTTCCTGGTGATTAGACAGGTAGAGCCAATCACATCGAGCGATGTCACACATGGCAACAAAACAACGACTGCTCACGTTACTGTTTCCAGTAGAAACACACTCCTATAATGGGAACATCAGACCCGGTTAACAGGAAAAGGAGACGTCATTTTCTGTAACATTTTATATGTGGAATCTTGATTTACGGTGATATTTAGTTACATGGAACAGCTGCTAGTAAATTACTGAATGTAGGAACAGTGGAAGAAGATGAGGGGTTGGGTAACGAGAGTAACAGCTGGGTATTTTGGAGGAGAAGAGAAATTTTTGTGAATACTGGGTACCTACAGAGTATAATGATCAAACTCTACAGCTTTAAGTGAACAGAAAACTTCGGCTTTTGTTAGTTCCTTTAAAAAAAGATGTGTTAGAGTTTAGGTCTGTATTTTATCTAATCTTGTGAAGCTTGTTTGTGTAGGTGTGTTTTATTCCTTAAAACTCCTAATTGGTTTTAAAGTTTCACTGCTGTGTGATTTGACAGCTGAGGCGGGGATGTCATCAGTCCAGCTGTTTTTCAGTCGATCAATCGATCAATAGCTATCAGTTTCACAGAAAATGGAAGATTAGTGCGAAATGTCCCGCTTTCATTTTGATCCTAACCAGCAGGGGGCAACCTCACCATTTCCGCAGGTGTAGCGTGGCCTAAATTAGATGAGACCAGACTCAGAACATTATTTCTTTGTTTTCTTTTAACAAATTCTATTTAATATTTATATCTAATTAAAAACTGTACCCTCACCACTCTGATTAGGAATTTTAGAAATTATTCCTTTACTCACCAACAGCTGTCTCCAGCGGTGGAAAGCGACGCCAACGTTAACTCTGGTTTTTCTTCTATTTCTATCACTTCTTTTTCTTTGTCGCTGAACACGGTTGCACGTTTTTTTTGTTTTTGTTTTTGTTTTGTTTTTTATTTACCTAACCAGCAGGGGCCGACGTCAGCACCTCCTACAGGTGTGTGTGTGTGTGTGTGTGTGTGTGTGTGTGTGTGTGTGTGTTGGAGAGAGATATCTTTTCGTAAACACTGTCCTTTTAACCTGAGCAGCAGCAGCGTCTACTTTCTGCCGTCTCTGACAGACTCAAAGTGTGTGAGGATTTCACAGAGATGGTTTTATTAGTGTCAGCGGACTGAGGAAAGACTGCTGACAGGGTGAGGAGGCTGCAATGTGTTCCTCAATGAGACCAGATAACCAGGGACATACAGCAGATACGGGGCGAGAGAGCATGCAACGGTGTGATAGAGAGAGAGAGAGAGTTTCTGTTTAGAGGACAGAAAAGAGGGATTAAGGGCAGAGGGGAGTAAAAACGGAGGGGATGTCTGGGTGGACTCGTATAGGTTAAATTACATTCGGTCTGGGAGGGAGAGAGAGCGAAGGGCTAAACTAAGGTGACATGAACAGCTTATAGGGCCATCACTGGTCAGGTTCTCATCCACATTTAGTGCAAATTTTTATCGAATTTCCAGGAAAAGGTCCAAATAAAATGTGAGTGAATCGTCTCCTGTTGTGTGGATGAGTTGATTGAGACAGTCCTGTAAAAAAAAAAAAAAAAAAAAGTCCACGGGTGATTATGACAGGGGCAAAGGAGGAAGTCAGGTGACGTAGTCTAAAGAGCGACCGGACACGGGACACTGCTGTTTGTTTCCTGCGTGAAGCCGATAGTCCTCGTTGATTCTTCTACCCGAGACTGTTCCACAACCGTATCTGGAAGTCCAAGGATGTTTCCTGTCTCTCTACGCCGTCCATCGAGGGAAAAGAGAGAATCAGCTTCGAATGAACTAGAACTAACGGTATAAATGAGTTCACATTCATTGACCTAACTGAGAAACTTCACGGTAGGAAGGACTTTTTTCGCCTCCTTGACTCCCTCAGACCTGCTGTCATAGTAACGCCACTGCATGGCGCCACACACACCTGCCACATCACATCGCGCGACATGTGTCAGCTGATGCCTGCAGAACACACGGGATGCAACAATCAGCAGAAGTAGGCGAGTTACTTTTGTGGCTAAAAGGCTTTGTGAACTGCTCCCAGACCAAAAGCTAAGAGTCCTAAAGTTGGGACTGAGACGCCCCTAACTTTTAGGAGTTGTGCCAGTCGGGAGCTGCTGTTCGGTTCAGGAAGTTCTGCAGCCTCGCTCCGACCTCCCTTCGTTCCGCCTAGTCGGAGTTTAAATCCCCAAACTCTCCGGTTTTACATGATACAGATTTACCCAAATGTAACCTAACAGGCTAAAAACATGGAGGTGTAGATAGCTCTAACTTTGATATTGAGACATTTCAGGGACCCTCAGCCTGTATAAAAAGTGTCACCAGCTCGGGGACTCAAGGATTCGGATTGGACCCTCACACACAGTCAGTCTCAAAGACTATTCTGCATTTGTCTAAAGGATGTTTTTGATTAGCTTAACGTCAATGAGCGGTCCCAATCCGTCTCTCCTCTCATGGAATGTCTCTGCCTGAATCTGAATCTGAATCCCCTCCTCTCCTCACAGTTGAGTACTTTCCCGAAGTTTGATCAAGACTGATTTCATGACACTCGGCCCGAAGGCCTGACTGGGTCAACAAAGGTCGTGGCTTCGTTGCGCTGCCGTTAAAGTCTTTTATTACGATGTAGAAATACTGGTTATAGCAGCCTACACTTGGTGAGATCGCAGTTAATATTACTGAGAATAAACGATGGACAAAACAATGAAAATGAGACCAGAGGTGTGATGAAGTTTTGTCCTTCGATAATCAGACAAACACACACATACACACAGGAAGAAACTGGTGTCTCGTAGTCTTGATCGGCAGCTGTTACGTCTACTTCTTCCTTCATCCTTCCTCTTTCACAGTGTCCAGCGCTACGACTCCGAGTGACGGGGCGTCTTGTGCGTACAGCTGCCTCTGTACAGTCATCTGGCGTCTGAGTAAACCGTGTGTGGGCTAATGGAGGTCAGATGAGGTATAATAGCAGCAGGTTGCTCTCAGTCTGAAGATCTCCCCCCGTCTGACTAATAATGTCTCCAGCCTTCAAATGAAGAGCTGTTATCTAATGACTGGTTGCCGGGTAACCGCATCATTTTGGACCATTAAAGTTTGGAGACGGCCGTGGAGCTCACTTGGTGTTTCCTATGAAAGCACTTTGGTGAAATGTGTCTCTGGGGCTCTGTTTTAATGTGGGTCTAGTGTTGTAGTTCTGCTTCTACTTTATGACCTAATTTAGCTTTTTTAATTTCCCTTTTTTTATTACAATATGATTCCTGTTTTTATTTACTCTCTAAACTCGATTGTAGTAAAGTGCTGAATAACCAGGATTAGAAAAGTGTTGTGCCCATAGTTAGTGATGGGGGTTGATACTTGACCGTAATCCACCACAGTTTCTGCTACGTTCCCTCAGGTGTGACTCAACCGTGAACTCCCGTCGCCGTATTTATTAGAATTTACCGGTGCACTGTCACAGCAGCTGCTCGAGTCACGGCAAACGAGTCGATAAATTCCCCACTGGCAGTGACGCGGCACTTCCTCGCAGAGCTGACCTCAGCCGATCGCACGGGAAGTGACGGAAACAGCCGCGTGAGGACGGGGCGAGAAAAAGAGCTCGAGACCTGCACACAGCTGCGTGGAAAGAGGGTTTAACGGGCAGATGTTTGATCAAATACAAAGCACAGTCAGCTGGAAAAAGGGGAAAATAGTAGAAGTGAAAACAGAGGGACAGACAGAGCCTCTTTCATTACACTCGGAGTTTGATTAGACGGAACAGTGATCCCAGGTGATGTATGAGGATCCATACAGGCATATTAAGGAAGTATCGACGGAGGAAATTAAAGGTTTAATCAATCAGCGAGTGGCTGGTTGGGGCTGTTATTGGGGCGGTAATTGGCCCTGAACCAGATTTACGTCCCTAATCAATAACGCACCGATGCTGCTGTCCGCTGGGCTGTTCAGGGATTACTGGTATAAGCAAAAACACGGTGCACTCAGGTTAAATTACATCTAATCCAGCAACTGATCCCTCTTTCATCAAATAACTGCACCGCATGAACTGCTAAGTGTTTAACAATTACAGTCAGTGAACTTTACTGTAGGTTGTCAAAGGTTTAAAGGTTAATCTGCACTCAATGTAACCACAGGAGCAATTACTACAATTAATTAATTGACCTAACGGCATATGAGTAATAATTCGACATATTTAATTTTGTCTAAGAATGGTTACCCAACACCCATAAACGGACCAGATGACCGAAAGTGCTGCTAGCGCCACCTGCAGGCTGCTGCACAGACGACCTACGAGCTCATTTTTTACAGCAGAACAGGCCCAAGAGTTATAAAACAACTTCAGTTTGTCATATTGCCAGTTATCGTTTGGCACTGGGATTCATCCTCTGAGGACCACGAAGGTTTTTTGTCCCGATCGCCATCCTTTACGTTTACCGTCGCCAACATTCACTTTAATCTGATTAGTGAGCACATGATCAAGTATTTACAGAAACACTTACACTAAGTAATATTTTGTGCATGTAAAGCATAGCTCTACCGTGCACATCCGCAGTGCACACGTATTCAAGTAAATGAGGCGATCAATATCTGGTAATTATCCCCAGACATAAAATTAGTCACAGCAACAAATCTTCGCGCTACATAAAGTCTCACTGCTTCTGTATCACAGAGTCTAATAACATATATAATGAAATAAATCTGCAACATGAAATCCAATCAAACACCGTCCTCATTGAATAAAATGAAATATTGATGTTCAAATGTGAAATCTATAAAAAAAACCAATCATTTCTGAAGCAATTTTTCTTCATCAATGAACTTCAGCCTGATTTTAATTTGTTCTCTAAAGTGTTACTGCTCTCGCACACTCACCAACATACACAGTAGTTAATGAGCATGTGCTACAATCAGTACCTGTGTACCCGAGAGTGTGTGTGTGTGCGTGTGTGTATGTGTGTGTGTAATCAGTGAGGTCATACAGATCAATGAGACAGGAGAAACCACAGGGACAGGTGTGATGGACCGACACAGGGTCCTTAAAGCCTCCTGTTGTGGAGAACAAGTCCTGGACTAGAGGTGTTCAGTGCTTAAAGGCTGAACCGTGAAACAGAGCTCCTCTCACTGGTGACTGAAAACACAGACATACAGCGTTTCAGCTCGGCAGCGGCCTCCGGGAGGATATTAAGGTACTTTAAAACACGTAGTGGCTAATTGCTGCACAAATTTCTAAATTCAGTGTGACGTCCACTTCCTGCGGACATCACGATCTCTGACGTCCCTCCAGAATAAAGCTCCAGAAATCCCCTTACAAACCAGAGAAGAAGAGGCTGCAGAACTTCATTCAGAATCTTCCTGTTTTTAAGTTTCCTTCAGCATCACAGTGACCCAGTGACAGTTGTCTGAACGTCCACGGCTCCACTGAGAACAGGAGCTGGTCACAGCTGGTTCAGCAGCTTTTGACGGGACAGTTTGACTGAATGTAAATAGAGGTTAAAAAAACGGGGTCAAGTTGTGGCCGACAGCGTAACTCACCGAATCCACAGTCTTCTGGATTTTGTCTGAGGGGGCCCTTTTTACTGAGAATGGTTACAGTTACCACATTTAACGGTTAATGTCTCTGCATCCTCATGGCTCGTTGGAGTCAAAACACCATGAGTACCTACATTTATTAGACAACTGCTGGGACGGAGTGATAAGCAGTAGCTCTCAGACATCTGACACAGAGGCCCAGTGGCTAAGACAGTTCCTCACTGACATGAGTGATGGACAACACTATGAGAATAAGACCCGGGCTGTACATGAAGACTTAGTTTTCCCCGTTATAACTGTTTCTTTTCAGTCCTGTGAAGATGGACACAAACACAATCATCCGAGCCCCGGACCTCCAGCGTGGCAACTGCACAGCCGATATCATCCCTTCTGTTTCCGTCTGTATCTGTCCATCAGGCTGAGCTCCTCAACTGCCTCTGAAAATTTCTCTCTAGGAAGCCTTCGCCATGAAAGATCTGCATTAATATTTCATCTATTTTTAATCTGGAGGCTGGGTGTGAATAGAAGTGGGATCTGGGGGGTGCAAGGCCTTCTGTTCGGATGTCCCAGTTTTTTCCTTCATTCCCATTCACGATGGCTTCCTGCTAAGCGCTTTTGAAGCTCTGCTGCTGCTGATGGAGAAAAGGAGGCTCTCTGCTGCCATTCAGAGCAGTTATTTGAAGTCAAGTTGTTGGGGTTTTTTTTTCAGGGAGGATTTCGGAGGCTTTTGTCAGGCGAGCAGAGTGATGGAGTCGCGGCCCGGTGGTGGATTACCTCCCAAAAAAAAGGAACCGGGCTCAGCTTCTTAATCGTCAGTAATCCCTCCATTCTTCTCCACATTTTGCCATATTGCTGCAGCTGTGTGAAAAGTGAAGTTACTAAAGCACACGTTATGGTTTTCCAGTATTTATCTGTGACTTTAGTTGTTGGGCTAGAGAGAGAAAAAGGATTTAAGACTTGCGTTAATAAGAGTCAGCCAGAGCACCAAACACATCATGTTCTCCGTGTTATGGTTTTTATTTAATCACCTGAAACTGGAGAAAGACCAGAGTTAAAAGTCAAAACAATCATGTTTTTTCTCTAAAGCGAAAGGAGAATTTTAGATATTGTGCAAATTTGTTGTTAGTTAGCTGTGGGCCACAACATGAGTCCTCTTATTTAAGCCTGTATTTGTTCACGTTTAGTCAAACCGTCCCCTTAAAAGCTGCTGAACCAGCTGTGACCAGCTCCTGTCCTCAGTGTAGCCGTGGACGTTCAGACAACTGTAACTGGGTCACTGTGACACTGAAGGAAACTTAAAAACAGGAGGCTTCTGCAGCTACAGGGAGCGTCTTATTCTCCATGATTCGAAGCAGTTTTATTTCCGATGTACATCGGGGATAATGATCTGCTCAGGAAGTCTCAGTGTTTCATGTGTGTCTGTTCAGATCTGACTGAGTTATGACTCCAAGAAAAAGGAGGAGTTTGGATGCAAACTGCAGCTCATGCGTCGCGTCTCTCCCTCCTCGTCCCTCATCAAACAAACAAGACCTAACATGTTAATCGTGAGCTTTAAAGGTGCTGCTACCTTTGGACGGAGCCATATTCACTGCACAGGCACGAGAGTGGCATCAATCTGAACGACTAACTCTTAGCAAGAAAGAGAAGAAGAGGATTTCCCTTAAAGGAGGGATGTGTTGACCAAATACTTCAACATTAACGTCAGATCGGTCTCCAACGATGGCTTTGTAGTTCCAGTAATTTCCTCCTCCCTTTTAGTAGGTCTGGTCTGTCTGTGATGGACGTGCCCCCAGCTGCTGTTTAAATTACTTTTTTTCTTTTTTTTAATTTGAGAACTGATGGTATTTTTATAGTTGAGAAAAGGTTTAAACACTCTACCTGTTGGTGCCATCAAGTACAATCTGACGTCCAAGACTGGAGATGAGACGCAGCAACAGATAATAGTAAAGACGAACTGATGATGATTTCTGTTTGGCCCAGGTGGCAGACGACTGAAAGAACTTCACATCTACATTTGTCATTGCGGGTTTTGATTTTATCGGCGTCAGCAGTGAGAACACTCGCTCTCTCTGTCTGCATCTAAAACAGTAAACAATTCCTTCAGGAGCGTTCAGTGTCTGTGCAAACTTCCTGGCAGACTTCCGTCTGTTGGTCGCCAAGCAGCAGGCAGTCGTGATGCAGTGAAGAGCAGGATGGAGAGTCACTCAGACGCACTCCAGACCTGAAAACATTGAAAACAAACTCAGACATCGTAAAAAGCCCTCAAGTATCTTTCGGTTTTGCATTTAAAGTGTTTTTTTTATTTCTTTTTATGAGCTCTTAACAACAAACAAGCCGACTGAGCAAGTTTAATGACACTTCATGGAGATCTGACCGGTTCTGTTACTCCTGACCTAATGTCTGTAAAAACAAGTCCACCATTTTTATTCATGAACAGTCAGAAGCCTTATTTTAACAGCTTTGGATGTAGCAAGCACACTTTCTTTGCTGCTCGTCAAAACCACATTTTAAAAGCAGAATTTCAGATTTTATCTTGGAGGGAAGCCTCAAAAACGTCTGTTTGGTATAAACAAAATCCACACAAGGACACATATCCGCCAGTCTTCATCTGATTTCTGACATAACCAGACTTGTAGCACCACCTACTTTGTGAGAACGTATGGATGAACTTTGCTGCGTTCCAGGTTTTTATCACATCATTGATTTGTTTCTGTGGATTTTGTATCTGCTCTTTCAACACATCCCTCCTCTAACTTCACATCGTTCTCCATCAGTGGCTTTGTAGCAGGGCTGTGCCTTTCTGGTCGAAACTCACTCAAATGTGACCAAAAAAAATCCAATATTCGAATTGTAATGACCTGCTCAAATTCAAAGTTTACTGCAACCTCATGTTTAAGTAGTTTCCCTCATTGTCCAGCAGAGGGCGCTCTTAAAATTCACTATCAGCTTGACCTATCGGTAATATAAGCTAATCAATAAAAATGGAAGAGGACGGTAGTGATCAGATGATCAGGACACTGACGCCTCTGAGAAGCCTTTTGTGGATGTATTCTGGGTTTTTCACCAGAGACGGTAGAATTACCACCAGAGATGAGGCTGTTTGTGAAGTTAAAACTGAAAAGTCGGCTGCCTGATTCCACAACCACAACTAAAGTAAGGACCCGCCGGCTGCTGCAGCCCAGGTGAAGCGGCGGAGGAACAGGCACCAGAGGAGCAACGTCACCTGTACAACCACACACTCGTCCTCAGCAGCCAGAAGCTTGAAGAAAGACCAGCGGCCAGAAGATGAGACTGAAGGACACGAGGCTTCTTTCACAAGAAGGTTTACAGGATAAAGTTGTAAAATATGTATAAAATTCACGTTCCCACCACAGTCCCAACACCCAGAGCGCAGCTGTGTGACAGCACAAGGGAAATGCACCGGGATCCCACTATATGAGCTGCGTTCAGATCAATTCGAACAAATCACTATTAGTGTTGGTTTGAATTTGACTTTTGAAAAAGGTGACATCCCTAAATTGTAGTGCCAGTAATTCAACGTATCACTTATTCGGCCTTTATGTGTCTGTGAGGCCTACAGCTGTTGTTTAAATACCAGCGTTCACTGTCCACTGTTACACGCAGATGTCTCTGCTGCCACTGTCTCTATATATGTCTTCACGTCAACACGGACGTCGCGGTGACGGAGGATTTGTCTCTAAACGTAACACGTCACCGCGGGACAGGAGGTCCTTTTGGATCCTCAGACTGGGAATCAGACCCAGGCCACCTAGGTGAGAACCCGGAATCCTGACTACTAGACCACACAGAACCACACAGAGGAGAGACTCCAGCACCGAAGTAATAAAGGATACTCAAGTATATTTTCTGTAAGATCAACCTTTTACTTAGTGAGCGTGTGTTTTACATATTAAGAATCAGTTTACTAAACCAATGTTGTGAAGATTGGTCCATGGCTTAAAGGTTTGTTCCTGACTTTCTTGGCAGGTCTTTGGTCGGAGGAGAGTTTTTATGTTTCTCTGCTGACGGTTTTCATGTTTAATGTCTTAGATTCCTTTTTGTTTAACGAGGTAAAGGCTGATAAAGCGGAAAGAATCCACCTCCGTTAACCTCAGGAGAATTTAAACTCTTCTTAAACTCACATAATGTCTGCCACCGGGAAGATAACTGCTTATATTTTGAGTGTCTGTGCTCCCGCTGGGATTTGAACCCTTAACCCCAGCAGTGTGAATGCCTTGCTCCACTGAGGGAATTCAACCTCACCCTCACATTGCTGTGCACTTGCGAAACCTGTGAGCGGAGAAGTGCTTTAATCTCAGGTGAGACTCCTCTGAGGTTTGATATGTAATATGTATGAGCAGTATGTAAATGTGCAGAGCAGCTGAAGGTGACTCCTCGTCTCGTTGTGGGACTAATGAACAGAGTGGAGACAGGGCGAGGAGAAGAAAAGTCAAAAGATCAGGAGTGGGAGGGAGAATTACAGACCACAGACAGTCAGAGACTCTTAGGACTGACAGAGCCAGGAAAGACTGAACTCACTGTGTAGAGGCGGTTTGACCTGTTGCCTTACGGGGAAATCAAAAAGAGAACCGAGAGGAGGAAACGTCCTGTTGGTTTGGCCGGAGATGAGCTGAGAAAATTAGAAAGAGGAGTAACAAAACTGAATCTGGATCTGGTGTGTGAGTCCACCTGATGAATCTAGGTCCAGTACTCCCTCTCTTTTAGCTCTGGTTTTGGTCTCCACCAGCTCCTGAGGGAAACATCTGGCTCTTCAGCTGCTAAATGCTCCACCGTGTTCACCAGCTGGTCTCTGACTGTGTCTGGCTGCTGTTTGCCGCTGAGCAGGTAGTGGACGGTGGGTTTTTACAGCTGTTTCTCTGGAAGCATCTGCCCGCTGCGGCCGAAAACCGCACTCGGAGAGCGGTGGTAGTGAAGCAGAGCAGTGAACAGATAAACGATGAGCTGAGACTCACTGGAAGGCTCCGTCAAGCCGAGGGGAGCTGTTTTCATCATGTGCATTCAAAAACAAACTTTTTTCCAATTAGCAACTTAGATGCTAATCGAGATTCCATTGGTTTCCACTAGCATTTTGCTAACAGCTAAACAAATGGAAGCAAGTTATGTTGCATCACATCACCTGATGAACGTGGTGTCCCCTGCTGTCCTGCACTTTCTATGTCCATTTAGAAAATGCAAACACACACACAAACTGCTACAGAAAATACGGTGCATACACACTTTTCCATCTACACTCACACACACTCTGTACCTTCAGCCAGCTCTGAAGTGTGTGTTTAATCGGCTGATTGGCTTCCCACAGTCCTCCTGGGAGTCCGTTACCGTATCTTAAGGAGTGTGTGACCTCCCCCTGAGTGGCGGCCTCCTTAGCATATCACCCTCATGAATATGTGCATAACTGATGAGGGGCCTCCTCAGACTTCCTGTCAGTCTCTCTGCGTGAAAGAAGAGCAACACACACCGGCTGAGTTGACGATGGAGATGTTATCACTATCATGTCGTCATGGTAACGTAGAAACTGCTATGATGTCACGATCTTGACTAAACAATAGGCGTTATGATGTAATCGTGGTAACAACGACATAACTCGAGGTCGACGTTTCCTGGCCCAGGTTGAAGGCTGGTGAGCAGGCATTAGCGTGGCATTATGATGTCGCCTTGGTGACAAACCAACTGCCATTTTTATGCTACCATAGTAACAGCCCAATCGAGATGGTGATGTGACCATGGTAACAACGCAACTGGCATTTTTCTGTCATTGTGGTAACAAAACAGTTGCAGTTACGCCAATTACGCCAACAAAAAATCGCCATGGTAACGTAACTATTGTAAACGAAACGCGACCCTTTTCAGTGTTATGACACGTTATGACAAATCATCTAATCTCGCCTTAAAACAAACAACAAAAATTCACATGAAAGCAGAGGATTCGGAAAACTTCGTAAACACTCACAAACCGAGACCTGAACCAACACTGTGTTTTTGTTTTTCCACATCACCCAGTTAACCAGGCTTTAGCTCCTGTCACAGCCTCGTCTCTTTGAAATGTGGTACCCAGAAGTGCCCAGTGGGTGGTCATGACAGGAAGCCTGATTTACAAGTCCAAACTCAGAATCCAGCTAAAGTGTAAGCTTCAGGGGGATAACCAGAAGGGGGAAAAAGAAGAGAGAGGAGACATGAGAGATGACAGCCGTGGGAGGACTGAGGGCTAATTATCAAGTCTCACTTTAATGACAAAGACAAGAGAAGAAGAAAGGGTGGCGGGGAGCTGTAATTATCACCTGCCAGCGGTGGCCGTGCTGAGATGGAGATGAAGAAGCAGAAAGGACGTGAAGAACAGAGCCACCATCACTTTTCTACCACAGAAGCATCCGAATGCGTTTGCGTGTCCTGGGTGTGTGTTGCTGTGTACTTACAACATTCAAATAAAACAACTTATCTTGAAATTTGTGTGTATTCATCAGGACACACTTCCATATTCCTTAACTATCATAACTAGCTGATGGTGTGGGCAGTGGTTTATATGCAGCGTTCCACAAATTAAATGTAAAAACTTTTTAACTTTTTCAGGCTTTTTCGATGCCGTCATACCGGGCAAAGAATGACGGGCGACAAACCGAAACACCTACAATTAGTTAACTGGTACATGACTCTGAGGACATTTCTATCACATTTTTGTCTGGACTTCCCAGCTGGATCTAACAATCCTTCCTAGTGATATATACTAATCGATTAACGTGACTTGGACCCGTGTTTGGATTACTGAACAGGCATATGGGGCCTCCTGAGGGAGGGGCCAGGGCCTCTCTATGAAGGGAATGAAGGGAGAGGAGTGCAAAGTTTTCCAAAGTTCACCGAAAGGTCCTTGAAAACCCACTGAAACAACTTTTTTTTTAACCTCTACTGCAAGTTTCTTCAAAATGTACCGAACCCCTGCTGAATATTTGCTGGACCCCCGGTGAAAACCTACTGGTAGTTGCTGCAGTATTCATTAAAAGTTCCTTTGAATATCCGCTGAGGTTCTTAAATTCTTTGTTCTAGTATAATTCTAGCGTTTTTGAAGATCCAATGTAACATTCCCAAATATCCTGTAAACCTTTGTGAATGTTAACTGCAACTTTCTTCAGAACCTACTGTAGCTTTTTTTGCTGAAAGGTTATGTTTGCTAAAAACTTCTATGAATATGTACTGCTGAGCTTTCCCGAAGGATTTGTTGAAACTGTTTTCATTTTTTACTGATCCCGTTGCTTAACATCAATTTGGTTACTTGCAGCAGGGTTTAACGCCGATTTATTTTTCTTCCTGTCATTATTTAAATCAGACTTACAGCTTATTCACACTCACAGTCTATCGGCTCCAACTTTTCAGACAAAAACTTCCATCAAGTGACAGAGGCTTGTCATTGTCTTTTTGAGATTAAGGGAATAATTCAAATGCAAGAGGAAGTGAAGTAACCTGCATCAGATGTGATGATCAGCTTCTCTTTCTGATGTTGTGGAAATAATAGAGAAGTGAAGGGAGGCCTCCATGTTCGCTGCTGAGCTCAGACGGTGGAGATGTGACGCTCTGAGGATGAACTGTGAGTACGAGAAGCATTTATTTATCTGTGACGTCGCTGAATTGGTTTTTGAGTTAACTTTTAACTTTAATTTCTTCATTAACAACGAAACAAAGGCAAATACATATTAACAATTTAACAACTCTCAGATTTCAAGACCTATTTTTCTTGAAGAAAATCAAAAACCTGCCGATACGGTGATATACTGTTATTCTTCTTCTCTCCGGTTTTCTAAAAATCAATGCACTAGAATTGAGAAAATGGTGATTAAGATAAGATCTATAAATGAATTGTGTAAGTAATTGTCCAAAAGAAAACCAGTAGTGCACCTCCAGCGGCCAAGTTGTGGGAACTCTCTCCTCTCACCATATATGGACAAACGTCTGAGACCACTTTTGGACCCCACTGTGTGTGTGTGTGTGTGTGTGTGTGTGTGTGTATATAATCTAAATTTCTGACTCATCCAGCAGCTGAACTCCTGACGTTTCTTTCTACAGTGGAAATCAAACATTGTTCAGAAAGTTGGTCCCAACTCTGTTGCAGAAGTTCCCATCAACGTGTTACGCCTGCAGGTTACTTTGCTTTCACTTCTGTCCTGTTCATCCCAAACCGGCTCCACGGGGTCCAGGTCTGGAGACCGTGCTGGTCTTCCGTCATGTGAAGCCGCCGTCTGGTTCTGTTCTTCTGACGTTCTGGGTCATTATCTTGCTGTAGGACGAAGCCCCCGACCAACCGGTCTGTCTTCCTCTGTTACTTGTGTTTTTTTCACCAGTCTGACACCAGTTTACCAGTAACTACTTCCTGCAGCACAGTGCTGACCTAGTGATGCATCAGAGGGTGTAGTAACACACTTTGCTCCAGCTCTGTCTTTGTACATGCAGAGGGTTTGTCAGTCATCAGCTAAAGTTGGGAACCTCTGGGAATTGTTTGCTTTAACTTTCGAGGCTTCATTTCCTTCCACTGCTGCAGGAGAAGCTGATCCCTGAAAAAAGCCTGTTTTCTAAGAAGTTTAAAGGATTTTTCAGTTTTTGGTGACCTGAATTGTTTGGGTTTGTTTTTACTTTGGGCAGTTCACCGCTGAAATTCGTACCATTTAAGGTTTTTCACTGGACCTCAACTGCTGAAATTCCAATCAAAACCGGCAAATGTGGCGGTCCTCCAACTTTTGACCGGTAGTGTACATATATACATATAGTATAGTAATGTGTATGTATATATATGTGTGTGTGTGTGTGTGTGTGTGTGTGTGTGTGTGTGTGTGTGTGTGTGTGTGTGTGTGTGTGTGTGTGTGTGAAAATTGCAATTTTTTTTTTTTTTTTTTTTAAATTTAAAATTAATCGATAATTTGAATTAACCGTTTGTTGCAGCAGTGAACAACATATAACGTGTGAGATTTCTTGGCCACCTTAGCTGTCTTTGTTTATGCTAAGCTAAGATATGTGTCTCCTGGCTGTAGCTTCATATTTAAACACATTAGAGTGGTATCATCTAAAAATCTCTCAGCAAGAAAGTGAAGAAGTATTTTTCCAAACTATTCCTTTACAGGATAAAGTATGTGTGAGATTTTTAATTCTCATTTAATACCTGTGCTGTACTCTACAGACTTGGACCCTTGAACAACATTAACAGCAACAAATCTGCACTTCACAGTAACTCAACAAACATACCGGCGATGATCCTGAAGATCAACGTGCCAACAATGGGAAGTTTTTCTTCAAACTTAATGCAGAGACCTCTTGTCTTACTTCTCTCTCTCTTGCTTCATCTTAACCCTTCACTGTCTTATTCGCCGAAAAACTGCAGCATCAATTATTCCGAGAATCCCTCGGCTGATATTTATTTGGACTGCGCAAACCGTAAACTTGTTGCTGTCCCTGATGACATCCCCAGAGGTGTGAGCTCAGTAAACCTCTTAAACAATCTGCTTGTTCAGATTAACAGGGAAGATTTTGGCCACTTGTCAAAACTGAGATTTTTGGATCTGAATTTGAATCACATTGCCCACGTGGACGATGGATCTTTTATCCATTTGGCAGCGTTGACAACGCTCTACATGAACTACAACAAACTCACCAAGCTGACAGGCAACCTCTTTCAGGGACTGTCCAACATTACCGTGCTTGACCTCAGAAGCAACAACATTCAGTTCATTAATTTCTGGTCAGTTTGCAAACTGTGATGCTAGACGACAACAGGCTCCAACATGTGGCTGACATTCAGCCCATGCTACAGCTTCCACACCTACAGAACCTGAGCATTAGATATAATCTATTTCCCTCCTTTCAGACCAAAGATCTGCTGCTGACTGTGCCCTCAGGCCTTAAGGTGTTAGATATTTCTGATAGTAAGAATTTGGAAATCTTCAGCATCACAACACAGATCTTTCCTCACCTTGAGAAGATAGACCTTTCACAAAGTGGCCGAGATGCTAGCCTGAAATGGGACATACCTGACAAGAGTTTACTGAGGAACATAACTGTATCTTGGTTACAATCTGTTTCCTTTTCAAGAGATTCAAAAAGTCCTGAAGAGTTTCGACTCACTGATGCATCTGAGAATTAATTACATGGAGAAATGGCTCAACAAAGGTCTGTTAGCTACAGTCTGCGAAATACCGACACTTAGGAGGCTGGATCTGTTTACAACAACGTTGCCAATTTAAGTGCAAAACTTGTAACTTGCCCTCAACTCACTGAGCTTGACTTGTCCCATATTTACATGAGTGAACTGTATAAAGGCTCGATACGATCAATGCAGCGACTGAGGTACCTGACTGTGAAGGCCAACTTCCTCACCAAAGTGCCAGATGACATCAGGAGCCTTTCCTCCCTCATAATCCTGAATCTGAGCGACAATCTTATCTCTAAATTAGGCTGTGAGGATTTCACAAACACAACCCACCTTACAGATCTTATCTGAACACCGACCGCATTGCCAACCTTGACAGGTGTGTATTTGAAAATCTTAATGATCTGAAGGTTTTAGATATGAGTGGCAACCTGCTGTGGACATTGAGGGGTATCTTCAAAACTGGCCTGCAGAAGCTGGAGTTCTTGGATTTCAGCAAAAACTTTCTAACTCTTCTTGAAAACGGGAATTTCCAAGGTTTAAAGTCCCTGAAATATTTGGATGCAGTGTCAGATAACATCCAAAGGGTGACACCTAAGGCCTTTGATGGACTGAACAACCTGGGAACTCTTAGAATATCTCTTCCACTGGAGTTTGAAAATAACTTCAGAGAATTACAGCAGTTGGAATATCTTACAGTCTACTTCAATATTGACGGCAGCTTCAAAAGTCCTCAGCCAAATTATCACAAATCTTTCTATCATTTAGTCTTTGAAAGTTTTCACAATAATATACAAGGGCGATCACGCTGGCTTCCCCTTTGATGTACCAATGCACATATTCCACGCTATGAAACATTTGGAGGACTTCACGGCTGAGAATATCTACATTGCTGCACCAGATCCGAGCACGTTTCAGTTCAACACCCAGCTTAAGAGTGTGATGATCAGGCAGAGTGATTTGTCAGATTTGGACCCTGAGTTGTTTCTGCCAATCCCACACCTCCAGATTCTCGATCTCTCTAACAGTAAACTCAAGTCTTTGGATTTTCTGGCCCAGGCTGATCTGTCTGCACTCAGGCGGTTGACACTGAGCGACAGTGAGTTGACAGTGGTCAATGAGACGGTCTTCCAGTCCCTCCCTGCACTAACATATCTGGACCTGGATAATAACCCATTCACTTGTGACCGCTCTAATGCCGGATTTATCCAGTGGGTGAAGAACAACAACCAAACACAGGTGGTCAATGCCTACCAGTACATTTGTTCCTTTCCTGTGGCTGAAGAAGGAAGCAGGTTGCTGGACTTCGACATCCAGTCCTGTTGGATGGACGTTAGCTTCGTCTGCTACATTTCCAGCACTTGTCTGGTTGTTCTAACTCTGCTCTCATCCTTCATCTACCACTTTCTGAGGTGGCAGCTAGTCTACACCTTCCACCTCTTCCTTGCCTTCTTCTATGAAGGGAGGAAGAGGAAGAAGGGAGCTCCTCATCGCTACGACGCTTTCATCTCCTACAGCGTTCATGATGAGGCCTGGGTTTACAGAGAGATGCTTCCAGTGCTGGAAGGGGAGCAGGGCTGGAGACTCTGTCTGCACCACAGAGACTTCCAACCAGGTAAACTCAGTCTGTCTTTACCTCTTTCTGAATATCTATCTCTCCCTCTCTGTTTGTCGTCTGGAAATAATTTATCACACAGCACCAACAGCTCAGCGGCACTAAGTTCGCACAAGCGTTGCCACAAAACTGAAATTTTCAAATTTGATAGAGTGACTGTCACCAGCAGAGAAATGACAGCATTGGTCATTCGTAGAATCAGCCAGAGTTGTCTGGTGAATGCACTCCAAAGACTAGGGGCCGGACAGGGCAGTGACAAGTATCAAAGAGATGAGCGAACACTAAGCGCCAATGATTTTCCACCAAACCTTTCAAACACACTCGGCCTTTCTCAAGCCTCGAGAGGTGTTGACCACTTAGAGCCAATTATCTCCGTCTGCTTCCTCTAACTCTAACTAGCTTCCTGTCAGAGATATTGTGAATATAGAGCACTTTCATTTTACACTTTATTTTTAAGATATTTGCACCACAGTGAGGAGTTTCACATCCTTTCTTTCAGCTCTCTGTGTATCTCGGTTTTTTACTGTGTGGTGAGATGTCACATTAATGGGGTGTATCTAGTCACATAGGCAAGGAGAAAAAGGTAATTGGGTAGTTGTGCAGGACGAGTTAGTAATGACTGATGTCTTAGATTGTCAGCTAGACAATTCGCAAGCTCTCACGCTTTTGTGAGTGACAGACATCTCGCCCGCTAATCAGGTGAGTGGTTAATTAGCAAAGTGAACAGACTGTAGGCTGCTGCTAGATAACCCAGCTGGACATAGCAGTTTCATCTGGGCTGCTTTCGACCTGGAACCAAGAGACAACAACCAGATAGCGCTCTGAGCTGTGCTAATGCTCACACTAAAGGTTTAAGTTGATTAACATTCAAAATTCATCATTTCTTATTTAGTTTTTCCTCGCAAGTGAAGAGTTACTTTTAATTCTAAAACTGTCTCTGGGTGTGTTTCTTATTTCAGAGGATAAAGGACATTTGCTTACATTAGATTACATTAGATTGTGAATGCTGTGTTAAAGGGTTAGTACACTCAATTATTTGCCAGAGTGTGGTCTCCTAATATTTAGCTAGAGTGAGTTCTAGAACGACCCAAGTTAAATAACATTAAGTTAATCAGATTTATCGTACCCAAGCCATTTGGGATAATGAACTCAGGGCCCCATCTATATAGACGGAGGGTAAACGGGCTACACTCTCTTCACCACTTCATCATTCACACTTCACTGGTTAGATAAACCTGCACAGTACCTCTGAGTTGAAGGGACTGTAGCGGACAGCAGCCTCAAGTCAAACAGATCCAAAGATAACAACCTTTAAAAATCAGTCTGTGCCAAAGGTTTAAGAAGCTGCGGTGAACTCTGCCTCAACCTGCCATAAGGAGATCCCCCATCATCATATTAGCCTGGTTTTCAGTGGAGAGTTTTAGTTTTCAGTCGTGATTTAAATGTTTCAGTGGCTTGTTCACCTTGAAAACCATCTTAAAAAACCACATGAAAGCTGAATAAAATGGATGGATGGATGGATTAACCAATTAAAATACAGTTAATTTAAGTTTTTATTAAAATCGTGCCTTGTCCATTGTGACCTAATGACCTTCCAGCTCCTGTGGCAGCAGCACAGAAAAGGACTGAACAGCCTCCTGCAGCTGGGTCCACTGTCACAACCATCCCGCTGTGGGTCTAGTCTACTGACAGCAGCCACATACAGAAACCTTTAGAACCAACATTACTGCCGACAGCAGCGACAGACGAGACTTAACTCTCGGCTTCATTACGTTTAAGACGTTTTAATACCTCCCCTTGTTTTTGAGGAAAATGGATTCAGTGCTTGTTCAGAACCACAGATACCCTGCATGAAATTGATAGCAATTTCGGAAACAATGGGTTCCTCTTGATTTCAGACAGAAGTAGACAGAGGCTGCTTATTTTGCAGTAATGTGGCAGAAACGGAAGGTTTCCGAGCAGCGTTAACAGTGAGATGAGTTCCCAGGCGGGAGGAAGACAACCACCCAAACTAACTGAGAGTTTATGAGGAGATCCACACAAAAAGTTGTCGTTGTGCCTGAAACTGCTGCTCAGATCTGAAAAGTAATGAGTGAAGAATGTTCATTATCACGAGACGGAGAGCTGGCAGTCAGCTCAGGCTGCGGATGGTTTGACGCTGTTGTTACTGCTTCAGGCCGAGCGTCTGAGAGGTGTTTAGAGTTTCAGTTCGGGAATCAGCGACAGTTGAAACAGGACGGGACAGGCTTTGGATGGAAAACGTGCCCCGTGGACCCAGAGGGAAAGAAATGAAACAGTTGTTCAGAGGCTCTCTTCATGATCCAGTGGCTGATCAATAAAACGGATTAAATCCTGCATTGACACAGTTTGTCAGGAGCTAAGCTCTGCCTGCAGTCATCTCTAATGCGAGTTTTTGCATTAATGTAGCTCATCTGGCAGATTTCCAGCGTCTGGTGTTTTCTGAGGAAAGAGCAGGATTTCCATACGAACATAAGAAGCAGAATGAGCAGGTCTGAGCTCTGAACCCGTGCAGCGGCAAACAGCAGCACAGCGTTAGTGTTTTTATGCCGGAGCTGAGTTTTGAAGTTGAACCTGCTGCCGTCAGTTGATGTTTTTGGACACGCAGGTCGTTTCCTTGTACCCGTGGAGCTACTGTGTTTAGCCTCGTTTAGCGTTCTCGCTGCTACTAGGCTGCTGCTGTCTGCAGAATGTGTCGTGTTAGTTAACCAGAGCTGCCAGACGTGACTTGTGGTTTTAAAAAAAATGTTTTTTGAAATGCAAGGATGTGTGTCACATACAAATTCGCCTCTAAACAGTCATTTCACAGGAAGATCTGAAAATGTGCATATAAACCTGCTTTCTACCCCACTTCAGCGTGCGCGTCCTCCATCTTTTGTAAGGGCGGAACCTGTCTACTGTCACTGTCAGATTTTCTCCGCTCCATGAGCTGGTGGTCTCCAGGTGACGTTTTAATGTTTCCACGTGAGGGGTCTTAAAACAGGAGCCCTGAGAAAAATGTCTTGAATGTGCAGTTGACAGCTACGTCCACATACACACTGTTGTCTCCACAGGTAAGCCCATCATAGAAAACATTACAGACGCCATCTATGGCAGCCGGAAGACCATCTGTGTGATCAGCCGGCGCTACCTGCAGAGCGAGTGGTGATCCGGGGAGATCCAGATGGCCAGGGGGGTCAGTTTTCGACATCTTTTACTGAAGTAACATTAGAACGACCACAGTGCAGAAATACTCAAGTTACAAGTTACAAGTAAAAGTCCACCTGAAACGTGACCTGACATGTGGTTGGGCAGAAATATAAAGTAGCATAAGATGAAAGTACTTTTGTCCAGTACTTACTCAGTTACATTCCACCACTGCTAATGAAGACGGCAGTAGCTGCTGAACCTGCTTTCATTCACATGAATTATTAAAGATATCCTGTTTAGGTCAGACGGGTTATTAACACCCCAAACAATATTAAAATACTGAACACATGGAGGAATCAAACTGTACAGAGTTAAAGTGTAATAGGAAGTAGCGCAGGTCCCATCCAGCAGCAGCTCCTGCTCTTCTCACAGCCTCCCGCACTGGCTGAGTCCTCCGAACTTTTATTGGTTGTTTTTTTTTTTGGTGTACTTGTACTTTTTGGAGTATTTTTAAAAATAATCAATTTCACTCTGATTTAAGTATTTTTTAAAGTGGAAGCTTCAACAGAGTAGAAACAAAAGTCACATGATGAAGTTCTTATTAACGGAAACAAATGAAAAGAGCCCGATCAGCTGCGTTCACACCTGGACCAGGTCTAACTAGGCAATAAAATTCAGATTAGCATGACCTCAGCATAGATTTAAAAAAAGGCTGCATCTCCCTTATTAATCACGGATATGATGTCCCCACCCGGCGAGCAGGGCCAGTGTCCCAAATCAAACACACCTGCCGCGCTGCCTGACCGACGGGTGCGTGCCGGGTCTGGCTAAACGCTACATGAGGGCGGGCGCCACCTTCCTGCCGTCGGTGACCTTCCAGCCGAAAACCCGGAGGAGGCCGAGTGGACCGGTTCTGTTCCCCACTGAGAATGAACCGGCGGAGGAGCTGGATTTAGAGCGGATGGCGGAGGACCCCGGGGAGCGACCTTCAGACCGGTGGGAGCAACCAATGGCTGACGGTCGTAACCAAACTGTGCAGAGGAGGCGTTTGGTGCGTGTTGGTCGGCTGCGGCCTCTGAGGACGTCGTTTCGTTTACGCGTCTCTGCCTCGTTCTGCTGCTTCACTGATTGGTTGATGTGGCCGAATGCCGCTCCCTCCGTGGCGTCCGTGGACCTGTAATCATCAGCTGAACGCTCGGGCTGCAAAGTGCCTGACTGGAATCTATCGGTCGCTTCCGGAAAAACACCTGCACGTGCACCTGGTAGCATCAGGACGTCCTTTAACTCAGTGGGTCTCTCATGAGTCGTTTACTCCTCCACTTCCAGTTTTCCAGTTCTCTTTCCACCGCTGATCATAACTTTGTCAGAATATGTTTCCTCATTTCCCCCCACACAGCTGGGTGTGTGTGTGTGTGTGTGTGTGTGTGTGTGTGTGTGATAATTGAATGGATTGATGAGAGACCGTGTTGTGGCTCAGAACAATCAACACGTCTGATTTTATGACTCTATTAGCACACACACACACACACACACACACACACACACACACAGCCTTGTCTCGATAATCCGATCCCGCCATTTTTTTCCTTTTTTTTGCAATTATCCAATTTCCAGTGCAACATTTTCGCACAATGCCACATCCCACGTGTTTCACCGGCAGGTCAGATCTGTATGAGCGACAGGTTGTACAGTTTTCATTTATCACTCACTCACTCTTTCTCTTCCACGTTTCAGCTGCTGTAGCAAGTGAATTTCCCCGTCGGGATCAATAAAGTTTCAAAGCTTCAAAGCCTCTGTGATTTCTTGTGCTTTTTCTTTTTCCTCTCGTTTTCTTTAACATCGTCCATCATGTGCGTACATTGGGGTTTGGACAGTAGGGACATGTCCTACCAATATTTCTACCCTTCTCAGACGATACAGTCATTTTCACTTCACACAGAGTTGCCAGGTTTGTGTGTTTTCTGCCAAACGTTTGTTATCACGATAAAGATGGAAAGACTGGGAAGCGGGGGACACTCGACAATGATCTGGCAACCCTCATATCAAACCTTATTATGCGTTGTTGACCACGGCACCAGCGTAAAAATCCGACCCTGCACAAGGTGACTTTTAGTTGAACTGACACCCGTGTGTCTGCAGAGCCAATCAGCTCAGTGCAAACACGGAGGGAGAGACGGGGGAGAGAGGAGATAAAAGAGAGGAGGAGGAGGTGACTTTAATTTACTTCTCTGAGTGAGAGCGACTGGAAGCTGCAGATGTCTGAGGACAACGAGGCTGGATTTGGGTTTAATCTGCGGTGATGGACAGTAGAGTGGGCGGAACACGGGGGAGACGTTTGAGAGTTTTGCCTTTTTCAAATCTCTGTGCGATTTTATTTTCCAGATGATCAAAACCGTTTCATATTTCAGGGTTTTCTTTTTCAGATGCAGTGTGTCAGATTAAGATTACTGTCTGAATAAGAAGAGCAGAGGCTCAAAGCTGAAACTGTCGGGGGGGGGGGGTCTCCACCTGCATCGAAATACCTGAACCATGTGTTTATTTACTCAAGACAAGTGCAAACCGAAAATCGCATCTGTCTTAAGGCCAGAACCTTTTTCCATCCGTCTGTTTTTACGTCCTGCACATTTTCAATTTGTGCATAAAAACCCTCAGCGGAGACACCAGGTAATTAACACAACAACAACAACAAGCCGGGCCTGAGGAATCAGCCCCAGCAGCTGTTTTTCACTGCGTTCTTTCATTCAAGTGCAAACGGTCCCAAGTTGAAGCAGCATTGCAGTTCATTATAACTCCTTTTCATAGCTTCGTCCATCATTTCTGTCAGTTACAGGAACACATCTGAGATCTGTGAGCGCAGAGGAGGTCTGTAAGACAGAAGCCAGAGCTATCGTTCGGCATGGAGTCTAAAACTCTCGGGTTATTCCATTCATGTCTTCAGGTCCTGTACGTTCAGTGTCCTGACATGTGAAGCCACAACAAACGTAAGACTTTATTATAATCACACAGACTCGTGGACCCAGTTCGGGCTCAGTCTGATGTGATATTGTTGTGGAGATGATGAGATTATTCACCGCGATCAGTCAGCTCCCCGAGGAAACGCTGGGTTATTATACCCAGAGTTCATTAAGGCCGCAGCGCACACGCACACACGCACACATGCACACGCACACACACGCACGCACGCACACACGCACACACACACACACATTTACTCAGCAACAAAACCCAGAAACCAGCAGACAAGATGGAACTTTTCGTTGATGTAAAATTACAGTAAGATCAGTTTCTAAAATCTGTCACATTTTCTTTTCTTTGTTTTTGAACGCGACGTAAATATTGAATAACACGTTTTTCTCTGGCTCTGCTCCTCCTTGTCTGATGGTTTTTTCTTCTTCTCTGGTTTTTCCTCGGTGAAGCTGGTGACCGCTGCTCTCTAAACTTTTCGCCATCATCAGATGGCAGTTTGTCAACTGTGTGTTGTTGCGTGGCGGTCAAAGGTCTAATGTTAGAAGCAGACCACGGTTAGCGAACTGCAGAACTGGAACAGGTCCGTCAGGTCAAAAGACTGGGAGCGACGCCGGACCGCTATGTTACCTGGTCTCACCGGATGGAAAATATCAAGAAAGAAAAGAAAATGGGAAAACGCAGCCGTTGCGTGAAATGTGCTCCTTCGGTCTCAGCTGTGTGATTAGTTTTCAGACGTCCGTACTAGACCAGCATCAGTGAAACGACGCTGCCGGTTCCCCGTAGACGTCAGACTCGGCTCTGACTCACTCCTGTTTATACAGAAAGTGATATAATCAGGTTCCCCCCATTCGCTCTCCGACCAGCGGCAATATCCAGACCCAATACATAATAACAGTCAGAGTTAACCACTGCATGACCAAACATGACCAAAGCTGCTCGGATCACAGCTCTCCATTGGTTTATTGTGTTAAAATGGTTTTATTTATTTCAGCATTACCGGTGGTCATTGTTTAATAAGATGCTCTTTTTATGAAGCAGCCTGATGCTAAAATCATTCAAATCCATTTCTCCCTCATCAGTCTGCACTTAGTTCCCCATAATGACAAAGAGAAAACTGAATTTTAGACATTTTTGCAAATTTATTAAAAAGGAAAAACTGAAATATCACATTGACATAAGTATTCAGACACTTTGTTGTGACACTTGACATTTAGCTCATGTGCCTCCCATTTTCTCCTCATCATCTTTGACATGTTTCTACACCTTGACTGGAGTCCACCTGTGGTAAATTCAGTTGACTGGACAGGATTTAGAAAGGAACACACCTGTCTATATTGGGTCGCACAGCTGATAATGTAAATCAGAGCAAAAACCAGACCATGAGGTCGAAGGACCTGCCTGCAGAGCTGAGAGACAGGCTGGTGTCGAGGCACAGATCAGGGGAAGGCTACAAAAAAAGTTCTGCTGCATTGGAGGTTCCCAGGAGAACACTGGCCTCCATTATTCTTCAACGGAAGAAGTCCGGAACAACCAGGACTCTTCCTAGAACTGACCCTCTGGCCAAGCTGAGCAATCGGGGGAGAAGGGCCTTGGTAAGAGAGGTGACCGAGAACCCGGTGGTCGCGCTGACTGAGCTCCAGAGATCCTGTGTGGAGATGGGACAACCATCAATGCAGCACTCTAACCATCTGGGCTTTAAGGCAGGGTGGGCCGATGGAAGCTTCTCCCCAGTGAAAGTTTTCTCGGACTGTGAGAAACAAGATTCTCTGCTCTGATGAAACCAGAATGAACAGTAAAAAAATGTGGAACTGTCCAGATACTTTTGGTCTGGACTGTGTGTTTTGTAGGTTATTGCCTTTATTTTAGTGGCATTTGATGGTTGTATTGTCAACGTGAACAGGTTCTACAGCTGCTGGACAGATGTCTTGGCCAAAGCCATTCAACAGTGAATATACGCAGGTTCAGAGCGCGGCCCCAGCGCAGTGGTTGAAGAAGAGTTCGTCTTCAGAAAGCTGACGTCACCTTCAGCTTCTGTTTCCCAGAGCATTTCCTCACGCAGAGTTTCTCTCATCAGTCGTCCCAAAAGTCTGAAACCTGCGCCTGAGGTTTTCTGTCCACATCTGAAATAACCAAAGCACCGGGAGGCTAAAATATAAACGATTCCTTAACTGACAAAGGTTATAATGATATTATTCAACAACAGCTCCCACACAGCGTGAGCTGGCTAAGACTCATGGGATATGTAGTTGTGAAGGTAAACAAGGTGTTTATCTTCACCATCATTATCTTGGTTGAGATTTACTGTCATTTCCTGAACCCGTGTAAAAACACGTGTAAAATTACTTTTTTTGTCTACAACAATCAGGAGTTACAGATTCAAAGTAAAATATTGCAGCTCTCTGCTCGCCACACTGAGCAGAACCTAAAATTTCACCCTTATGTAACATTTCAGTTACATAAGGGTCAATTTTCATAGAGCCGGGTCGTTCGCTTTTGATCGAACTGATTAAATCCACTGACGTAAGATGAAGCTACAGTCATACCGTTCATTGGTCTTTTATGGATCCAGAGAGAATCTCCTGCAGCTTGATAATATTAAAGTCAGTAAATCCACAGTGGTTCCATTTTATGGTTTTAATATTTTCTTTAATAGCTGCAGATGATTAGGGGTAAGCTGACCTTGTCTGATCTGATTTCCAATCATTTTGACTGGGAATGAGATTTTTTTTCGGGTGGCCAGGTGAGTTCAACCATTGTCACTGAAATGCAGACATCATCAAAGCAGGAATCTGATCAGTTTAATCTGAATCGGAACTTGAGACTCGAGACTCAGGTCAAACTTGCTTGGAAGGAATAAGGACTTAAAACGCGACTTGGACTTGGACTCAAACTCCACAGAAAATTCCAAAAAAAAGCACATTGCTTGACTTGACTTGGAAATTCTGTCGAGGTCTTGGGACTTGACTTTAAAATGACTCGAGACTTGCAGCAGTTTATCTGAGACCGCATTTGGGGGAGGAGGGAGGACCTGTCTGAGTCTTTTTAATCAATACACTAAACTTTCACACGTAAGGTGAAGGATAGTGGATAAAGAAGCACTTTGTCTGCCACTCTGTCGCTGTGACCAATCAAACTGTGACCTGTGAGCTGCTGTTTGTCCTGACAGACAGGAGGACCCTGAACATCTCGTCTGAAGCCTCTGAGTGATTCTCGTGTCCGTTCGGCTCAGAAACAAATTGTCCTCCCGACGCTGTAATTACACACAAAACTGTTCAAACTGCAGCTTTCTGCCCTGAAATGTCAGGTCGTCCCCACAGAGCTGCTGATGAAATGATTCTCCAGCCACAGGCATATAAACCTGGAGTGGACGTTGACATTTTCCCCGAAAGAAAATGTGTTTTTCTTCCTCCTCGTGAGTGATAGTGATTAAAATGAACTGAAAACACCCACTGTTTCCGTATCATCACTTCACCTCTTATTCCACTTTTAAGCCGGTTTCATGAGCAGCAGTGAGCAGTAACCTACAGACGAAATGTCACCAAACTCCCTTCAACACCCGAGCAGTTTAAAGTAGTTTAGAGCAGTAGACTGTTACTACTTTTAGGTTCTTCTGCTAAATTTGGCATTAACTTTAATATACAAAGTTTAAATCATTTCATGAAATATTAATATTAACAAACAAATACATGAATTTAATATTACTCAATGCTCTTCCTTCTACCAGCATATGAGCCAAAAGTCTCTCTGTAAACAAAGGCGATATTTACCTCTTCTGTGTGATGATTTAATGAAAATTCATCAATTTGTCCTAAAACGCCACAAACATTACTCACCTGATCTTTTCCATTCACCTAATTGACGAATGGAAAATTTATTATGCATGAAAATCTTTTACAAGCAATTTTAAGACAAATTAAATGAGAATAATTTCATGGCCATTGTGGCGAAAGTGGGATGACATTGATGGTGATGATGATGTTGAAGAAGATTAAAACAAAAGGGTTTTTTAAGAAGTGATATGAGCTATTTCCAAGTGGCTGCGACCTTCAGTAACGTTCAATAACCTTCAGTCCCCTTCAGTCACCTTCAGTCCCCTTCAGTCCCCTTCAGTAACGTTCAGTCACCTTGAGTAACCTTCAGTCACCTTCAGTCCCCTTCAGTCACCTTCAGTCCCCTTCAGTCCCCTTCCGTAACGTTCAGTCCCCTTCAGTCACCTTCAGTCACCTTCAGTCACCTTCAGTCCCCTTCAGTCACCTTCAGTCCCTTTCCGTAACGTTCAGTCCCCTTCAGTCCCCTTCAGTCACCTTCAGTCACCTTCAGTCACCTTCAGTCCCCTTCAGTAACCTTCAGTCCCCTTCAGTCCCCTTCCGTAACGTTCAGTCCCCTTCAGTCACCTTCAGTCACCTTCAGTCACCTTCAGTCCCCTTCAGTCACCTTAAGTCCCTTTCCGTAACGTTCAGTCCCCTTCAGTCCCCTTCAGTCACCTTCAGTCCCCTTCAGTCCCCTTCAGTCCCCTTCCGTAACGTTCAGTCCCCTTCAGTCCCCTTCAGTCACCTTCAGTCACCTTCAGTCCCCTTCAGTCCCCTTCCGTAACGTTCAGTCCCCTTCAGTAACGTTCAGTCACCTTGAGTAACCTTCAGTCCCCTTCAGTCACCTTCAGTCACCTTCAGTCCCCTTCAGTAACGTTCAGTCACCTTCAGTCCCCTTCAGTAACGTTCAGTCACCTTGAGTAACCTTCAGTCCCCTTCAGTCACCTTCAGTCCCCTTCAGTAACGTTCAGTCACCTTGAGTAACCTTCAGTCCCCTTCAGTCACCTTCAGTCACCTTCAGTCCCCTTCAGTAACCTTCAGTCACCTTCAGTCACCTTCAGTCACCTTCAGTCCCCTTCAGTCACCTTCAGTCACCTTGAGTCCCCTTCAGTCACCTTCAGTCACCTTCAGTCCCCTTCAGTCACCTTCAGTCCCCTTCAGTAACGTTCAGTCACCTTGAGTAACCTTCAGTCACCTTCAGTCCCCTTCAGTCACCTTCAGTCCCCTTCAGTCCCCTTCCGTAACGTTCAGTCCCCTTCAGTCCCCTTCAGTCCCCTTCAGTCACCTTCAGTAACCTTCAGTCCCCTTCAGTCCCCTTCAGTCCCCTTCAGTAACGTTCAATCACCTTGAGTCACCTTGAGTAACCTTCAGTCCCCTTCAGTCCCCTTCAGTCACCTTCAGTCACCTTCAGTCCCCTTCAGTCCCCTTCAGTAACCTTCAGTCCCCTTCAGTAACGTTCAGTCACCTTGAGTAACCTTCAGTCACCTTCAGTCCCCTTCAGTCACCTTCAGTCCCCTTCAGTCACCTTCAGTCCCCTTCAGTCCCCTTCAGTAACCTTCAGTCCCCTTCAGTCCCCTTCAGTCCCCTTCAGTCACCTTCAGTAACCTTCAGTCCCCTTCAGTCCCCTTCAGTCCCCTTCAGTAACGTTCAATCACCTTGAGTAACCTTCAGTCCCCTTCAGTCCCCTTCAGTCACCTTCAGTCACCTTCAGTCCCCTTCAGTCCCCTTCAGTAACCTTCAGTAACCTTCAGTCCCCTTCAGTAACGTTCAGTCACCTTGAGTAACCTTCAGTCACCTTCAGTCCCCTTCAGTAACCTTCAGTCACCTTCAGTCCCCTTCCGTAACGTTCAGTCCCCTTCAGTCCCCTTCAGTCCCCTTCAGTCACCTTCAGTCACCTTCAGTCCCCTTCAGTCACCTTCAGTCCCCTTCAGTCACCTTCAGTCCCTTCAGTAACGTTCAGTCACCTTCAGTAACCTTCAGTCACCTTCAGTCCCCTTCAGTCACCTTCAGTCACCTTCAGTCCCCTTCAGTCCCCTTCAGTCACCTTCAGTCCCCTTCAGTCACCTTCAGTAACGTTCAGTCACCTTGAGTAACCTTCAGTCACCTTCAGTCCCCTTCAGTCCCCTTCAGTAACGTTCAGTCACCTTGAGTAACCTTCAGTAACCTTCAGTCACCTTCAGTCACCTTCAGTCACCCCTCCAAGCCAACAAACCAAAATATAAGGTAGAAAATCTAAACATTTAAGAAGTATTTTTACTTTAAAAAAGAATGAATTGATTATTAGTATTATCCCAGTTGTCATGGTATCTACTCTACCAGAAATATAGATTTATGTTCACACTGTTGTGTATTCACAGTCATTGCAAACAGTAGAGTAAACAACAATCATTTCCTGCTGAGGGTGACACACACACACACACACTCACAGCTGTGAGTGTGTGTGGTGGGGAGCAAAGTCACTCACCAACTGTAATACGTTTTTTTTTTCTGGGTGTGTGTTTGTGTGTGAAGGATTTTTAATTAAGCTGTTAGACCTCAGAGTCAGACAAACGACTGTGTCACAGAATCCTCCATATGATCTCTGAAAGAATTAAATGATTGATCAATAGCTGATCGACAGAAATAATCGAGTAATGATTAAAGTCTAAGAAACACACAGCGTTGTTGTTATCAACTTTTAACTGAATCTCTTGAAAATAAGCAGTTGGAGCAGTTTTGTTAGCGTCGTTACTGTAAAATACAGACCGAGACTAAGTGATTAAGAATGTTAGAAGAAATGTTTCAGTCATGAAACCTCATCTCAGAATTACTGTAAAATGTGGAGTCTGAAGAAACCTGACACCTCTCTGTGGTTGTTGCTTCAGTTTGGAGTCTGAAGCGTACAGTGAGAATAACGACTGAACGGTGACACAGTTCATATTGTAACTGCGACAGAGAGAGGGGGGACGTCGAGCTGAGGTTCAGCGTCGTCCTGTGTGTGAGCTAGGACGGCGCTCGGTCGCAGCGCAGACCTCCGCCGAGGCCAGTGTCAAACAACATGCACCAGACTTCAGAGGAAAAAGTCCAAGTTCATGGTGAATGATCTGGATCGGTTCCTGACTGCCCAGGACTGTGGTGCAGCTGGAGAGACTTTAAAACTGGACCGACAGAAAATTAAATATGGAAAAGACGCGGTCTTTGTCTTTAACAGCATCTCAGGGTCGTTGAACTGTGGATTAGTATGTAACCTAATCACCATTATTACTGGGTCAGCGTTTTCATTATTATTATTGTGGTTGTTGTTGTTGTTATTATATACAGCCCAATAATATATGACTCTATATTCATACAGACACAGTTATTTCTTCTCATATTATATCACAAACCATGTAAAATAACAAGTGGTGTCATACTGAACTGTTACACCGAGATACAGATTTAACCGTCAGATTGTGTGTCCTGTGTTCAGGCCCTGCTGCCGACGTGCCTCTGAGCAAAAACCCAGAGAGTCTGCAGCGACGCGTCGTTCTGTGCGTTCGTCCGGCGACGGGTGAAACCCTCTGAGACGTCGCCTGAACCGGTTTGGCTGCAGCTCTTGTTCTCTGCCTGCTCTCTGCAGTACCAGCAGAAGACCAACGGCGCCTCCCGGTGGTGCCAGGATTTTATTCTCCTGTCCAGCCGGACAGATTTGTGCTCTCTATCCGTCTCAATCTAAAACTACATGAAAAACTGTGGTGTATTTTAACACAACACGGCTATTATTCAGTTGAACATATTTAAATTCCTTCTCTAGTTTGGATACAGACCAAAAATCCAAATGTGGTCTAATGAGAATAAATCAGGCTCCATATAACTGACTGTAGCTCTGCTCTTAAAACTCCCCGTGAAATAATAAAAAAATCGCTGTGTCATTGTAGATGAACTTATTTCAACGTGCTGCGTTTCTGCGCCGCCTCCATTCATCAACCCCTCAGTCTCTCATTAGCTGCAAATAGGAATGAACGAACCTCTTCATGTTCAGTGACCAGGGCTGTTTGACAATGAAGATTTATCTGAAGTCAGTCGCAGTCAAATCAGATGACGGATCATAGAAATATCTAGAATTTGGGTTCGCCGAGAAAGAAATGTTAGAAAATGCATTTGATCAGAAATGTGAAGGTGTCAGTTGTGAACTAGCCAGTGACACCTGGGAGGCCTCTGGTGAAACTGACAGAGAACAGGAGCTTATAAGAGCCTGGCCATCAATAATTCAAATGGCCGAGAACTGATGACGTAGAGCGACAGAGATTTGCTTGAAGTGCTGCACCAGCTTCACCTTCAGGCCTCTCAGAATCACCTGCGCTCTGCTTGTTGTGCGTTTGGTCTTCGTGATCTCGTCCGTGTCGCTCAGTGCAGATCTTCTGTGTCTGGAGGGAAAGTCTGTTCACACGGAGCGACACTGTCATCTGGTGGAATAAAGTCCAAACTGCACTTTATGTTGGCGTCTCCCTCTAAGGCTGGTGAAGAGCAACTTCACCAGCCTCTCGACAAATATCAAAGTGAGAA
The DNA here is from genome assembly GCF_016859285.1 of Xiphias gladius. Classification (NCBI taxonomy): domain Eukaryota; kingdom Metazoa; phylum Chordata; class Actinopteri; order Istiophoriformes; family Xiphiidae; genus Xiphias; species Xiphias gladius. The sequence continues at coordinate 25,527,572 of NC_053423.1, forward strand.
AAAATGCAAAGGAGGCGTTTTTCATCTTTATTTGATGGAAAAGAGACGGAGAAATCAAAGAGAAATGAGCTGCTGCAGAACTGAGACTTTCTGCCCCATTTCACCTGGAAGATCAGGAGCTCTGCAGCTCCTCTGTCTGAAGCATGAGGCACAAAAGGAAGAACTGAACTGGTCTGTTCTGGGATCAGAGTCGGTGAGTATGTCATTTTATTTCTTTGCTTTTTATCTATTATCTTTCTATATGGATGTGATGTTATTTGTTGCCTCGAGCGCACAATGCATTGCTACTGTTGGAATGATAAACCTTTTGTGAAGTCCATTTTGTGAATAAAGTTTTTAAAAAAGCTGTGAGCTACAACTTGAGCCCAGTGTTTTTGGCCTGGATCTGTTCACGTTCAGTCAAACTGTCCCAGTATAAGCTGCTGAACCAGCTGTGACCAGCTGCTGTTCTCAGTGTAGCCGTGGACGTTCAGACAACCGTCACCGAATCCCTGTGATGCTGAGGGAAACTTAAAAACAGGAGGATTCTGAATGAAGTTCTGCAGCCTCTTCTTCTCTGGTTTCTAGGTGGATTTCTGGAGGTTTATTTATCAGAGATCATGACGTCCTCAGGAAGTGGACGTCACACTGAATCACATCAACATGTGACTCATGTCCGTGTGTTCATGTGCATGTGTGTCTGTTTTAACATAAATAAAAGACGTGTTCAGAACTCAGATACCGTACGTCACCATTACAGGACAGTCCAGACCGGAGGATTGTAGAGTGACTGTTACGGGGACAAATAGCAGAATAAACCTCAGTAGAAGCCTTAACGCTGTTTAAAACCCACTGAAAGATTAGAAAAAACTTAATTTTATTTATAAAAGCAAAGAAAATGGTGATTCCACCGGGTTTTCTCCATCCAGACCACAACAGACCAGGTGCTGCTTAAAACCCCCCACATTTACTGTCAAACCCGGACTCAACTAATCTCACTTAAGTTCCTCTCAACTTTCAGCTGCGAATTGGAAGCAAACTTCAGCCTCGTGTGAAGCTCGGTAAAATGTCCGGCCGCCGTCGTCCGGCGCCGGCGGTTCCCGTGCTTTTACTCTGAAGGTCTAGAGTTTTTCCAACAGCCAGACACTGAACGAGCAGAGTCACGTCCGTCAACCTGCGGAGAATCAGTCGGCGACGCCGCAGAGCTCTGTCGTTGCTGCGCTGACCCGTCAGCAGAGATACGCTGGTACCAGGGCCGGTAACTGGAGCTGCGGTTAAAGGGTCAGCTGAGAACCGGGTGGTGCTGAACGTGTCCTGAGTGGCTGCCGTATTTTTTGTTGTTGTGTTCAGGTGCATTGTACCCGTGGACGTGTCTTGGTCACTGTGCGCTCGGTGTTTTATGTGAAGTCCTGCGGCAGAGCCTGTGACTCCTGTGTCAGCCCACATTCGGGTCACAGGGGGAACCATCGGTTTCTCTGTGTCTGAAACAGGCCGTCCTGTTGTTCTGGAGGTTTTTTCACAACCGATTCACCTGGATCAGAAAACATCCCGTCCCCTGGACGAACAGAGATGATGAGTCAGTTCATCGTCGACAGAAAATTAAAAACTGTGGCAAGCGCAGATCCAGAAAAACTGTGAATTCTCTTGTCGTGGTTTCTCAGATTTGAGGGTTTGCTGCTTTTCTTCGTCTTCATTATAATAAAGGGAATAGTTTTGGTTTTGGACCGTGGCTCGGACAAAACGGGACATTTGAGGACGTTGAGAAAGGGTGAACCTCACTGCCAGTCGCAGATCTAATCTTGCCGACTTTTGTGAAACTAGGTTCGGACATTGGTGGATACCAGACGATGACCCCTGAGAACGTTCGTGACCCTCTGACTTTTAATCTAGCGCCACCAGGAGGTGACAGACAGAACACTCGTGAAACTAGAGGCCGTCTCTTAGTAAATATATACTTTGAGCTTCATGCTAATGTTAGCATCACCGGTCCTCTACAGCTGTGGCGGGCACGGGGGACACGGTTTCTCTTCACTCCTCCCAACTTTCGATAGAAACGGCTGTTTCGTTTACAGTTTGAGTGGAATGCACCTTTAAGATTCCTGCCGTCACCTTCGCCACCCGGCACAAACCGAACAAAACGCAGAGGCAACAATAACACGAACCAGCTGGAGGGATCGAACCGCTGCAAACCAGGAACCGGACACTGCAAATAGGCAGGAAATCAATCAGCGCTGCAGCTCCTCGCTCGGCTTAAAGACCCCGAGCCGTTACACCAGAGCGACTTTCATTCTGTGCTGCGGCTTTCTGTCACACTCAGCTGGACTTCATCCTCCCCATCCCTCTGCTGAGCTGAGCTTTACTCAGCGATTAGAACAAAAAACTTTGAATTCCAGGATTAATCTGGTCTCGGAGAGAGAGGGAGAGAAGTTCGGCTGAGACGCTGGCAACACACACGAACACGTCGAGCCACGTCCATCGATATTTATTGATCGTGGTATCAGCTAAGTCACCGTTTCTGTTGAGCTTAAGGAGCTTCCTTTATAGTCTAAAGCCCCTGTAACGGATCGAGAGCAGGGAAAACCGTCCGAGCTGTGAGAATCCCACCGAGCCGTCTAACGATTCATCCGGTAGAAAGCTCAGAGGTCGCCGCTAGAACCGACCCGAGTCAACAATGAGGCGACTGAGAGAAGACTGAAAGAACTCCTGAGCAGGTACAAGTCCTCTGACGCTTCACCCAACGTTCAACTGGGGGAGTAAACAAAAACGAAACCTCGGAGCTCATTCTGAACTCGCTTGTATCGGACTCGCGGTTATTCTCACGATGAATGAATCTGCCGACTACGACCTGGAATCGATTCAGTGTTCGGTTTGTAAAACTGAACAAGTGAGACAGCTTCACGTGGTTTGGTCCGGCAGCTGCAGCCTGGAAGTGGTTCGCAATAAGAATAAAAGTCCCCGTCACGGAACGAGGGGACCCAGCCCTGACGGAGTCTGTGGTCCACTGATGAAAGTATGACAATATTGACATGGCTGCAGTTTTATGTTCTGAGTTACTGCTAATGCAAGTTATGAAGTAGCCGCAGGAGATGCAGCGTGTCTGTCGGCGAGCTCAGCTCCTTCGCTGCCGTTCATGGAAAACGCGTCTACAGAACAAGGCAGCGGCCGTTCTGGTCGTTTTCCAAACAGAGGAGCGATGGAAGAAGAAGGAGCGGCCACAGGAGCTGCTCGCCTCCACCTCCTCCGCCAGGTAACCAGCTCCTGCCGCTGTGCCCCGAAGGAAAAAGGCCGATTACCGCCCGACGTCTTTGAATTCTGGGACCCGTAGCACTAGACCACGCCTGCTGTTACCACCAGAAACTACGGGTGGCGCCAAATCCAGCAGGAAATCTCAGACGGACACAAAGCAGCAAACCCTCACATCTGAGAGGCTGCTTTCTTTTTTGTCCAGCGGTGAGAAGGAAGGAGGCGTGAACTCCGCTCCGAGGGGTTTAAACCGGCCAGGCGCATTAAATACGTGCAGGCGGATATAAATAACTACGACCTGATTATTGGAAATAACCGTGAACCAATCAGCCAATTATCAATGAAGACAACGTGCGACTCCTGTGACAACAGCTGACAGTGGGAATCCCCTCAGACCGAAGCCAAACTAGGAAGTTCAGCCTCGAATGGGTTTTCCCCATTGTTAACATCCATATCAACACCACCCCCACCTCCACCCTGACTCCCACCCTCACCCCCACCCCCACCTCCCACCCTCACCCCCACCTCCACCCTCACCTCCAACCCCTCCCCCGACCCCCACCCCCACACACACACACCAACGGAGCTGTGTTTTCCCTTGTTGCAGCTGCTGGGATGACGCCTCCAGCCCGCACGACTGCAGGCATGAACATTAACATCCTCTAATAACAGTCAGTGCAGCTGCGACACACACACACACACACACACACACACACCTTAAGACGGGGCCTGTGTGTGTGTGTGTGTGTGTGTGTTTGGGATAATCAGGTTTGCGGTGATTACAATCACGTCTCCTCTTTACTTACAGTAAAAGACAAACACCACAAAAACACTTCAGGGCTTGGACACAGTATTGAACCGTGATTATTATGGTCCAGTATTTATCCACCGGAGAGAACTGACAAGATGAGTTTCGTCCTGTCAAATGTCCCAAACGCAGATTTTTGGATCTTTATCAGGAATGTTCCTTTATGTTGGGTGATTATCGGGGTTGGAGCAGGAGTCTGGCGCGTCTCCTGCTAACGATTATCATCTGTGTGTCACAGCCTGTTGTGGGTGATTCCTCCCTTGTTTCCAATTAAACACCATTAAAACACATCAGTGAGTCACACTGTTGCTCTGGGCGACACGTTCCTTCATCACCACGGACACGCACACTGCGGTTTATTTGGACTCCGTCCCACACACACACACACACACACACACACTGTCCTGCTGCCACAAATGCCCACTACAGCACCAGATGTGGATTAATCCGCCGCTGAAAATAGTCCCCAACAAGCACTTTACGTAGTTTCCGCTATTTGTTTGATAAAAACTACAGTGAGCAGCTGTTTAAGGAAAATGACTGAGACTTTTTAAAAAGAATGAAACCACATGTTTGCGAGGAGTTGTTTTATAGGAACCAACGGGTATGATGTAGTGTCAGACAGGTGCCCGCAGGTGTTCTCAATGGGAAGGGGAGCTGGGTTATTGGAGTCCGTCAGCGGTTGGAGCTGCCGTGACACGTGGAGGAGAAAGATATACTGACAGACGGATGCCACACTTTGCCTCGGAATCGTATCTCAGTCAAATCCCCTTAAACCAGAGAAGAAGAGGCTGCAGAACTTCATTCAGAATCCTCCTGTTTTTAAGTTTCCCTCAGCATCACAGGGATTCGGTGACGGTTGTCTGAACGTCCACGGCTACGCTGAGAACAGCAGCTGGTCACAGCTGGTTCAGCAGCTTTTACTGGGACAGTTTGACTGAACGTGAACAGATCCAGGCTAAAAACACTGGGCTCAAGTTGTCGCCCAGTGTCAAACCCTTCCTCTAAGGTGTTGTAATGTATTCTGTATACTGGGTTTACCTTTGTCATCCGTCCCATTTCTTTCATTTCTTATTTGAGTTTTTCATTTTATCAAGCGGTTCTTTATCTTTTTCTCATCTCAGCCTGTATCTGTGATAAAAGCTCAAAACGAAATAAAAAAAACCAGCTGGAAGTTGAAAAAGAAAAAACCAGCATGTTAACACAGGAAACCAGCACGCTCTCACTCACACACACACACACACACACCTGATCACACACACTCCAGCTGATCCCTTCGTCAGTAAACTTCCATGCAAACAAAACCGGCTCCTCTCTGTCCCTCCATAGGTCTCCCCACGTCTCCATCATCACCTCCGTCTCCCAATGAGCTCGGGTCCATTGCTATAGCAACTGGTTGCCACGGGCGACAAGACACAGCCAGCGCCAGGCAGCATCCTCCTCACTGTTGTTGTCGAAGGCAGAGCGAGGAGAGGGAAGGCGCGGCGCAAGCAGAGCAGCAGAGGAAGACGCTTTTATCTCACCAAAATAAAACCAACAAAATTTAAAAAACATCCAATCAGAGGGCTGGATTCTCCTGCTCCTTCTGACGAGTGCTTCTGCTTCCAGCAGAGGATGAGAGGACGGTGACAACTTGTTCTTCCAGGAAAGTGTTGCTTCAGTGCTCGGCCGCGTTGGAGTGCAGGCAGTGACCCTGCTGCCGAGACCGAGACCGAGACCGCCGCCGCTGCGGCTGCAGCTGCAGGGTGAGTCCCAACTTACCTTTGAATTTCATTTTCAGCTTTTACCTGAATGGTGTCTGTCAGGCGTCCTGCGGGTCCAGGCTGTGAGGGTTCAGGGTGGTGCAGGGAGGTGAGTCGTGTCGTAGACCTCTGTGTGTGACGGGCGTGCGATGGCGTCTCCAGCCTGAAAAGCTGTGACGGTTTCATGTTGTTTACTCTCTGCTCCTAAAACCAAAAACTGTCTTCATCAGCCCAAAGACATTCTGTCAGGAGGACTTTCATCTGGGTATCTGAGGATTCAGATTCCTCACAAAAAGGCCTTTAAAGGAATCCAAAAGTCTTAAATTTCATCCACAGAGATCTTAATTAATTCCTCTAACCTGCTGAACGCAGTAACGTTTCTTATATAATGCTTTACTTTGTGATTTTAACAAAAACTGTCTGGAAAACCTCCGGTAACATTGTTGTAAAATTCACATGTGGCTCGTAAATAAACAGGTTATTTTTTTAATTGGTAAATCCATCCATCCATTTTCTGCTGCTTGTCCAGGTCCAGTTCATGTTTAATGATTAATGAATGATATTTTGGGAATTATCGCCGTATGCAGCTGGGAAGGACAAAAATGTGATGGAAATGTCAGTGAATTCATGCAGGGGGTAAATAATTCTGGGCCATATCATTGCTACTGCTTTTCATTCATATGTTTCATACTCCGATGGATGAAACAGGTATGAAATGCCACTAAGTGGCATTAGAAAGGTCTTCAGGTTAACTGGGGAACGTGCAGAAGCCCTGTGGTTTTTCTGTTGATTTTCTCCATGAATCTGGGGACTTTAGTTTCAGGAGGTGCAGGTCACCTGCTACAACTGAGGATAGCATGTTGGGTTCTTACAGTCCTTGTACTTTTAGATTTAGTATCGTGGAAACAAAAGATAAATGCAGAGATCCAGTTTGACGGTCTAGACGGCATTTAGATCAGCAGGTAGAGCAGTGGTGGGGGGTCAGGACCCTTGAAAGAGTCCCAAAATCAAAACCTGAGGGCTCACAAGATGAGACGCCACTTTCTGACTAGGCTCCGATTATAGCGGCCTCATCATCTGTAATTAATGGATTCATTAATGGCTAATAAATTATTCACTAAAGCTTCGTAGATCAGTTATGAGCCATTAATGAGAACGACTTCTGTGTTGCCTGGTTGGTCTCCAATGGACTGTTTGATCAGAAAAAAGCTGCAGGACGCCTGGACCGAAATCCATTGACAAACTGCAGAATTTTTATTATGGTAGAACCACTGGATCCACATCTGGGAGTGAAACAGTCGTTGGGTAATCAGGGCGAGGGGGCGCTCGCCTTGATATGAACACGCTTTAATTATGTGTGTGTGTGAGGGGGGGTTTGCTCTTTGGTCATCTCGTGACCGCTCAGATTTCATTCTTGGTCTGACGTGACAGCAAACTGAGAATTATGGGGCTTTACGAGACATCTGATGGCGTCGCCTTGTATTTAAGGACGGGCATGTTTCACAGACGGAGGCATTGATAGAGACAGGAACTGACCATGAAAATAACTGTCAGCTGTCGCCCAGTTCCCTTCACTCCTGTTAAAGAGATCAAATGAAGGTTTCTGGGAAATTTTCTCCCAAAAAACCAAACTAAGAAACAGCTAATGTTTCAGTTACTGTGAGAGCTGCTGTCAGTCGATGTTCTCGCTGGATCTGGTCGGATTTTAGTTCAGGTAACGGTCTACGGTCCAAGGCGGGGTTTTTAATGATCCCTAGAGGGGGTGTGTTTAAGCTAAAACCAGTTTTCATTTTGTCAACAAAAACTATCACAAACAAATTTCTTGGTGATCTTTTTTTTTTGCAATGAAAACGAGACTGAAACCAAATAAAAATTAACCATTGAAATCGAGAACTCTGACGACGAACTTGTCGTCAACGAATAAAAAACTATAATGTGAAAAACCAACAAGTGAACTAATGATAGTTTCAATGAAATGAAAAGTCGTGTTTTGTTGACTAAAATTAAAGTTGGCAAAAATAAAATGACTAGAACTTGACTAATTAAAATAAAGATTTTTGTCCGAATAATCCTGTAATCATCTCGGTTACCACTTTCTGATAGGGCCCCGTTTATAAAAGCTTTATAAGCTGTAATTTATGTCTTTATTAATAGTTAATAACTCATTTCGTAGCGCTCTGCTCTCTCTGTTTCCCTTTGGTCGAGCTCAGAGACAAAAGTTTAAAATGATTCATGTAAAAATCAGGTTTATTTGTTGAGCTGTTGGAGACGTTCAGGCACTGAGAGTAAAGTCAGGATGTTTTCAGAAATAAAGCCACGAATAGTTTTTATTTCCAGCTGAACTTCACCCAAAGTGCAGTAGAGAGAGGAAACCCAGACCAGGTCAGTATTTGCAGTGACCCCCTTTTGCCTTTAAACCAGCACCAGTTCTCCACGGTGCGAGTGCACAGTTTTTCAGGTTCTCGGCAGGTGGGTTGTTCCAGCATCTCGGAGAACCTGCCCCGGTTCTTCAGTGGATTCAGTCTGTCTCGGTGTCTCCAGATGGGACCAATGAGACGCCGCCTGATGGGACTGATGATGGAGAAGAATCTTAATGTCTAAAGTGCCTGGAACCTTTGCACAGTGCTGCAGGTTGTTTTGCACGAGTCCTTGTTTCCCTGAATCTCTGCAGCAGATGTGGTGAGAACAACGTTAGCGCGACTCATTGAGCCACAAGAGCCACATTGATGGGAAACACAGCAGGGAAGAAAAAGGAGAGGCGGAGAGAGGGGAGAAAAAGAGGGAACGATCTGAGGAAGAGAAGAAAACACAGACTAGTAAATAGATAGACAGGTAAAATGACAGAGAGAGAGAGAGCGACGGGTGGAGGTGAGGAAGGCAGGATGTTTTCTGTCTGCAGGAGAAAAGTTGCAGGTTTTAGCTTGTAACTCAGAATGAATCAGCATGTTCAGATCTTCTTGTATCTGTTTCCCGAAACTGAACAGACACGGATTATCCACCTGAGTGTCTGCTGAGGGGTTCGGGTTTTATCAGCCGATCCAGATCTGAGATCTGTTCGGTCAAGATGTCAAGTTAAGTTCAGGTGAGAAGAGGAAGCAGTGTTTGAGAACCTTCTCCTGTCACGCCTTCGTAGAAACGACAGCATGAAAATGTCTTTTACACCGGCAGAGGCGAAGGTGTTAAAACAGCGACGCCCACTCCATGGACACGTTTCGTCCAAAACTGCACGCGCTCAGTGCGAACCCGAGACTGAGCAGACGGGCGAAGACGGAGGGAAGAAAGAAAAGACGAGACAGAGGAGCTGTCAGAGTATTTATATCCACACCCAATTCTTTTAACTGCATTTATATTTAGATTTCTCATAAACTGATCTGTGTGTCTGTCCATATTTAATTAGAGACAGAAATAGCCTCTGAGAGACAAATGTAGACAAAGAGTCTGACGGAGAACAAGGGAGACGGACGAGAGAAACCGGTCGAGAGACATATGGAAATAACTTGATTACAGGAGAGAGACTCAAACCGACCAAAAGAGATGCAAAATGACAACCAAGGGACACTAGACGACCACGACAGGAGACAAAACAGCAACAAAGAGACACAGAACCACAAAATCAGAGACACACAAAACCACTCGGGCAACATTTTGCTGTACATCGCCGCAGGGGGCGGAGATGAAGCAGCAGACTGGACAACGCACTGAATCAGCTCAGAGGCCAAAAAGACATTTTAACACCAGAGAATCACAACAACCCAAAAATAGCAAAAAAATAAGGCAGCGAGGAGCAAGTGTGAAAGGGAGAGACAGAGACAAGAAGGAGACAAAGATGGATGGGGGAGGAGAGGCGGCGACAGTCCAACACTTCCTGGTATCAGATAGACAGATTTCATCAACAGCGAGATGAGACGCAGAGAAACTAATTACAGCGCTGGAATAAAGTGAGATGAAGAGTGGAGCCAGAGAGAGAGAGAGAGACAGAGCATCTTCAGCCCGAATCAGGCGGATTCATCGGAAACCTGGAGGAAACCAAAGCCTGGCAGACGAAAACACATCCAGTACGACGTGTTACAAATATATACAGTCTCTTCGGGCCCGAGCGATTGTCGTCTGCAGGCCAGCTGGTAAACTGAGATGACAAAAGGTGAAACGACCGCAGCAGCTCAAATGGATGGTTTTCCAACGTATTCCAGTGCCACACATATGGTGGTTGTTACGTTTCAGCGCTAATTCAACGTTACAGTCTGGTTTTCAGACGCAGGGGAACTTCAAAAATGGATTTTCTGTTTGATTTAAATGGGGACAGAAATATCTGAGAAAAGTTGGAATTGAGATTAACAAGGTAGAGAAGGAATAGTCAAAAACTAAAGTGGGCCAGTTTGATCCGGAGCAGCATCTGGCACCAAAAAAAATACCAAACGCTGGCAATTAGGGCTGCAACTGATGATTTTTTCATCGTCCTGAATTCTGTGGATCATTGTCTCAATGAATCCATCAATCACTTCATGTATAAAATGTCAGAAAATCGAGGAAAAGTCTACCATCAGGATTTCTTATTTTCTACGACCAACAGTCCAAAACTCAAAAAATGAAACGATTGGCAAAAAAAAAAGACTTTAAATCAGCGATTTTTTTTTTAAAGCTGCAACTCGACGATGCATGAAATACATGAAATGTAGAAGAGAAAGTTTTACACAATTAGCTGAAAAATGAATATGCATTTGTTCATTTTAATGTTTGTTTAGCATCAAAGAATCTATAGCAGACGTTTTCAGGCCGTCAGGTGAAAGGGACCGAGATACTGTGAAACTCTCTGCACCAGATTCCCAATCAGTGTCAAAAATCGCTTCCCTTCTCGGAGCCATAACTCAGTCAAATCTGAACACACAGATATGAGGCACATATTGTTACGTTGAGTAGGACGTCCACTCTTTGAGGATATCGTCGTGTGTGTGATGTTCATGAGAATAAATGTCCATAAACCTGCCTAGAAAACCTAGAAAAAAGACGTTCCTTATAGCTGCAGAACCTGCCTGAGAATCCTCCTGTTTTTAAGTTTCCTTCAGCGTCACATTGACCCAGTGACAGTTGTCTGAACGTCCACAGCTACGCTGAGAACAGGAGCTGATCACAAATGATTCAGCAGCTTTTAACGGAGACAGTTGGACTAAACGTGAACCAAAAACAAAAACTCTTCTAAAGCTTTTAAATTTTCCAGGCTTTAGAAATCCACATCGATATGTCCACTTAAAACCCCCGAGAGCTCGGGTTTTTAGGGCCTTTAGCTCCAGGCTCTAAAACATCCTTCGGAAGTCTCTCCGGGACGCCACACCCTCTGCAGCCATGTTTGCTCAGAGACGGACATGACAGAGTTTTTGTCCACTGTCCGTAACCCAGCTGGACGTCACAGCACAGACGGTTCAGCTGCTGTTTCTCTTTAAACTGGTTCTTTGCCTGATTTTAAGCCTCAAAACCTCTCTCTCTCTCTCTCTCTCTCTCGCTCTCCTGTGGTCAGCGATAGTCTCTCGGCCGTCCAGCGGTCTACCTGCTGAGGTGACATATTGACGAGCTGTCAGGCATCGCCGTGGCAACAATCACTTTCCCTCGTTAAGGACCAGACGCAGCGGTCGTGTCGTTATTGTACCGACGGTGAGTTCAGATCGATGCGGCCACTGCCCGCTCACGCGTTCGTAACCCGATTTACATGAAAACTGACAAGACGCACGAGGAGCGAACACGTCGGGTGTGCGTGCGTTCGGAGGAACCTGTGGCCCCTGGACCCGGCGGCGGCCCGTCGGCTCGTGCTCTGGCTCCGTCACGGTTTCTGTGTCCACGGAAAACTTCTCAGCAGCGAGACATCGGTTCATCGAGACCACAGAGTCGTTTTACAGCAGGTTAAATATACATGTGTGGCTCATTGAAACGTTCTTACGCCGTGTGATGGAAAAGTTGGAACCACGTCGGTACAGTAATATAATGCTGACGTGTCCAGGAGGTTTTCGTGCCCGTTATGTGCAGTGTTTGTTTGGAACTGGCTGTAATTACGCCTGAGGGTGGGGCGTAAAATTACCCCCAGACGCGCTGTGGACACAATTAAAATCACCGAACCGAAGATTTGTAAGGAGGATATTATCGTTGTGGTTTTAGTCTATTTGCATAGCACTGGTTGAAACGTCACGTCAGCCAGAGTCTGCTGTTCCAGGATGATTAAACACAAATTTAAATTCAATTTAATGTTGTCAATCCACGGTGAGGTTAACTCTTACACGACCAGCTCTGCAGCTGTAAAACCATCCGGAGTCGTTTCTCCGTAGTGCGTCAAAGGTGAGTTTCCCCGTCGTAAATACGCTTTGGATGCAGACGTGGCCCCGATTCCCGGTCGGAAACGCGTCGGTCAGTTCGAAACTGCAAAGCCTGGGGGTAAGACGCATGAAAAGGGAAAGCGTTCCTGGGATTTGTCCCCGTCTTGACGGAGACGAGTCTGGAGACTGCAGCCTGCAGGATCTGCCGCAGTTTAAAGTATTTCTGCACAGAGACGGCTTCGTCTGAACTCGCGATGCTGCAAATACACGTTTGACGGTTTAATTAAGTCCAAATCAAAGCCAAAGTTTACACACACACCAGCCCACAAGCGCTTGAAACTTCTTCCTCTGCAGTCGCTTTTCTTCATCTCTGGTCTCTAGAGTCTAAAACGGTCTAATTAGCCAGGGATTTGTCATTTTCCCCCGACGGAAGCAGTGACCCCTGGCGACACTGCTGATAAACAGCCGGTTCGGCGCTTTAGATTTCGGCCTTTTCGAACGCGTTGTTTTACCTGTTTCCCACCACGACCAGAGAAGAACCTGCAGACTCAGACTCAGGCTAAAAACCGCTCGGTTTGTTGCCTGTTTTTCCTTCAAAAAAACAAGAGGAGAGGTCGATTTCACACACACACACACACACACACACACACACACACACACACACACAAACACACACACACACACACACACACACAGGCAGCTAGTAATGGTTATTGATCGGCGGTCGTCTCTTCTGATCTCTGGCTGTAATTGACCAGCGCTGGTACCAGTCTGATGACTCAGTGGGCGTCGGCTGGACGCCAAGACCACACACACACACACACACACACACACACACACACACACACACACACGCACCATTATGTTTGACAGTAACAAGAGGGTAATGGTGATAGTTATGTAACCTGGATACTGATGATGATGGTGCTTTCATGACACACACACACACACACAGCTCCTCCCTCTCTCTGCAGGGAGGTGGATGAGCGGCACTGAGCTACAATCTGTTTGACAGATGACGGCGTGGGTGTGTGTGTGTGTGTGTGTGTGTGTGTGAATGTTGTGTCGCACCTTTGTGCGTCAGTTGAGGGTCCAGTGGTTGTACCTGCGCTGTGTTTTAAAGCCCGGCTGTTACTGTCTCGGTTTTATTCCATAAATGTGGTTGTCGATATGTTTGCACACACAGATTCCTGTATTTTTCCCGCCCGTAAACTAAAGCCACGGACACGCTACATATTTCTACGTATACGACATACTTGTGCATGTCTGTACTTAGAATCATCCTATATTCGGTTCCAGCGAAGCAGCTGGACATAGCGGAGATCGATCCGGTGGCGTCTGAACGTCAGTCGAGCTGATCTCCAGTTCCACAGCTCGCGGATGACGGACGGTTAAGGTGGAAGTTATCAAATTTCACACCGCTACGTGAACGAGATCAACTATATGGTGAGATCAGCTTCCTTGAAACACAGTTAATGTGACGACAGAGAGCGAGTTACCCTTCATCCAAAAGCCTCACCCGGGACGGGGCCTGCAAGTTGGCTTCAGCGAGGCGCCTGATAGACATGAAATCTTGCTCTGCTTATCTGCATGTGACAGTATTTACCTGTATGGCCCCCGTGCGAAGAAGGAGGACAGACACACCTGTCCTGACGTTGTCCAGGTGCTGGACTGTGGACAGACTCTCTGCTAAAACCCGCTGGACACTGATCGTTTTCCCATGAAAACACAGATTGAAGGCTTAGACGGCTCCATGCGGACGTACGTGAGCTGTTTTTCCAGAAAACACCGGAGCTGCTTCTGAATCACTGAAAACGTCCGATATGGTTCAGAGGTCTGACTTCAAACTTTCCTCAGCTTCACTTCGAAGAGACCGAGCAGCTTCCTCGTTCTGCGGCGGCTGAGTTCAAACCTGGGAGCTGTGAAGTGGAAAACGGCAGCGTGAGGAAGGAGAAAAGTCAAATACAAACATGGCTGCATTATCTGCCTTTATTCCTTTGGTAGACTGACAGTCAGGTTTTTATACAGTCATACTTCCCCAGCACACACACACATGCACACACACGCACCTCGACAGTATTTAGCTCTTGTTTGTCAGAAGCAGACGGCGACGCATCCGACTCTTCCCAACGGAGGCCGACAAAGTTCATGTGTCGACTCCCACGGAGTCTGCTGACAAATCACAGCCTTACACTCCGCTAATCCAGAGCGCTGCGATCATCTCGCACGCGCACACACGCAGTGTGTTTGATTCGCTAATTAGACATCATCAGCTGACTTGTAGTGATGTAGTGAGCAGCCAGCAGTCAGTGTGGATGTGTTTCCTGCATGCGGTGTGAAGGCGTAAACACATCTGTGAGTGTGTGTGTCCCTTCAGGCTGCAGTGCTCATTACGTCAGATGGCCATGTTGTGTCCCAACGTCGAGGGGTTTACTACCATCAGAGGGTTCATCAGCCAGTGGGTCGTGTTTAGCGTGTCGGCGAGCTACATGTTCGTTTTTGTACTTTCTGCTGTCGGGGCCAAGTTCAGCTTGTGCGTGAGTAGCTAGCAGCAGTTGTAGCAGGCCTGCTAGCAGTGTGTGAATGTTTAGTATGCCTGTGTGTCATCGGCTCCGTCTCGGCTGAAACTCTGCCTCTTGCCTTAAATCCCTCCGGCCTCCTGTTTTTCTCTCTGTGGGAAGAGCCTCAGACAGTTTGGCGTCGTTTCCTGCCAACCCACATTTTCCCGTTGACTTTGTGAGTCGAGTTCTGTCCGGACACGCCTGTGGGCCACGCATTAAACTAGAGACTGGGGTGTTGCGGCGATGAGATGACATTGCTTGTATATAAGCATCATCATCTGTGTGTGTTTCATTATTAGCATTATTAGGGGCGTGTTGCTTCAGATGCAGATGAGGCATGAAACCTGATCCGTGAAGTCCGGTTTGAGTAACAGAACCCGAGCACTGCACAGCGGTTCGTTATACTCTGAGACAGGACTTCACACCTCCGGGAAGTTCTCACAGCAGCAACTACGTTGTCTTTTGTCATGACAGCCGTGAGGTGAAATGTAGAGACGCGAGGGTGGGAGCTTTGTGACGACCTTTAGTCCTCTCTGACTCTCTGTGATCCGTCAGTTTCAACGTGGATTTGTCTGATCACAGCAGAGCTGCCGTCGGGACTCTGATGATAAAATCCAGATGTTATCAGCCAGCTGTCTGTCTCACTCCAGATGTTCCTGGGTGTGAAGAAGAAGAGAGTGACCTGTTCTCAAGAAGCTTTTCGGATGAGAGGCGACACGTCCTCAAGAACTTCGAAGCGAGTCCAGTTGCCTTCACATGGCACGTACAGAAAACCAGGACCTGGATGACTGAGAATCTTCACACAGACACACCTGTTCTGACGTTGTCCAGGTGTTTGACTGTGGACAGACTCTCTGCTCGAACCCGCTGGACACTGATCGATTTCACATGAAAACACAGATTGAAGGCTTAGACGGCTCCATGCGGACGTGGGCAGAATATGAGGAGATTCTGTGCCGCAGTCGAACGTTTACCTTCAATCATACAGCAGCTTCTACACAAGCTGCTGCTGCAGTGTGTGTGTGTGTGTGTGTGTGTGGTGTCTCTGATGTTCCTGTAATGTTCTTGTTTCAGCTTCCAGTCAGAGGGTTGTTGTCATTCAGAGCTGCAACATCACACACACACAAAGAGAAGACAGGCAGCACACAGATCCAGGAACAGTCTGTTCGCTCAATATTTATCCCAAATCCTGTTTTATAACCTGAAAGTCTCGGTGAAACGCACCCAGGACTCTCTCTGTCTAAACATGTCTGTGTGTCTCTTGACCAGTGTTGAGGGCAGGACTGGACATTGTGCACTTTATTTGGAAACGACAACATCAAAGACAACATTTGTTTAAAAAATGTGTAACTCATTAAGTAGGAGGGATGTCAACAAGCTGTTGAAAGCTAACAAGGCCTCCTCATACTTGACCTTTTAAAAGTGGAGCCATGTTTCTAGCCATCAATATCTGGCAGTGGTATTGATTTGTATTAATCAATTTTCATTATTCTTTACAATAGCGCCCCCTATTGGTGAAACTGCATGAATCTCGACAGTCGTATTCGTGGTCTCGGCCTGTACACCTCAGCCAAATGTGGCTTAAGGGTTATGGCAGGTTTAATTGATTTGACCACACCCAAAAAAGTTTGTTAGCCAATCGTGTAAAAACATTACACGATATCTCAAATCAAACGTGGGGGTGGTGTTCGGGGTCGTCCAACCACGGTGTGGACCAGGTTTGATGAAGCTTGGACAAAAGATGTGGGATAGGGAGTCAAAACTATGTATTGCAAAAAATTCAATTTCAATAAGGCGTGGCTTACATCAGTCTCTTCTGCATCATCCGCTGAATCCATACACGCAAAAAATTTTCTTCCATGTCTCATGGTTGCCAATATATTAGCCTCAACATTTTACAATATTTGTTAGCTCATTTGTCACCACAAGGTGGCGCTGTCACTACCATTTCTGGGTATCTGAAGCACTGACGTATGGGGAAGCTGTTCACCAAGGTTCAGTCTTGTAGCCTTTAGACTTTTTGAGATGTCCATCGTGATTCGTCATGTTTTACTCATTTCCCATAGAAAACCATTTAAAAAAACGAATCATTTAAAAAATGAATATAAAAAAAGTTATAGCACATATCCCCTAAACGTGCTTAACGTCGTTGCTTTTCGAACCTTGTTTCTAACTGCAAAGGTTGCGGGACTGGTATCGTGTCACAAAACGGTTGGAATGAAAACAGAAATGATGCAGAGCGAGGAAAACTATAACGGCAGCAATCACTGCTGTACAAAAGGGAGGGAGACTTGGCTTAGTCACCTGGAGGTGTTTCATTTTCTGTCTGTAGTCAGGAGCCCGGTCTTTAATTCTTCCCCTCACGACTCTGCTCTCATACCCAAATATACCCAACCCAACAGAGTGACAGAGTCCCAGCCCGAGGGCGTCTTTGGTTGAGACAATAGTCAGTAGTTGTTTCTTATTGCTGTTAACTTCCTCTGGTTGAGTTGGATTCTTTCTCGCCCTTTCCTCCGAGGCAGACCCAGGAGTGGGTCCACCTACAACCACCATCTCTAAAGTGTATCATTATTTTATTTTTACATTTATGTTTCTCTCTCCTGGGTCTTTGCTCTTATTCTATGCTCATTAGTTGCTTTTCTTCTCCTTTTCTAAACCGCCCAGGGGGCTCATGAATCCAAGCGCTTCGTTGTGCACTAGCATGTGCTACGTGAGAGCTAATTAAATAACTGTCTGTTGTTGAGTCATCGAGGCAGGGATACCCAGATCAGTATGGGTGTTTAGGGTTGAAGTAGGTTTTTCACAGATCCGTTTTGAGTCAGGAAGAAAACCCGTCTCTCAGACTCAACTGACTTCTGTTGGACTCAGTGTAGACTTACTAGCTTTTTCCAGGGCTTTTAACCAGGTCACATGATCTTCATCAGTGGATGGAGTAAGCTCAGTTGTCATGGAGACGCTGCTCAGTCGCGGTTATTCATAGCACTTTTCAAAATTTGTGTAACAAAATATTCTAAATCTCAAAGGTCAACTTACTCCCTTTTCTGAGACTGGTGATGACTGTGATGGCAGCTGAGCCAGCTCCATTTGCTGAAGAAAGCAGTGACATGTGGTTGAAAGCTCTGAAAAGTAAGCAAGTGAGTCTTTGAGCTTATTATTGTTCTGTTCCCAAATGTCAAGACTGAAGTTTTCATGCTCAAACTGGAATTTGACTTTAATAAATCTTTAAGAGCATCGCGATACCACATGTCTGTGTTTACCCGGGATGAAAACGCGCGTTTCATATTTAACGAGTAAACATCTTTATAATTTGTCATCAGTTACATTCTGTGGGTTTTCACATAAAGAAAACAACTGAATGTGATGTTTAGCTGGATAGATTTAACCTATATGTGTATGTGATGAGCAGTCAATTGATTGCATGAATAAAACACCATCATCTCTCTGCTGTGAAAATCTAAACTGGAGAGTCTGTGGAACTACATCATCTCGTAATGGAATTCTGCCTTGCATGAAAGCAAGACACACACACACACACACACACACACACACACTGCCCTGCTGTGTGAAGACAGCAGAGCAGAAAATTGATGGCATGAATAATCCAGAGTTTTATTCATTGTTCTTCATCCTGCTGACTTACATCTCAATTTCCTCCAAAATGAAAAATCAAACAGCCGCAAACTGTGACATCAACATGTGAAAATAATGAGGGCAGGTTTGTTTGAAGGATAGTTGGTATTAAAAAGGTACAACAGTCGCAGGTTCATAAAGTTGGGCCTGTTTTTGGACCTCTGCAGAAGAAAACAGTGTTTGTCTTAGAGGTTTTGGCATCAGCAACAAGTGCGATCAGTCGGCTACTCAGGTTGGTTGATCTATAGAAAACAGAAAATGGCTCTCGTAGAAAGTGGTGTGAGTGGATAAGATGTTGAGACGCAGCTGTGCAGGTCGTTGCATGTCGACTTACAGATATAACAACATATTTCTTTGATCAGCATGTCCATGATGCATGGAGCGATCGTGTCAGTAGGATACAGACATGTACAGCAGGGTATCGTCTGCAAACGTGGCGGAACCCGACTGAAACGCCCAAATGTTTGCTGAGTATGACATACACACAATGTCAGGCCGAATGAATGAAGTGAAATGAACAAAGTCACTGTGAACTTTTTCTGAAATCCAACCTGACCAGGATCTTTCCTGAACCTGAACCAGGTGCTGCGAGAGTCTAACCAGTCGCCCGCAGAGACCTCAGTGTTCGGCATGAGGTCACTTCAGCAGGACACACAGCTGTTACAGTTCCTTAAAAAGTCTGGAAAGACCTTAAACAGGTCAAGGTTTAAGGCCTTGAAAAGAGTTTGTGTCTCAGAAGGAGGTTTGATCTTTCCAGGTAAATTAATTATTTTATCAATCAAAACCAAAAATGCGCCTAATTTCTGTCCGAAATCTTTTGCCTGTCTGACAGTGTCTACTTTTCCAAATTGTACCAGGCCCAATCCACAATCTGCAGGATTTTGGGGCCCCTGTTGGTTGCTTCTCCTTCAGGCTGGTTTTCAGTGTTACGTGCTGTCGTTTTTTTCCTGCTCCAAATTTTAATGTTGTATTTGTGAGTAAAAACGCCCGAGGAAATTATTAATAATTTAGTCAAATATCTGTTAAAAAACAAGAGAATGTGCTCTGCTGTTAAATGAATAAAAACTGGCCTCATAGTCTTTGGGAAACACGAGGAAACGGATTCAGAAAACACAGCTGCTTATCTAAGGATTCAAAGGGAACCCATAAAAATGGATTAATGGATTGAATATGGAGGAAGTGAAGGGTGGTTCATAGATGTGATAAATTACATCTTCACCGTAAATTCTCCAAAGACAACCGGTATTTAAATAACGGCTGAGGAGATTGAATAACCTTTCTCACACTGTTTTATAGTGGAGACACCTGGAGTAAAGCGCTCCCTGCTAATATCAGAACAAATTCTCGTTTTTATGAAATATAATATTAATCCTATTAATCTTAAGGAAAAACGAGCAACGGCTCTACATCACACAGCAAAGAACACATGTATAAAGAGCGAGGGGGTCGTCTAAACCCCCAAACATCAACAGTCACATCGTACGTTTGCTTCGCAGTAATTAATCAGAGCAGCACATTGCAATGTTGGGAAAAAAGTGGGGAGTATAAAGATCGATCGATGTGATCAGAAAACGGATACACAACCAAGACCCTGACCCAAATTCTGCGTAAAATCTGGAAAAATCCATATGGCTGCCAAAAATCTTTCAAAATAAAATAAGTATCCAATGTCATTTCTATACTAATTCCATCCACAACAGAGTCACTTTCTCTACTCAACAGCAAAACTGAGTCACTTTCTCTACTCAACAGCAAAACTGTTCACTGTTGTAGAAATAATTGAGCCAATTATTTCTACTTTGCTGTTTTTTCTATCGCCGTTAAGCTACTGTCAAAGAAACTCAACACTTCCTGGAGATGTTTCACATTAAAAGTTTGTCAGGACAGGGAGGGATTATGCCAGTTGAGTCACTAGAAGGCTTTTAATGTGAAACATCTGTAAATAATCACATACTCTGACTGAAATGGTTCGATTACAAAAGTAAAAGGAAATTATTTTCCAGCAGATGAGAAAAAGATCTCCCCTCCAAACTTCCACTGAGTGAAATGTGAACTCATCTAACACAGGGTGGAGACCTTTATTTTGTTGAGTGTGTTTTCACTACAACACCATTCATTTTCTCAGAGAAGCTCCAGTGTACAGGAAACACGTCAGTGTCTCGGTGAATGAAGCTGTCGGAGCTGAAACCACATCTCGGGTTCAGTGTACAACAGGACGGCGGGAAATTCCTCTGAATATTAATGTGTGTGTGTTAAATGGTTATGAATCGGGAGCCGCAGGTTGAGGGTGTTAATTCGGTTCGTCTGTAGCTGTAATCGAGTTACTGGCTCCTCGCAGTGTCTCTGTTTTCCCTCTAACGTTTAGCACCAGATTACATGGGTCATTCCAGGAAACTTCTTATCAGGGAAATACAGAGCTGTAAAATGAAGCGCTTCTGTTTTGTTTCCCAACATGCAGCACTGGATGCTGTTTCAAAGCCTTCTCCTTTGTACTGAGTATAAAAGCTGGAATCAAACACCCCCAACGTTGTCAAATCCTCCAAATTATGGATAAAAATATCACATGAGTGGAGTAATGCAGCAGTCCGCTGCCTGCAGACAGCGCAGTTATGGCCATGGCTGCTGAGCTGGAAAATCTGACGGCTGAAACCAGTGTCCCAGCGCTAGTCTGCACCAGTCCTTCGACTCACCTGTGTGGGGCGGAGCTTCCGAGGTAACTTCAGCGGGCGTCAGCTGAGCCTGTGCTCATTTCGACAGCTGTCAGGTCCAACCGAACATGCAACTCTGTTCTTAAATGACTTCGAGGTCCGGTTTAGCCACACACACAAAAAAAGACACAGCAGCAGCCCACTTCAATCTTTACTTTATTTATCTTTTCATCCATTACTTACTTTGCATCTTTTATTATCATAATTTGCAATGTACACGGCAGCAAACGTATTTTTCCATCGTCATCATCGTTATAAGAAAAGTTCGACGCAGTAAAATCTTCTCTTTCTCATCATGTTCAGATTTATTTAAACTCTGTTGCGTCAGGTCGTCCGGTTGAGATTGATCTTTTCCTCAACAGAGAGGTGAGAGCAAGAAACATCCAGACTCAGACAACCAGCCGACAAAAACTCGTAAAAACAAACACCAGAGTCATAAACAAACATCAGATAACAAAGCTTTAAAATCACCAAGGGGATTGGGGGTAGTTTGCAGGTCATTTAAAAGTTGCAGAGCACCTGAAATCAGATCTGCAAAGAAGTCTGAGGTTATGTAGCTGTTGGTTCGTGAGGTTAAAGACTTAAATGACAGAAGACGAGTGAGGTAGTTTGCAGCTTTAACAGTGGATCTTTATCGATAAATATCAAGAGATGATTATTTCCTCCTGTGCAGAATATCTCCATAATCAAGCCCAGACATAAAGATCGATCCCACTCTCATGTCAATATGGTAAATATGAAACTACAGCGAGCAGGATGGTTAGCTTAGCTTAGCATAAAGACTGGAAACAAGGGGAAACAGCTGCCTGGCTCCGTCCAGAGGAAACAAAACCCACCTGCCAGCTCCTCCAAAGCTCACTGATTAACCTCGGTTTATCGTTCTTTATTTAAAGTGCACATCACCCAGAGAATTCACAAGTTATACAAGTTACTAAAACAAAAACATGACTTCACATGAAATTTAAAAATAAAGATCATATGACCAGAAACAGAGAGAAGCCACAGCACATGGAGAAAAGAAATCATTTCAGCCTGGATTAAAAAATCTCAAAAGAGCTTCCTCCCAAATGTGCAGTGGAGGAGCTCGGTGGGCAAAGGCTCCACCACCGAAAGGAACAGTTGAATAGGACGTGACTGAGCACACGGAGTCACGAGACTGTATGAAGGAGCCGATCTTTTTAAAGCCCTATAAGTCCGAGGGAGGATTTGAAAATCAGCTTCAGCTTGGTATCGGTAGCCATCAGGACAGGACAAAAGTGGTCCGAGTACTGATCCCTGTAGAACACCGTATCAGACCGTAGAGCAAGGAGATGTAGTCTTATCGTATGCAACACTTTGTGTTCTAATACTCAGACCAGGGCAGAACCAGGGCAGTTCTAAGACGGTGTAAGAGGGTGTCGTGGTCCACAGTGTCAAAGGTGGCACTCGAATCTGGGAACAGCAAGACAGCGTGTTATATCTCACTTGTTTAATCTGTACAAAACAACAGGTTGTGGTCACGTGTTGGACTATTTCTTCTAATGTAAGCACATTTCCCACGAGGTTCAATTATTCCTTTAGGACGAAATGTCGACAAACCGAAGATAAATTTAAGACTGACAATCAAACCGAAACGCACGGCTGCAGATGATCATCAGTGCCTGAGCAGTGAGCGGTTCAAATATAACCATGTCCATACAACCAGATGTCAGAGTCACGTCCTGTGTCAACAACCACCCATCATCTTTATCATCTCTTCACAATCGCTGAGTAGGTTTCTGTCAGACACAATCGCAGAAAAAAGCTCGTTTTTATCCTATAATGTCGAAAAGAAAAGCAATCAGCCATTTTCACTCTGAACCTCTGACGGTGTCGATGCCGAGCACGATGCCCAAATCAAACCTTTACCTGCAGAGAGGAAAACACACACACCCACACACACACACCCACACACAAACACACACCCACACACACAAGCACTCGCTCACTCACAGTGAGGCAGTTTAGCCTGAGGCAGTGTTGAAGGGCTTGAAAGCCGGTTGCTTTGCTTCAAGGATCAGAACCAGGCTGCTGCTGTTTGCATGTGAATCAGCTGCCGCAGCAGGTTGAACTCTCTGCTGCAGAGTCTCTGCTTCCTGTTGGAGACACAACAACTGTTTGTGCCGCAGCAAGAAACTCACAACATGTTAGAACTAATTCAGACTCACAATATCAGCCAGGCGCTGCAGATGCGTGGAGGTTGTCACGGTGGAAGACGCCAGACGCAGCATCTGAGACGCCGCACGACGTCCGGACAACGAGACTGAAGCATGTCGGAGTTGTTTAGTCTGAGTTTGACAACTTGCACGACAAGTCGGATGATGTTAACCAATAGGAGCACTGTAAAAGGTTGAAGACAGTGTGGACATACTGTCCCCGAAATACAGCGAGCTCCATTTGAGTGAACCTGTGAACGTTTGACTGTCGCTCTCCATCACGGCTCATTTCAACAAGTTAGTAAAATATCCTGGGGGGAGACTTTGGGTCCCACCAGAATGATGAGATGTGAGGAAACAGTTGAATGAAAACAAAGAAAATGACAAATCCTATGAGATCTAATACAAGATTATTCACAGACTTCATGTGACCCCTGCTATTCCATGTAAAGTTATGTCTGAAATGAAAAAGAGCTGTGGCACATACAGTAAAGTCTTCTCATGTGGCTGTGCCCACTTTGTTTGGTTGTCAGTCTGAGGCAAGATTTAGAAAGTACTGAATTCACATTATTTTGTACTGGGTTTAGACCCCAGTTATGAATGTAGGTGCTGGCGTGTTCTTCGAATCGCTTTGTACCCTCACAGTATTACAAAAACGCTGAGACCAAGAGCCCCCTGATATTTCAACGTGGTATGAAAAACTTGGGTCTGTCTTTCCATTGCAGAGACTCTCACATGTGCTAAGAGGTCCCCGATAGCAATGTACCCGAGAGAGGAACAGCTCAGAGTAGCAAGTATGGAGGTAACGAATACAACCGAATAACGACATACAGTCCAACGTTGTAAACTCGCCTGGTCGTGACTGGCTATCGCTTACTTTCCCCCTTTTTGGTTTTTTATTGGTTGTTCTTGTTTATGTGGTTGTGTCGGTTTTCATTATGATCTGTCTTGACTGTAGGTCTTTGGATCACTTTGCTTTTATTGAAAAATCTCAATACCGAAACGGAAAAATGGAAGAAAAAAATTAAGTGTAGGGGAGATTTTCCCGTAGTGGGTGTTGTTCAGCTCTGAGGCAACAGAGTGCGGGTGCAATACGTTTCGTCATCCTCCCGACATAAGAGGCAGTGGGCTGCAAAAAGCTGGTAACTTATGAAATCAAGACGCGTTTTTCCTGAACTCACTGTGTATTTTTACCGTAAAAAAACAAAACTCCACCAACTCGTATGTTTGTTTTACCTCGACAGTAGCAGAAACTAGAAATAACCCGCAGACGATGAATGTATTCAAATCAAAATGCAAAACACCAGCAGGCGCAAAAAGATGTCAGGAGTGATATCCACAGGGTAATGGGCTAACGGGCCCTTCGTTTACCGTCTGACGCCTGTGGATGAATCTGGTGAGCCCCAGAGCTCCCAGCCGGTCTCTTCGGGAGACGTTGGAGGGCAGCGAGTCCCTGCCAGGGCTCTCTGGAGAGCCTTTCGGAAAAGCTCCGTTTTAAGCAGGAAAAGCACAGTTTTATTCTGAGCGGAGGTCTGAGAGAAAAAGATGGGTTTACAGATTGAACTGGCTCATTGTGGACACGGTGGTAGTTCTCTCTTTGTACTTGTACTTGTTCGTATTCAAGTATTTGTACTGTCATATCTAGAAGTCAAAGGCAACTGGAGCACAGTGACAAACTTTTTCAGTTCAGCTTTGCTTTTCAAACAGTCTGATAAACCTGAAAAAGCACGATGCAGATTTTCATTCAGGCTTTTTATCCAGTACATGTCCTTGAGAGTTAAAATGGAGATTCAGTCTGAAGCCGAAGTACATGATGTAAATCTGTGGTCGACAGACTCGCTGCATTTGATTCCAGTGTTTGTGGAGAATAAACATCAGGGAGGAAATGAATTTAAAAACGAAGGCTTATTTCATAAACTTCCTGTATCTTTCCTGTAATTTGAAAGTCAACTGGCGTCTAGAAAGCAGGAGCAGAAAAATGCGTCACTTCAAAAACACTGTTTTGGTACAAAATCAGTTGGAGAGAGGAAAATTTAGGCTGTGCACAACCTTCCCCCTGTCCATCTCCCACACGGTGACATCCTCCTCTCTCGCCCACTCTCACTCCTCCACTCCCGCTACACCAACACGGTTTAAAGCGGGACTCTTCACTGTCTCTCCCTCTCCACCTCCAGCTGCAGCGAAGCTCTCACGTAACAATGATCAACATTCGGTGTTTAACATGTTGCGGGCAGCAACCGTGGCTACGGTCTCAGTAAAAGAGTCTTTCGGATACGCCGAGGTCGGGGTTGATCAGGTCGAGGAGGGAGAGGCAAAGACGCTGTTTGAGGGGAACGGCTGGTGCAGCTGTTCTAGAAACAAGGAAACGCGGAGGTACACGAGCGACTTAGGATCCGTCAGGTTGTGTGAAAAGTCGGGTCATGACTCAGTCAAATCCGTACACATGCACATGTGGGACTGGGATCTCAGCTCCGTCATCTTCTCCTCGGGTGCTCGGTGATCCGCCGGCTCCTCTCTGGGTCTCCGGCTCAGGGACATGAGGTGCGTCCACCGAGAGCAGTAAGGAGCCCTTTAGTAAGTCCCCAGCTGGACAGACGGCTTTTCCTGTTCCGCATCAACATGTGGAAGTCTTTACCCACACACCTCCACCTGGATCATGACTGGAATCATCTTAAACTAAAACAGTTAAAGAGGGACCAGTCATGTGGTCTTGAGCGATCTGCTGCTGGTCACTATCCGGTCTTTTATTGTATCACGGTTTGTAAATTGTTTGAGTCTTGTGTATTTTAAAGACCCATCCAGGGACGGGACCTCAAAACTAGCTTAGGTCATGGATGCCGTGCAGTGGTTCGGGGGTTCATGCTGCGCACTCGTCCCCATGCAAATAAACATTCAGTAATATCAGTTCGGTGGGGAAAGAGCAAAATGTGGTCTCATGCTAATTCCGTGGACTGGCTAGGTAGTGCACTGCTGAACGGGGACAATAAGCCGTAGTTGAAAACACAGAAAACTCCTGCCGCTACAGCACCGTTATGATTAGAAGTGAGGAGAATTTAGGTATCGGGTTGACTTTAACGTAGGCTGTGA
Organism: Xiphias gladius; assembly: GCF_016859285.1. NCBI lineage: Eukaryota > Metazoa > Chordata > Actinopteri > Istiophoriformes > Xiphiidae > Xiphias > Xiphias gladius. Next base: position 25,553,803 of record NC_053423.1, read on the forward strand.
ACTCGACCACATGAGATCCTGCGCTCGCTGCACTGAGACACACACCTCAGCCAGTGTCCGTTGCCCGTTTCCACCTGTTGCCATTTGTCTGAGAAAAGCAGCCGTCACTGCTGCTGCAGAACAGCTCGTCAGTGGGCAGTAAACTGACCCGGCGTAACACTGTGTGTGTGTGTGTGTGTGTGTGTCCATGTTAATATTCACTCTGAAACCATGTATTTTAAAATTTGGTTGAGGAATAGTCTGTTTTCAGTCATTTAGTCTGAACTGATGACAGTCAGTGAAATTTCATAAATGTAATGTGTGTGTGTGTGTGTGTGTGTGTGAGTACCAGAGTGACCACAGTGCATGCTGCGGTCGCCATGGTTACTGAGGTGTCTCTCTCAGCCGGACGACTGATTAGAATATGGAAGTTAGCGGCCGTCACCATGGCGACACTGCACCTGATGTAATTGCACCATTTATCAAACCCCGAGATGGTTTTTATCACAACGGTCCAGATGATAAAAACAGTATTAACAGGTTCTAATAAACTAGGCGCCGGTGAAAGTGGCGTCAGTGCGGCAGCTGCGGATCCTCTGACCTCCACTAGTTGCCGCCGTGATCGAACCGCAGCGACCGTATTGAAGTGAATGGGATAACCCCATACTCCTCTCTACAGATACAAAGTCAGTACAGTTTTTACACAGCCAGTTCAGCTCTCAGCGGACCGCTGAGCTCCCTCTGGCGTTGGTCGGGGAGGAGGTTTTGAGGAATATAGTCTCATTGAGACGATATGAGGACGTTGTTAGAGGCGCGTTCAACGCCGTCGTTCCTGACAGCCGATTCCATCGCGGCGTCAGTCGGACGGATCGGTGTCTGATCCGACTGATATTTCCACGTGAACTCCATCTCTAATTATTCTCTGTGCGAGAGCTGAAGTAGCTGTAAAGACCGTCAGGCGTGAAATGACGGGGATTCCTCAACGGCTGCGTGCGTAAACTTTGTGCGTATGAACTTTGGAATGGTAACTGAAATAGATATGACAGTAATTCATACATCTAAACTGTGTCTAACTTATTGGCATTTTGCCACCCTCCATGTTGTCGTTGTTAATATTGTTGCTATATGGTCACATATTGCTGTGATTTCAAATGACATCCGGTGACGTCTGCACCAGGAACGAACTCTTCGGAGGTCTGCAGAAAGTGCGCTTGAGGCCCCTTATGGACTTGATGAACTGTGGATTTGGAAAACTCCCTCTAGACAGTCTCAGTTATTCGCCCATAAAGTCGACAAGTTTGGATTCTGCTTTAATAATTTCCGCCTTGCTCGCGGCGTTGACTCTATGAAGGGTAATATCTGTCTGTGGTTCCACCTCTTTGGTCCAGACCCAAAAATCTCAACAGTTATTGGACGGACTGTGATGAAATGTGGCTCAGACGCTCATGTTCCCCTCAGGATAAACTGTAATAACTTTGGGGATCCGCTGACTTTTCATCCAGCGCCACCATCAGGTCGGCGTTTTAATTTGTCCGGTACTTTGTTTCATGACGGGACACCTGCAGAACCAATCAGATTCCCATCAGCCTCACGGAGCTGCTCGCGTGGCCGGAGGCTCTTCGTCTTGTTACTCCTGGACACTTGAACCTAGAATAACACATGATTTTTAGATCCGAACTTAACGTCCTCTCATTTAACTTCACCACGCAGCCGTCTTAACTGCTGGACTAACTCCAGCCCACAAAACCAGACAGATTGATAGTTTCTGTGTCGATTTAATTGGCTCATTTCAAAGACAAACGACTGGCTCCATTTTACTCAGACTTGACCAGGGCCACAGAGGAGAATATACAACCTCAGCCAGTAGACTGAGCTTTGTGCGTGAAACCGACGGAGTGACCCTTGAATATCACGGCGAGCTCTTCATTGCATGGTCAAACTGTGGCAGAAACACTCCTCCTTTTTATCTGACACTCTGAAGCAGCGTGAAGACAAACGAGACCAAAAGTGAGTTCGGTGACGAAGCTCTGACCTCCGCTGAGCTTAAAGCTTCCCCCAGAACTGTTTACATTTCTTTGATTTTACGGAGATGGCTCTTCAAAGGCTCCGGTCCGGCGCGCAGTGATGACTTCTACTAGTGAGAGTGACACCTCTGAGGTCGGCTTGATATTTTCCATCAAATCTAATTACGTTTTGAGGTTTTCATGCATTTTCAGAGGCAGCAGCTGCAGCCTGGAGGGACTCTGAGACTTAATTTCTTGCATTATAAAGGAGAACACACTGCTGAGCGTGTGTGTTCAGGTGTGTGCGTTTTCCCTTTTTCCAAAGATGAATCAGCTCAAAATGGCTTCCAATTATTCAGTAAATAATAACCGGTGATAAACAGAAGCTTTAAGGGATTAATTTCTCTCCAGGCCGGACAAGCTGCATCATAAAAATCTGGAGGAAGGGCTGCTGCTGCTCAACTTCAGAAACTGAAGCTGAACTGAATAAAAATGTCGAAGAAGACAGGCAGTGAAATATTAAAAAGGGTTGCAGGAGAGAGTTCAACTGTGCAGACTCAGCAAGTCCTCCACGGACGTCCTGCAGTCGGCTCGCTGCGCTGGTTAAAGCGGACCTGTACCGGAGTTATGTGATGCATGTAAAGAGACATTTCAACCAAAGCTGTGCCGGTCTGCGTGGAAGAAACACGCAACCACAGAAGAAGAGGACGCGGCGAGACGAGCTGCAGTCGAAGCTCAGACGATGGAGAACCGTGTGGAGAACGTGATGGAACCCTGACGTTTCTGCCGGTTCCATGTGTTGATGTGAGGAAGGTTCCAGTCTCCTCGTGGCTCCTCACAGACCTGATGGTTTCCTCTCTTCACGCTTCACGGACGTCGCTCAGGCTGTTTTAGCCGCAGCTGCCGTGACACCTGAGACAAGCGTGAACACTTTTGTGCAATATTTTGAGATTTTTTCAGATTATCTGAATTTTCGTTCAGATTTCTCTTTATGTGCAAATTAAAAATGTGCAAAAAAAACGGAAATGGAAACTGGCATAAAGGCCCAGCTCACTACACATTAGTATTAAAGCCCCTGAAGAGTTGATTTAAAATCCTGAGTATTTTCTAAATTAAAGATTTGTGACTAAAAGAGCAACAATGAAATACCAACTTAAGAAAAAACACACGCTGACAGTCAAAACTCAGCAGAAGCAGACCAACCCACAACTGCCATTACATTTCCACATCTCTCCGTTGAGATTGTTATGTTCCAGCTGCCGTCTCTAACTTTACTAAACCTGTTTTAAAATTGTGTGTTTCAGGTAGGACCTCACTGCTCAATGTGAAAAGAGACATACCAGCCCCGGTCTCAGTCTAGTCCTGGAGGCACCACTGGTTCTTTGTGACGGTTCAATAATGCATTTTAGGAAATTGATCTTAGATTGACAACGTGTTTCCTGTTCACATGTAGAGAGCTGATGACATTCATTTGTAGAAACAGAGCTCCTGACTGGGAGTCAGGCTGCCGGACCATATGGGACGACAGAGAGGAGGTGTTTTGGTTTGCTGCTGAATCGATAACAAATCACCTCCAGACCCATAAACGTCCAGATAATCCATCTGTTGTTTGAGGGAGGACACGGTGCAGGAACATTTTGTTCTTTTATTGTGATGTACTTTGAGATGTCTGGTCTAGAAAGGTGCTACATAAATACTCTTTGCTAACTTTACTTTTACTTATCACTGCACCGTCATTTCCCACGTCAGGAATCAAACCTGGGCAGCCTGGGTGGAAACCAACTGAGTGTGAACCACGTTCTTTTAAAACACATTCATTTCAGTACATTGTAAATCTGCATCATTATTTGTATGAACACGGAATGAATCAATTCTAGCTACATAGCTGTATTAGCTTATTGTTTTGGTTCTCCAGCTGCATATGGAAACAAAAGAGAGTCATAAAAAAAAGGTAGTGAGTACTGGACTTGGATTCAGCAGGTGGACACAGACACCAGATCCAGATGGAGGATCATGCTGCTCATAACGTGATAATTGGCCAACTGATGCAACATATCGTCGAGTAAAACCTCACTCAACTTTGCTCGATCTGGTTTTGTTCATCTGCGTGAGGACACGAAAAGTTCGATACGAGCGAAGGCAGGTTTTCGCCAAGTTTTACTTCTCACAGAAATAGATGCAACAGAAATAAACCTAAATAAAAGAAACATGACAGCTTTTGAAGCCAATTGAGTTTGGCTTCATTCTGCATGTGGGAAGCAAATGAAAAGCTTCTTTCCATAACGATGTGTTTAAAACAAACGACTCCCACAGTCCCGCCCACACACTGCTGGCATGAGAACGACAGTGAGATAAAACAATGAAGTTAGAAAGAGTCTGCGGACGTTTAGTTGTGAAACAGCTCTGCTTTATGAGGACAGAATCATGTGGAAAAAGATATCTCCACTGCAGAGACAAAAGAGTCATTTCGGTGACTCCAGCACCACCACAACGCCCAATTTCCACATTACAAACAAGACACCTCAAATTCTGCAGACTGTCATGAAATGCCCTGATCTCATTCCTGTTCCCCAGAGGATGAATCTTTGAGACTTGGATTGAGTTTTTTAACTTCAAGGCTCTAACAAATTGTGAAAGTGAAAGTGCATTCTCGACCTTGGGAACAGGAGTTTGAAAGAACAACCTTCAGTCAAGCTCCACTTACTGGCTTTATTTGGAGCTTTCAACCTCATCTTTCGGCCTTCAAGTAGCTGCTGGCATGGATACCGTTGCCAGAGGCTGGAGTGGCTTAAACAATAAATGTAGGCTAGTTAAGACATGTAAACTCTGCATTCCTCCTCCTCTGCATTTTAATCAACCACATTCATGTCTTAAAGTCCAGTAAATATAAATGAGTCCATATGCTGAAAATCAAGAGAACAACTGGAAAGTCACTAAGCCGTTCTTTTATCAGCAGGCACACGGACACAAAATGGGATTAGGAGATCTGTTAATCAGCTGCTATTCTCCAGACGATCTCTCAATCTCGGGGAACAGTTAACCCGTGTGCACAAAAGCTCATATACTGTAGGTCAATCACACTTTAGTCCCGAAGTTGCAGCGGTGGTTTTAAATAATTGAAGGTTTCCTCGCTCCAGCTAGAAATATGGAGGCTGCTCCTGCCCCCGTAATCTGAACAGTTAATTAATTTTCCTGGTGAACTTTTTGAAGCAATTGTTTTTTTTTCCAAAAATAATTATGTGGCAGAAAAAATGATGTTTTTTTTGTGCCGTTTCTTTTTGGTTTCCTGCAGACTTCTCCTCTCCGAAGACGATGTTTTCCAGTGGACATTCTCCTGTTGGACAGAAGAAGAGGACAGTCTGAACCAACAATCATTCTCCATCCCAACATGGCCGACGACCTCTACAGCAGCACCTTCTCTGCCTCTGAATCGGACTTCTCCTCCTCCTCTTCCTCCTCGGCATCAGCCTCCTTCCTCACGCTTGAGCAGAGGGCGGCCTTTGTCTTCGTCCTCATCCTCTTCATCTTTCTGGGCCTGCTGATCGTCCGCTGTTTCCGGATCCTGCTGGACCCGTATCGGAGCATGCCTTCCTCCACCTGGACGGACTACATGGAGAAGGACACCTTCGACTACCGAATTTCCTGACAGGCAGCCTGAGAGGCGGCAACCCTGACAGTAAACACGTTAAACTGATGCGACGGTCACACTGAGAAAGTAAAGCAGAAACACACGCGCATATTTCCCCTCTGGCGTTTAGTACAGCGTTGTGCAGGAGAGCAGCCAGACTAGCAGACAGCATTTTGGAAAATTACTGCCCACAATGAGCCGAGAGTCCCCTAATCTCTAAATGTCCTGTTGGCCAGTAAAAGCACTGGGTGGCTAGTTACTTTGTCTACCTGAGTATCCACTAGCGATCTGAGGCTCTGACCAGCTCAGCTCTTGACGACAAAGGTTGCTGGAAAGTTCAACCACCAATGACTTGTGGATTCACTTTTAGCAGTGAATGACTTGATCTCCTCCCAGGCCCAAAGATTAGAAATCGTCACAAGAAAGGGAGGTCAACCCTTCGCCTTCCTGACGTCATTATCGCTCCTTGGAACAACTATAGCTGTAGATCACATTGACGTAGCGTTAGCATTAAGGGGTTACATTTGAAAAAAAACCTTCAACATAATCAGCATGGTAACAACCCGAGCAGCTGCTGCTCCTAATTCCATGACGACTAGCTGAGGACTCCAAACAAAAAAGTTTAGGACTTGGACTCGATTCAGAACTTAACAGCCAAGACTCGAGACTTAATTGTGACTCGCCCACCTCATGGTTAACAACCACAGGTCTGAGGTTGCACGTAAATTTAAACCTAAAATAGTGATTTACTGCTAAAAGCTGACTTCTCTTGCAGCTACACACTGTTAGCCATCATTGAAATCAAAATAAATTATCACAGTGAGATGACGGGGAACAAAAAGAGTTAGCGGTCACGATTAGGAAGGTCACAATCCTGCCTGAAAAGCCTGGACAAGCAACAGTTTGGGAAAAGTGCGCCTGGTGTTTTTACTGCCTTCGGTCTGATCATCGCCTCAGTCTGCCTGGCAGGCAGTTCATCTGGGCAAAAGCACGTCACAATCAAAACAATTGGTATAATCAGAAAAGTACATAAGGTCATAACTGCATGTTGTTGCTCACAAACTGCAGATACTTCTGAGACCTGCGCAGCTCCGACGTGCTGGTGCACGTACGGGGTTTGATTCGATTCATGAGAAGTGTCAAATTTGGCAGGAAAAATCTTAAGAGAATCAAACAAACAAAACTGAAGATGTCACATTAAGAACTACTTCAATCCCTTGACTGTACTTTGCTTGGAAAAATCTCCTCGTGTCAAGACACGGAGGTTCATTTCCTCTCTGTAGCTGTGATTTTGCCCAGATCTTAAACCTGTGAAGGTTGTAGAAACCCCTCCACCCTGCAGCTGTCTGAGATCAGCACTGCAGGATTCAGCATCAACGCAGTGAGAACACGAAGTGAATGCAGGCGTGTGAAAGGTGAGGAGGGGTTTCTGTGATCTCCGTGTGCATCAAACTGCCTGCCGGGCAGCGTGTTAGGGTTGCTGTCTCTCACGGGAGAAGAAGATTTTATGTTGTCCTTTTAACTTTTTGTTAACTTTTATTAACAGACTTTCAGAACTTATTCATAGAACTCGTGAAGCTCGACTGAGGAATCAGGTGAACGATGCAGTGTTATTTCTGATTGATGATGATGAGGAGGAGGAGGAGGAGGAGGAGGAGGAGGAGGAGGCCCGGGAGAGTTGAATGCAGGAGCACAGAGTGAACGAGGCTGCGTTGAATCGGTTTGACTGCAGAGACGAGACGAGTCAGTTTCTAGCGCCTCTCTGTCGTCCTGCCAGCCCGGCCGTTGCTTAGTAACTGGTGCTTTCAGCACCAGCTGATGTCTGAAACGCCGGGCGTTTCACCACGCAGCCGATCGGCACACAGCTTTGTCGCATGTCTGCAGCCAGATCGTCTCAGCTCTGAAGGAAAAGAGGAAAGACGCTGGGAATCAGTTCTTCGGCTGTATTTCTACCAGTCAGGGCAGAAAAAAACCTGCCAGATCCACAGGTGGGTCAGTGTACGTCTGTCCAAGCATCGTCCGAGCCCAAATACCATTGTTTTAACTCTAGGAGAAATAAACCAGGTATTTCAGAAGATCTAGAAGATTCCCATTTGATGAAATGGTGCAACCATTAAAACAAGAAAATCAAATTAAAAGATTAAAATTAAACCTTAAAATCACCGAAAGTGAAATATACTGTAAAAAACAGAGATACACAAAAAAGCATTGAGTCGGGTTTTAAAGTCGCACCAACCTAGAGCCGCGACCGACAGTTATTTTCTGATCTCGATTAAACAACGGTTCAGAATCCAAAGATATTTAATTGACCGTCATGTACGACAATGAAAAGAGGCTAATCTTCACATTTCAGTGGCTGGAAACACAGCAAACAATTCATTGATTATCAAAGTACCTGACAATTAAATTGTTTTTGATCGATGAATTGACTAAGTGCTGCAGCTTTGCACTAATCTATATTTTCATGTCCCCAACGGATCAAATGACTGTGTAACAGTAGAGTTGTGAGGATGTGACAACGAAACGCACCGGTTCCTTGTAGCTGAAGAGAAACAGGTTAGAGCTGAACGCAGAGCGATCGTGGCGGTGTATGTTCCCAAACAGACTCTGGTGTTACCGGAAAGGTCGTGTCACCAGACGTTTCCGGTAACACGAAGCCAGACACACCTCCCAGTGTGCGTACAGATGAAGATCAATGAGCTCCTCGAATACGAAAACCAACAAGATTCTGAGCCCCTACGGTTGGAAACATGCATAATAAAAGTGCCGGTATTATAGAAAATCCGGCCTTTTTTACCACATTTTCACAAATCGGTCTCGTGTTACTGATGTAGCCCGTTGTCTTTTCAGGTTAAAACGAAGCACCAAATTTGATCTAAAAAAGGACTGAAGAGCTACTAATCACAATATTCCAAACTCAGTCATATCTACATGAACACAACACACCAGAAAACCTTAAGTGCACAGAGCTCCTTTGTACTAACAATGAGGTCTCTCTACGTCTGTTACCAACAGCATCCAGGATGGCGATGGACATGTTGGCCCGATAATGGGAGGCTCTATAAGCATTGGAAGTTGCATCACCTACAGTATAAGTACATTTACAAAACAGCAAACCATTATTTACCTGAAGCAGTCCATTGTCTATAATATTGGCATATTTATGTGTGTGTCTTTATATTTGCGTTTACGATTGTGAGAGCTCGGTATCACGTTCGTTAATGTACTTGGGAAGCTCATTGACTTTCGTTTCCATTCGCACAGGAGGGTGTTGCTGGTTTCCTCTGACCGGCTGAGTTTTCGCAGGTGAAAGCCTGTAGCCTTTATATGTCTGGTGCTGTTGGTACACACCATGAGACGGGGCTGGTGGGGCCTCTGGGCAGTTGCCTTGTTGGTAATCCGGCCTTTAGTTTCATGGAACTTCCATCAACATTAGAGATCCAAACGGATTTAAATGAATAAACAGAAGCCATTCAGCAGATCTGCAGTGATGTATGTTTGTTTTACTTTCTCTTCCAGCGGCAGCGGCAGCAGAGCCCCTCAGGCGACCTGCAGAAACTCCGCTGTAATGGGCTTCCTCGTGGTCGGAGGTCTCCTGTCAAACCTCCGAGCTGAAAACCCCCCTGAGCAGAGAAATGGCTTGAAGTCAGCGAAAAAAAATCAGAGGGAAATGAAAGGCCGCTCCCCTCTGGGCTTTCTTCTGCAGGGAGGTTTGAGCGCTGAACCGGGGGGCGGGGGGGTGGAAACGGGGTACACGACACCAGGGTGGTCACATGACATCAAAAGTCACATTCTCCATGGTTTTCTGGAATTGGCATCTCGTGACCGCAGCCCTGCAGTGTGGCAGTAAACCCTCCCTCCCCCCTCCTCCTCCTCAGCGGGGCTGAATCTTCACTCCGCTCGGTTGATCTTTAAAAGTTTTCGAGGCTCTCCGAAGGGGTCCTCTTTGCAGGGCGGATGACAGAACCTCCAGCTGGAGGAAAAAGCATCGATAGAAACAAACAAAAAGGATGATTTCCCTTCCTGAAGCCGAGGGAGACTCTTGTCCTGCCCTCGTTGAAGCCTCTGTTGATAGAACACAGTGGGATCAAGTGGAGGGTGGATCTGAAATCTCAATGAACGCAGATTTGGATGGATTTTTTTTTCTTTCTTTTTTGTTAAAAGTTGTGGAGGTTTTTTTGGGGAATGTATAAAAGATTTGGGGCTCCTGCCTGTCCCCATGTGGGGACCTCTCAGACATCAGAGATTGAAAATGGTTTGTTGCCCAGCAGGACTTCTTCAGCACACGAGTGAGGATCACTGAAGAGTTTCGGTTCCATAACGATATATCTGTCTCTCCAGTTCTATGCCTCTAACTGCAGAGTCGGTGTTGAGTCGTCTGCCGTGCTTCAGAAAGCGTCATGTTTTCTGTTAATGATGGAAAATTCCCTCATTCGGATGAGTTTCCATCGTCAGATGTTTGAGCCTCATTTTCATCAGTCTGAACTGTGAAGATCTGAAAGGAGTCACACAGGCTGTAGTTTGGCTTAATATCCACTGACGTCTTTGTCAGGTACCGGAGCCAGGACACCCTGAGAGCTTGGGTGGAGCCTCTTTTCCCAAATTAAGACACAAGTCAAACTTTCTCTGCTAATCATGGATTGAAAAACTAATTTTGAAAAAAATTTCTGTCCCTTTTGTCAAATTTTTGAAGGAAGAATGGCCCCAAAAAGCAGCTGTTTGCTGGTCCCACTTCAGCTCCACTAAGCTCTGTCCCTTTCGTCTAAATTGGAATTTTGAAAAAAATCAAAATATGGCCGAAATTTCAGAAATAAATGGCCCCAAAAAGTGAGTCCGTCCAACATCGCGACCACTCGGACTTTTGATTAAAACAAAAAAACAAAGTACATTCAAATTGTTACCATCACCTCAGCACCAACCCTTTCAATTGAATTAGGGTAGAAAAAATACTGATACTACTGATTTTAACACAAATGCGTTGTTTTGTCCAAATTTGGACAAAATGATCCCCCATGTTAAATTCTAATTTTAAAAAATGTCGACAAAGCAGCTTGAAAATATGTGCAACAGAAGATTTTTCCCACCAAGGCTCTGTCCAAACTGGTACACATTCTAACATATATGTAAACATTTTTTCTCGCAGCCAAATTTTCTCTTCGTTTGAAATTGGATTTCTAAATTGCCCCAAAAGAAGCTGTTGCCTTTCCTACTTTAGCTCCACTGAGGCTTTGTCACTTTTGTGTAAATGTGGATAAAATTCTGCCAGAATTTGAGTTCTCTTCTGTCTCTCTTTCGTCTTTTACCGAGTGTGGACAAAAACGCCTTTTTCGGGGCCTGGATGGGCTTGAGGATGGTCGCGTGTGATAGGCTGACACACCCGGCTTGTTTCCACGGTTTTCGTTTTTTTTCCAGCGTCTTGCGCGTGACCACGGCTCTTCAGTCGTCCTCACTTATCAAAGTGTCCGTCTGAGGTGAAGCGCGCGTCTGATAGCGAGATCCTCTGATCTCAAACTGAGAATGTGAAGTCTACTCTGACACACACACACACACACACACACACACACACACACACACACACACACACACACACTTGTTTGTGCTTCTGCCCTTGTGAGGCTCACACTGGACATGATCCATCTTCTAATTCTAACCCTAAGACCAAGCCTTAACCCAAAAATCTCACAATGTTGTTTTTTGTCCTTGCTATAAAAAAAAACCCCTAGTTTTCCAAATTGTCTTCGTTTTTTAAGAATGTCCTTCAGAATGGCCTCACTTTACAAAAATGTCATTTTCCAAATCATGCTCACTTGGAAAAACGTCCTCACGGGAAATGTCTTAATTTTCCAAAGCATCTTCAAGAACATTTGAAAAATGTCCTCTTCTTTCAGATCCCGGTTGGTGTGGACTCACCTCCCGCTCGGGACAGATGAGGCAGTTTAATGTCTTTCTTTAGAGTCGAAGTTTGGTCTTCACCTGATTTATCTGCTGTCAGATCCGCACCAGTGGTGAGGAATAAAAATGTTCTCTCTTTCCAAACTTTAACAGAAGCGTCCTAATTTTCCAAACGTGTCCACACTCTCCCGAACGTCCTCCCCGTCAGAGTGTAAAACCCTCAACGTCCTCACGACGACAGAAGCACGAAGATTCTTGTTTATTCGCCGCGTCAGCGCGGACACACATACCCACTCCGATATACAGTATAGAAGCGTAACCACATCTATCGACTTTGTATTCATGTGCACATCTTGTAAGCGAACACACGCGCTGCTTAGTGAAAAAGACACATGATGATGCGGTGGACACGCTGCCTACATGTCTCCACGCATACGAACTCTGGCTGTCGAACTCTCCCAGCAGCTCACTGCCGAACTAAACCCTACAATCGACTCCGTCCCCTCCCCCGCCTTCCCCCGTCCGTCACCTCTTTCATCCCCATTTGCCTTTCTCACTCACTTTTATTCGCTTTATCCCTCTTGCCTTCAGCTTGTCTTATCCCCGTGGCCGGCTTCTCTTCCTCTGTGGTTCTTTTTAATTTAATTTAGCTTCGCAGGCTAGACGGGTGAAATACATTTGTTTTGCCAAAGCACATGAGGAAGGAAAATAGTGGATGAAGCAGGAACAATAAAGAGGAGCTCACTCACAGTAAGATGTCCCACTCTGTCTTATCTCTTCAGTTCTTCTCTCACTCGTCTCTCCCTGAAAGAGCTAAACGTCTCATTACTCTGCTGTCAGCTGCTGCGGGAGGCAGAAGAAAGCTGCGTGGAGGCTTTTATTTAAGGTGCAGTTTGGCGCTTCGAGGCTGCGGACAGGTGTTTATATCAGGTGTTACATTGTTCGTGCGCCTACGGAGTTGGGACAGGGACGTGGTTGTGCTTGCTACACGGTGGGGACATACTCAAGGCAATTTGAGTTTTTCCTTGGGGGTCATGTTTTTGTTCTTAGCTGTTTTACTTTTTCTTGGAGCCGTCCCAGTAGTAGTGATGAAGTGTCACCAGAGAAAAGGTTATGTGGTGCATAAAATGTCTCCCTGAAAGACTTGAAACTGCAGTGTTGTCACATTGTGGGGACGCAGACCTGTTTTTACACCACATGTCTGTGAGGTTGAGGTTTGGCTTTGGCACGACTGATCCCTTTTCAGAGCCTCACCGGTCGTGAGGATTAGGGGCTGCGAGAGGAAAGCTCACGTAGGCGGTAAAATGTAGGGTGTTGCCACGCAGGACGCATGGCTCCGCTCAGTAAATTTCACGGCACTCCGCTAAGTGGAGTTTGACATTTCTTGTGCACAAGTGAACATTTTTATGCTAACGTTGACACTAAGGCAATTGGGACCATTTCTTTGGAGAACATGTGCTCTGTGGATTATCCAGAGTAACAGAACCTCACGAAAGAACCTTTTCATTCTCATTTTCCCTTTTTCAACTGCACCGATTGCCACTTACTAATGAAGAAGTGTGCCGTGTCCATGGGATTTGATCGCTAGGCTAACTGTCGCCCCGAAGGGCCACATGAGGGCAGGTTTTCCGTCAGGACGTTGAGCAGCCGAGGGCGTCAGTGGTTTTTTTCCACAGGCATTCCCATCTGGTTGTTACTGATTGGGCTGTTTGGACTTTTCTTCTCTCCCCGACGTTGTGAAGTCCCGACCGTAATTGCTTACTGTGAAGCGAACGGACGGTGTGATCGATTAGTCAATCAACCGCTGCGCTGAATCAGACCGACCTTGAAACATCTTGTCTCGTTGTCAATGTACTCACTGTATTCAACAATCGCCTGCCATCTAATACTTGGCCGTAAAGCTTAATATCATGTTCCATAAAAATCTGAACGCAGAACGTCTTCTGACGTTAGCGGCGCTCTTCATTCCAGGCGAAGGCGGGGGCCCACGCGTTTCGCTCCGTTTGTGGGTAAGTTTCATTCACCTAAAACTGTGCCCCAAGGTAAAAGATTACTTTGCATTAAAGCATAAAGTGATGCTGTAGCAAAGTAGATGAAAATATAGCAAAATTAGCAGTGTTGTTTGCGAGAACCTGAAATTCATTTCAGTTCAGTTTTATTTATATATAGCAAAAAATCCTAACGTACATTATCTCAAGGCACTTTACAGAGTAAGGTCAGGAGCTTTCAACCCCACAGACTGAACAGTGAACAGTTTGACATGACGGCGACGTGTCTTGCTAAAGCAAAGTGGTTTTCACCCGTTCTGAGAAAGGCCAACGTTCTGTACCTGACTGAGCCACTGATGAATTTAGTTGGTGACCCAGAGATTAGTGAAATTGTGAAATTCGGTAAATGAGACAAATGAGTCTCATTTACCGAATGAGTCCCTCATTTGTAGCCACTGAAGAAAAAAATATGTTGGCACGAGTGGTTCCTTTATGAGGCGCCGTGTTTCTGGTCAGACACGTTGCTGCTGAATATTTAAAATGTCACTTTTTCCAATGCTGAAAGCTCCACAAGATAATGTCCATTAATCCCCACTAAATGAGGGTAGAGGCAGATATTTTAAAACCTGGACAAATAAAACCCCCGTCTGCTTGGATAGATACCAGAGCTTAGTGGATGAGTACGGGGGTTATAATTTGAGTACCCTTCAAGTGTTTTCTTTCCCCGAACACAGCAGGACAACATTTAAATTTTAGTCACTTTAGCTACAAATATTAGGGGACTTATCCTGTACAAAGTAATGTTGCCCTTAGTTCTTCATCAACAGGTGGAGACCATTTAGTCTGAGCACTAACGGGGCAATTAGGCCCACGTCGAGCGACTCTGCTGCGGGATAATGGAGCTTGTTTCCCCAGGATGACAGTGATGGCTTTAATTATTGCCTGCTCTAAGAGCGCACGGGGACCGGTGGAAACCAGGCCGAGAGAGACGAGCTCCGTCCGTCCACCAGAACGTGAAGGGGAAAAGAAAGGGTGGCTACGTCTCCCTTTCTTTTTCCCTTTAAATCTGTGGGACAGGAGGACGGCAAGAAAAAAACGTAGCTAAATCCATCGAGATAAACACGAGAGAGCAGCGATAGATGAAAAGAAAGGAGAAGGCGAGACATCAATTAAGCCTCCGCAGCTAAACACAGCAGACGGAGCCGCGGGCCGACTTCATCCAGCAGGAACATCTAAAGACCTGGTGAAGAGGAGAGAAGCCGGTTTCGTTTATCCAGCCAGACCTGAGAGCAAAATATACAGAGACAGAAAAAGACTCGAATGTGTCTCAGTAATCGTGAGCACACAGGGGGAGAGGAGAACGTCTGACAGGACAGAGAAACGGGAGACTGATCATCCTTCAGTGGGAGAAAACACGGCCACCTTATGTGATGCAGGCTTTTATTTTGTAAAATTCCCACAGAGACATGCAGGAGCAGTTGGAGCTTTGCTTGTGTCGACTCCAGCGTTTTCCAGATTCCGTCATCAGCTTTTAGCTCGGTTTCCACCCGCCCTGACCCCTGACGCTGAGCTGAAAGGATTAGTCGAATCACATGACATTCAAATTAGAAGTGAAATGAACCGCTACGCCGTTTACCCCCAGATTTCTCCCTCTTAGAAATTAAAGTCGTTCCTATCAAAACTGTCGTTGCATGAATCAAGAGTTTCTCGAAATGTGACGTTAACAAGTCAATTCCTGATATCGTAAAACTCAAGTTCTTAAATTTCATTGTCTCCATTTAACGTTAAGAATGCAGTTGTCGATATTACCGACCGAACTTTTGGTGTTTCTTTAAAAATAAAAAAAATGGTGATTTTGGCAGATTTGGGAGAAACCGAGGAACTTTTTAAACGAGTTTCTAAAATATTTAGCAGAGAATAAAAGCTCGGCTTCTTCTCCTTATCACTAAATATGCAATCTGCGATCTCAGTAACGCGATGACACATTTCTTATTTTAACATTGCAAATAAGTTTCCTGCAGTTCTGATAAAGAATCTGAGAAAAGAATCGAGTCTCTAGTCGCGTCTGTGCTTTGATAGAACGCGTCGGCCGATTCCTTCCAGACTGAAGGGAATCACCTCGTTCATCACGGCCTCTGGATTTTGAAGCAGGGCCGTTATATTTACTGCGTATTGACTCGAGCTCACGAAACAGACTGACAGACTCACGAGGTGAGAAATATTCCCACAGATGGAGCCGCCTGTTGCTGAGCGAGGCGTTCGCTGGCGCTTTCTGATTCAAGTTTTCGGGAGCAGTCTGCGTCTGAGCCCTTTCATTCTGCTGTCTGCTGCCTCCCTCCGCTCACTCATCCTCTTCGTCCTCCCGCCTCCCCCCGCACCTTCATCCCTCCTCGTCTGTCTCATCTTCAGTCCACTTCAGCCTCCGGCTCCTCCTCCTCCTCCTCCTCTTCCTCCTTGCCTTACACTAAGCCTGTTTACATAGGATTAGACCTTCCAGCAGCTCTGTCGCTGCTGTTTTTTACCCTTTAAGGGAGTCGGGACTGGTTTTCTCCTTTGTGGTGTGTTTTTTTCGGTGTTTGTTCTTGTTAAATATCGGGGACCGCCGCTGCTCCGAGCCGAACTTCGCCCTCGAGCCGCTGGTTTGCCCAAACTGTGTGTTTTTCCTCACGGTGTACCTGAAGGGAAAATCCACCCCGAGCCAGGCCCAGGGTCCGGAGCTCAAAGGGTCAGGGGCCCCTGGGCCAGAGCCTCTGTTTGAAGTGACTGTTAATATTTGGTGCCGGAGACGGAGAGACAGCTCTTGCCGTTCCATAACTTTGCTACAACTCCTCATCTTAGCCTTTTCATAGAAACGTTGACATCCAGAGCTCCTCGCCAGTGCTGTTTTTTGTGTACGTTTCCAGGTGGACTTTCCCTTTAAGGGCTCCCTGTTGGATACGTGTCTGCCCTGAAACTGTGAAGTCCTTCGTTTTGAACGCATTTTTTAACAACTAAATGATAAAACTGCGCCTGTTTCCTCTGGTCTTTTCAGTGTTGTGGCTTTGAAAAAGAAGAAACAAACAATCACTCCTGTAAATTTCAGCGCAGCGTTTTCAGGGTTTCGTACGAATCACGTGTCCTTCTCTCTGCAGTGTTTCATTATCTGGTGATGACAGGTGAAGTTCTTTTTCCAGTCGCAACTGAAAATACTCAAAATGAGAACAGATGGTGGGAAACATCTGTCTCAACACTGTACTTTACCTTTAACGTTGTACTTTATCAATGCAAAGTTTTTAGTTTTGATAAAGAATCTCAGTAGGCGCTTTATGGACACGTGAGCTTTGTTTCTTCCTCTGTTTTTATTTCTTGGCTCTGCACTCAGAAACAAACCAAACAGGAAAGCAACCGGTCAGTTTAAACACTGTCGTATGAAAACAGTAAATAAAAGTCAAGCCAGAAAAACGCAAATCTCTAATTTCGCGTTGACTGAATTTCTGACTCCGGTGTTCGGACCTGAAATCCTCCTGTATCATTCATTTCCGAACACAAAAACCTCGTCGGTGTTAAAATGAACCTTTCAAATGTCATATTCCAAAATGCCACAGTAACATAACTGAAATTCAGGGGGAAGAAATCGTCTGGTCATTTCCCTGCTGTGGCTTAGATGTTAGTGACCATGATTTTCAAGGTCAAATGTTTCAATGTTAAATTCAAGTTTTTAGAAATGCAAAACATGATTTAAGACAAATTGAAATTTTTCAAAGGATAAAATAATTAAATGTGATTATTTCCGAGGTTTTGAAATGTGTCACCTCACTGGCTTTTACAAGATTCGAACTGGCTCGTTTCAAACGACGCACCCGGCTGTGGTTTTTCCTGCTCTTTTCTTTTTTTACAGTGTAGGTGACGTGCAGATTTTCTGGCTCTCTGTTTTTCTTTTTTTACGGTGTAGATGACGTGCCGATTGTGTGTATCAGTGTGTGAACAGAGCTCCTCTATATTTTCTAAGTGGTTGAAAGTTGTGGTGTAGATTTATCCTGCTGCCTTCTGTTGAGCTCCTTTATGAGTCCGCGCTCTTGTTTTGTAAAGAAATAAAACTTCCTGTTGGGTCAAAACTGATCCTCTGGGTTTGTCCTCTCCCTTTTTCCTTTGTTCGTTTGTTTGTGTGTTTGTGCGAAGGACCTGCACTCTACTGTTTCGGTGTTTTCCTGTCTCTCTTTCTTTCTCTCTCTGCTCTTCCTTTCTTTCCATTGACCGCTGCCTCTCAGTCACTAACAAGACTCAGCGCAGCGGAGCTTTGAGCCAATCGGTGTCAGCACGCTAACACGCTAACGCGCGCAGAATGACAGTGCTAACATGCAAATGATTAGCAGGTTTAATGTTCATCTTTGTTCACCGTCTTAGTTTAGCATGTTAGCGTGCTAACCTTAGCTAATTAGCATTAAACACAAAGTCCAGCTGAGGACGGTGAACGTCATTGGTTTTGCAGCATTTTGATGGTAAACCAAAGATTCAGATGTCGACCTGATGATGGCGCCTGATGAAGAGTCACCACAGTTATTACAGTTCATCCCGAGGGGATCATGAATGAGTGACCCAGAATTTCTTCACCGTCCATCCAATAGAAGTCGAGATGTTTCAGTCTGGAACAACAGACTGACATTAAAAACAAAAAATTCAACGTCTTGGAATAAAAAACAGATTCAGAAAAGACTTTTAAATCATTGGTTACCATGACTCAGTTTATCGGTTATATATTTAAACTTAAGTGTTACCTCAGAATGTCTTCTTTTTTCTCATTTGCTGGTTGAATATCTGACAGATTTTTGGCGCTTGGCTGTTTAATCTCAGTGAGTTTACAGCCTCTACTTTATAAGCCTATCGCAGAGAAAAAACCTCGTCTCGACGACTTACTTGATTTTCCCTTTAAACCTGTGTGGATTTCAAACAGCAGAATACTGTCAAAGGAAGAGAAGGAGGAGGAATAGGACGAGGTTTGGACGTTAAGCTGCTCCACATCGTCTCCTCGCTCGGTGGACAGTCAGAGGGAAATCTAACACTAGCCTGTATTTCCATAATCTGCACGTGTGTGTGAGTCATCATACATGAAGGCTGACAGATGTGCGACGGGCAGCCTGACGAAACACATCATGCTGTTCATAAAAAAAAAAAAGGTGGATCTCAGTCCTATCAGAGCCCTGAACCCAAAGCTGGATTACCAACCCGGCAAAGTGGAAAACTGCCCCAACAACCACAGGTTTATGCCAAGTCCTTTCTGTCTACATTATTAATCACTATAAATATCAGCTACGACGAGTCCTTCACCCTCCATCTGGCGGTTCTGCGCTTGAAGAGGGACTGTGTCAAAATCTAGTTTTAAAACCTTCGTTGTTTGGATCTATATCGACCACATTTACCGTAAAGTTTAGGTCTGCACAGGTCCAGAATTTTGGACCCTATCCGAAAAGGAATCGTGGAAAACCTACCTGAACATCACTCGCATACCCTAAATTAATTAAGACCCGGTCCAAAGGGAGCCGGAGCAAAGCCAGACCTGACCCGAACAGACCTGAGCGTAATAGGACCTGATCTAAAATGCGTTGGGCCTGAAGAGTCCTGAACAGAGAGAGAACACAAGGCACCGGCAGCAGCATGACAATCAATCGGTTAATTTGATCAATTAACAGGCAGCTGCGATGGAAAAGAACAGCAATATAATAACAATCATTTATTTGAATACATTTCAGGTCATGGGGAAGTCCTGCGTCCGGCTCCTGCACCAGCCACCAAACGTCCTGCAGCCGACGGGGCGACGACGTTCTGACCTGTTTCACATCAGGGAATCAAATTCCGACTGGTTTTCCTCAAGTAATATCAGCTTCAGTCAGAGCAACACGTTTTCATCCTCCCTCTCGCCTCCAAACACCTGACACTGCTCCTGCTCGGGTCCACTCGGACCCACTCCAGACCCTTCCCAGCCCCATTAAACTCTGTAGAATGTGGACGTGATCCTACTCCAGTCCCGGGTTGGGTCACTTTGACGACCTTTGAAGACCTCTGCTATGAAGTTGGGCTCCGCTTTTTTCTGACAAACACACCACAACCCAGTGGTTTTCATACCAATCCAGCTGTTTCCATGGCAACCAGACCCGAAAATAGTGGCGAAGGTGCCAACATCTCCCGATGGCAATGACACACACACGCACACAGAGTGGAGAGTAGAAAATGGGGAAAGTTTGAAGGCGGTGGTGACGTAACGAGAAGAAATGATATGAGCATCGTAACAGAAACAAAATGTGAGGATTAAGAACAGACATAGAAACCAGAGCTGCGGCTGCTAATGCGCAGCTGGTTTTCATTTTTTTCGTTTACTTAAGCTTTTGTAAAACGGTGCAGAGACGTTCTTCTGTCTGTAGGTGGAGCTCTTCTTCTTTTGCCAAAAATGTTCAATGATTTGATCCACAGCAACACGTCAGGGAAACTAAGTGATGGGACGGGTGTGACCGACGTCCACAGAGAGACACAGCGACCGCAAAGACACAAAATGACAACAGACAGACACAAAACAACTGCAAAGACACAACAGAGAGACGCAGAACAACCGCAAAGACACGAAATGACAACAGAGAGACACAGAACAACCGCAAAGACACAACAGAGAGACACAAGAGAGACAAAAAAAAAGAAAGACACAAATAGAGAGACGAGAACAACAAAAAAGACACACAGAGAGAGAGACGAAAAAAACCGCAAAGACTCCAAATGACAACAGAGAGACACAGAACAACCGCAAAGACACAACAGAGAGACGCAGAACAACCACAAAGACACGAAATGACAACAGAGAGACACAGAACAACCGCAAAGACACAACAGAGAGACGCAAAACAACCGCAAAGACACAACAGAGAGACGCAAAACAACCGCAAAGACACAACAGAGAGACACAGAACAACCGCAAAGACACGAAATGACAACAGAGAGACGCAGAACAACCGCAAAGACACAACAGAGAGACGCAGAACAACCGCAAAGACACGAAATGACAACAGAGAGACACAAAACAACCGCAAAGACACAACAGAGGACACAAAACAACCGCAAAGACACAACAGAGAGACGCAGAACAACCGCAAAGACACAAAATGACAACAGAGAGACACAAAACAACCGCAAAGACACAACAGAGGACACAGAACAACCGCAAAGACACAACAGAGAGACACAGAACAACCGCAAAGACACAACAGAGAGACGCAGAACAACCGCAAAGACACGAAATGCGAAGTGCCGCGTCGCCTCGTTTGTAATCATCTTATTCAGCCGGGGTGTCTCGCTCCTTTGTAGGTGCACTACATAGTTTTAGAAACTCTCACCAACTGTAATCAGAGCCCTGCAGCAGACATATTAATATTCATGTCACGAACAGTCGTCAGATCACCACAGAGACTACAGCAGCATTTCTGTAACAGAACTTGCAGCAGCGTCTGAAGGCTGATATTTCACACTGGGCTCCAGACCTTGGCAGACTTTACAAAGGTCAGTGCGGCGCTGCTCGCTGCCTTTTTACATGTGGTCTGTGGAAAGACCAAGAGTTTTCCAGACCAGGGATGAAGTGACAGAAACCCTCCAAAGTGTCTACATTTTTCTCAAAGTTTCTCATTTTTGAAACCGACAGTTGTTCTGACATCCAGTATCATTTCCTCTTAGTATATTCACCTCTCACGAAGCGCGAGTCGCACCATTTTTCCATTTCAGCCTCAGCTCTGTTTGTTCACGGCCAAAGCCTCATGGGAGTTGTGGTTTTTAACACTGACAAAATGTGTCTGGCTCCGTCTGACTGAGAGTGACGAGGTGAGGCCGTTACAGTGGTAGAGCCTCTGTATTTATGTCAGGAAAAGCCTCAGACACATGCTTTTTCATTTCAAGGAGAAGGCTGAAGAAATATTCTGAGGTACTGTACAGGCACACACACACACACACACACACACTCCGGAGCATCCTGAGGGTCAAATGAGTCAGCTCTGTTCAGTCGCAGCTGGAGGGAGGTGTGTGTACATCTGTATTCCTGCCTGTCTCACACACGGACTCTCCAACTTCTGGCATTTTTACAGGACTGATCATTGTCGTAAATGTCCCGTTGAAGCCATAAAAACTGGATGGGAAACTTGGGACCCCTCCGGTTGTTGCCATTTTTCACCCTGAACACGGAGACCGTACAGAGACTCCAAACGGCTTTCTGTGAGTCTCTGCGCTCCTACGCTTTCTTCCTTTCATTTTCATTTTTAAAAGGGACCTTTTAACCATTTGAAACCCTGCTGCCATCAGACTGATTCAGACAGTATAAATGGATCGATCGAACGATCGGTACACGCTGGGATTTAGTTCAACCACGTGTGTGTACTGATGAGCAGACACGCTACGACCGACCCGCCAAGGCCCGGACCCCACAAGACCTCCGAGTTGTTAGCTGTTCTTCTACCTGAGGCGTCTCCGTGTGTTCCAGTGGTAACAGTATTCTGCCGCAGGGTGACGACCCGACGAGGTAAATAAACGGACTCTCAGTCTCAGGTGACCCCGATGTTTGCTTTGAGGCTGTCGACTAAAACTTGAGCACTGGGTCAAAATAACCATATCTTAGTTTAGGTAATAACCCCCAAAAAATATGCAAAGAATTATTCTAAGAATTACACTGACTCAAAACAATAGTAAACAATAGTATTAGATACAGTATTAGTCCGAACTGGGTCCATATTGAACCCAGTGCTTGTGGAGAGCTTCTGTCGTCCAACGACTCCCGGTCTCTCTGATGTACACTTGCTCTGTAAGTCACGATGGAACCCTCTGCTGAGTTTTTCAGAGGTGGCGTCGACCTGCCACCTGGAGGACTCAGCGGCTGCGCCGCCGTACGACCCCCAACGAGACCTTTCTACGTTTTGTGGCGGCAGACTCTCAGGCCACCGTGAGCAGCATTGGTTCGATGTGAAATACGAGTTCACGTCAGTTCATCTCTGACGTCCGCCACAGACAAGAAACGATTGCTGAACGGACCTGTCGGGGGAAAGGCAGGGGGGCCGCTTGGAGTCATTTATGACCTCTTCTGAGTCTCTTTAGTGGTTTTGTGTCTCCTTGTGTTTGTTTTGAGTATCTTAGGCCTTCATCCTCGTGTTCATTGACATTAAATCCATTTCAATGCAGGACAGAGGATTCAACAATCCGACTCAGATACGTCGAGAGGTTATTGTCCAAAGTTTAAGTCTCTTTAGCACAAAATTCCCTCTGTGTAAAAGAAAGACTGTCCCGGGAAAAGATGGAGGAAAAGAATTGTACTGTTTCGTTGTTCGTTTGAGCACCCGACTGTTGTTATAGGTCAGAACTGCAAAACACACGGACCAACGCAGCTGGAAACACTGTCGACGTCCTCCAGTCTTTGCCGCCATCTTTCAGATGGCGGTGTGGTGGTCGATACGGGTGTTCGCTGCCGACTGAATTGTGTCATGCAGCCAAACCCTGTATGACCAGGTGTGTTTGGATGTGAACCATATACACCTGTGAGACTGGGGGTCGGTATCTGTTGGTGTTGTCTGGTTATTTGGATCTAAAGGTAAATAAAATCATAAATAAAAGAATCAAAAGTGATGGACTGAATGTGGCGTTTCTTGTTCCTCGCCTTTCCTTTTCTTTCCATTATTATTGTGCGGATTGCAGGATACATTTTTTGTTGGTTTCTTTGTTTTGTTACGGGAACAGGAGAATATACGTTTTTCGGTTTTCAGTCTACTGGTGTAACTTTTAAACCTGCCGAGACAGAAAAACATCCTTGAATGTTGGTTAAAATCCCTCAGCTGTGGGGTGTGTAGTCTAGAACTGGATTTCATTAGTGGTGTGTGTGTGTGTGTGTTTGTGTACTTGCATTACTGACGTTATGGGGTCATAAATCAGACAGACACATTGTGGGGACTGGACTTCCACAAGACCCCACAGTGTAAATCACTATGGGGACTTGAACTTGGGCCGCTTCGGCTCAGGCACTCCGGCGATTCCTTTAAGCCTTCAGCTGGAGCTCTGAGTTTCTCTTCTACCTCACTGATCAGTCTGCTTTGTGTCTCTGGAGGCGTCTCAGCTGGACGTCCACTTCCAGAGAGAGAGGCCACAGAACTGAACCGTCTCCGTCTGTAGACGGTTTGTCAGACTCTGGACTGATGAACATCTGAACTCTTTCCAGCTTTAAACAAATCAACAACTCTTGGTTGTAAGGGTGTCAGACGTTTGTTGTGAAAAACAAACTAAGAACGTTTGAGTGTGTTTTATAAGTCACACTAGCTCTGACCCAGACCTCAGACTGGTCTCACTGACTGGTCTCCAGGTTTGATAAATCCTGACTCCAGTCGGTTTCTGTTGACGTCGTCAGCCGAGGGGTTCACGTGGTTTTTCCAACCTACACTGTGAATGTTAGAATGGTGTCTTAAAAAAGGACAAGAACACAGTGATTCCATCATGTGTTATTAGTTAAACCTGGTTGATCTTGTTCATGATCGTAACTTGGACGAAGACCCGATCCTAGTCTAAGACAGATTCATACAGAAATGCGGATCCACAGGCTTCGCTCACGTTTTCTTGCCACCCTGTTCAGTTCATCTGGATGAGGAGATGAGCTCCTGAGCACGTCCGTCCTCTGTGTGCGATATTAATGAACCAACCGTGGCCTGTGTTAATGATGTAGAGCAGCCATATCCTGAAGGCTTTTTCCCTCCTATTTTCATCAGAGTGACACCTGAGGGAGCAGGCTCCATTGATTAGAGATATTTGATCAGTTCATCGGCAGCCGCGGGACCGAAGCCTCTACAGGGCACATCCATTATGAATGAGCGAACCCTTCCGCTCAGCGCTGCCGTCATTTGTAGCCTCACGACGTACCGATCGGCCGCCTCGTCAATAACTGAAAACGGCCCCAGAGCCTCCGGAGCCGAGGAACGAAACGGAGACTCGGTTGAAGACAAAAATCCTCCTCCTCTGATCCTGGACACTGTCTGATCTCTTCCCAAGTTTCGCCTCAGCTGTGTGAAGATGAATTAGTCAGAATCAATCAGTGTCTTTCTTTTTTCTGGATGCGTGGGGAAACAGTGACACTGACGTGTACCGTGGGGTCAGTAGGGGCCCGGATCATAATTATAAGCCGTTACATCTGTCCTGACGCAGTAACTCCTTATTTAACCCGTAATTATAACGTATACATTCACATTTTAGACATAACCAAGTCATAACTACAGTTCTAATCTAAATCTGGTTTAATTTTCTGACATACAGACACACAAGTGACCATTAAAATGTTTTCTGTTGTTGTTGTTTTTGGCATTTTTACATGAAAAATTAGTTTCATTAAAATTGAGATTCATTTTTTCTGTCGATCGGCTAATCGATCAATTGACTAATTGTTTCAGCTCTGGTTTAATCTACAACAAGGGATCGTATATTTGATAAGCTCTTCATATGTTTTGTGCGCAAAAATCTTAATTTTGTAAAATAAGTACAACTGTCAGATAAATATAGTAGAGCAGATATAAAGTGACATGAAAATACTCAAGTAAAGTACAAATAGGTAGAAACTCCTGAGTAAACGTGGGACTGTCAAGCTGAGGACCCCCCTCCAGAGCCACGGAAACATCACGGGACGATCGGCATCACCGGAGCACGACGTGCACCCGCTGATCCCCTATCACAGAATTCCTCTCGCAGTGGGTCTCTCTGTCCTCTGCCGTCCTGATCAGAAACCTGCTCAGGTCTTCTCAGGGTTTCATCTCCTTCATTAAAATGCTTTGCCCTCGGGCGGCTGCGTCGCTTCACAGGCCTCATGCGTTTACACAGGTGTTAGATAAGGTAAGAACGACAGGCACACACACACACACTTAATCAAGGCAAAGCCAGGCGAGTCAGCGGCAGGTTGTTCCTCAGATGCTCCATCTTTCTTTATTTGAACAGTAAATTTGAACTGTTCTCCTCCTCGTTCTGTCCTGTTATCTACACCGGTCCAGCTTCTCACTGTCAGGAGGATTCCTGGGTCTCCTGTCCTCACTGATGCACAGTGTGGGCAGAGGTTCAGGAAAGCCGTCGGATCAAGAGACCCCCCCCCATACATAACAGCTTGAAAGCTACAGGACACAAAACATTGTTTGCAGTCAGTCCATTTCGTGTCTCTTTGCATCTCTATCAACTGCAAACATGTCGTGTCTCCGTCGTCGTTTCTCGTCTCCTTGCGGTCGTCCGTGTGCTTGTTTTGTCTCTTTGTAGTCGCGCTGCGTTTTGCTGCCACGATGACAAATCTGCTCCGTTTCTTCAGTCTTGTTTCATGCTGAATTATTCCAGTGTAACACATAAGAGCAAATGTTGAAGAGGCCCTGAACAGGTGCTCTTATAGTGGCAGTTGGATGGAGGTCGGGCCAGTTTTATGAGCAGCGCTTCCATAGTCCACCTTCTGCCTTTTTAGCAGCCATCCCAGTGAGGATGAGGCAGGGCAGGAGGAACCAGACGGAGACACTCAGGCAAAGCACCATTATGTTTTCCGGAGTTTCACCCAGAGAGAGACAGAAGACAGGAGGGGAGATCAAATGTTCTCAGTGCTGATGTGCCAAATCTGCAGTCTGACAAAAACCCTCGCTTTAAAAAACCCAAATCTCTTGCAGCTCGTGATCATGTCGTTATCTTTTGACTGTGTCTGAGCCAGAAAACTGTAAAAGTTTAGCTCCGCCAGTTGAGCCTTTATGTTTTTCTCTGCCACAGCGTATCTGCTCCGCAGGTCACATGATCTGTGGTCGCTTTGCAGGAGATCAGCACTTAAAGGGAGAAATGTACACTGAGCTTGTTTGGGTTTCATAATGGTGCCCCTGTCTCGTTGTGCTCGTTGTGTCTCTGACGTTGTTTTGTGTCTCATTGTGGTTGTTTGTCTCTTTCTGGTCGTCTTGTCTTCTTCTGGTCATTTTGTCTCTGCGCTCGTTTTGTCTCTTTCTGGTCGTTTTGTCTCTTTCTGGTCGTCTTGTCTTCTTCTGGTCATTTTGTCTCTCTGCGCTCGTTTTGCTGTAGCCGTCATTTTGCAGACATAACTCCCTGTAGTTTGTACAACACCTGCCTGTCCCTGTCCCTTTCACCTGTCACAGTGCTGTATCTTGACCTCACCTGTCTCCCTCTGGGACGTAGCCAGACCGCCCTAACGGTTCAAAGTTCCACCCAGCATTGTTTCCATACGAGGCTCCAGATCCCCTTTAATTCAATTCAAATAAATTCTTTTTACTTCCACATCAGCAGGCAGCAGCTCCCAGATTTCCACATTTTTGTTAATGTTCTGATGAAGGCTGTGACCTTTCCTCCTCAGTGACAATAAAAACAAGAAGAAGAAGACGAAGAAGAAGAAGAAGAAGAAGAAGAAGGATAAAACCACCAACCAACACTCCTCATTCCACTAAAACAGTTTACATTGTTTATATTTTTATTTAATCTTTGCTGGAAGAATATTTTTTTTTTTTTTAATCCTGTGTGATGCTTTTTTTCTCGGCTGCTGTGTTGTTCCACATGAGGATTTAAAGCTTCAACTCTCTCACAGTGGATTGTTTTAATTAGGATTTGGAGGAGACAGGATTGAATTACAGAAAATAAGATGGCAAAAGAGTGAAAGAGGGCTTTATTTTCCTGTAGCGGCAGGTTTTTATCAGTCCTGTGTTGAATGGTTTGAGTGAATTTATTGATCTTAAAAAATAAAATCATTATTATTCTAATACTTTATTTTCTCACCCTTCATTGAATCCTATTTTGGTTCATTTCTGCAGACCTGCAGACTTCTTTCTGGACAAACCCAAACTTAAAGTCCGACCGCTCATTTTGTCAAATTAATGAAGTGTAGGGTTGCCAGGAATCCAAAATACAAGAAAAATGACACAGACACTTAAAATATTATTACTGAACAGTTAAAGCTTGTAAAAAACATTATTTTCTCATTTTTATTATAGAAATGAAACTATAATACCGTCGTTTTTCTGCCTTTTGCATTGAAAGTCTCTCTATGCCTGTAAATCACTGAACAGGTTAATAATTCACAGTGTTTAACGTTTCGATCTGTGTGTACATTTTTTAAGGTTTACAGACAGCAATGAGGTCGTGCGTGGGGGCCATTGGACTTTGAACTGCTTTTCTCAGCTTGTTTCTAAAGGATGTGTAGATAAAGTTATGCTACTATAAATAAAACATAATCGGTGTTTTCAGGCTACGAACGGGACACGCTCCAGTTTCTCCAGTGGATCTCTTGCATTTATTTATTTGTTTACGTCCGGACTTCCCCCAAACTTGCAGACTCATGGACATAAAAGACGAGGTCCTGGGAAGTCTGCAAAATGTCGAGGGCTGTCCAAATCCACCAGACTTTGCATAGAAAATGACCCCAACTAATAATGTAACATGAATTCATCAATTCTTCCCATTTTTTTTCAAGGGGCTCTGTTTTTATGGCAGTGACAGCCCGAAGATGAAACCAACGTAAGGAGACTGACGCTGTGGATTTGTGTAGGTGACAATGGAGGACTGCATAATACTGATATGAAATGCTTAAGTCGTACGGCACTTTGCAGCGGAAGAATAGGCAGAATACATGTCAAATCTGAATCTGTGAGTGAAGGACCAGAGACTGCAGACTGGACTGAGGCAAAGTTTTGAGATCTGGATCTGGATCTGAGGATCTGATGATGGTTCAGTTCAGAGTTGATCTCTGGCTCTCTCTAGTGTTCAGTCACACACAGCACATACAGAAAGTGAAGCTGAGGGTTTCCATCACCGTCTTTGGGCTGCAGTGACCCGGATGCTGCGCCGATGTGTGTCCGAAGTCTTTGTCCGTCCCTGGAAAACAAACCACGGCAGAGTTTGATTTCTAGTCACATGACTCTGGAGGGTGATGTCGGCCAGTCCGCCTCTTTGGTCCAGACTGAAATATCTCAGCGACTGTTTGATGGCTGTGAGGAAATGTGGTTCAGACGTTCATGTTCCCTTCAGGGTGAACTGTGATAACGTTGATGATCTGACTCGGACTTTTCATCTTGTGCCATCATCAGTTCGACATTTTGATTTGTCCAATATCAATTAGATTGTCGGGCAGGTCATGACATAGCAGTGGTGAACTCGTTACTGAGGTGGTAGAAACAAGACTGGATTACTTCGCTGATGCGTTTCTCGAAGTTGAGCCTTCCAAAAGACGGCTCAAGATACGTGCAGAGACGTCCAAGCCATGACTGGATTTGTGGATGCAGGTGATAAGAATACCTGTTTTGTTGTAATTTAGCTGAAGAAAGTTTTATATCTGCTAAACTGTGTCTTAAAGTGGAATGATGTAGCCTAGTGGGACTATATATATATTGAGAATAGGACTGGTCCCAGGATGGGACCCTGAGGGACTCCGAAATTTACAGATGTGGAAGGTGAAATACTGTCACCATTAGAGACAAAGCATCTTCCGTCGAGTTAGTGGGAGTAAAACCACTTTGAGGCCGGACCAGTTTTACCAACCCAGTGCTGGAGTCTATCGGTCAGTACACTGTGGTCCACTGTGTCGAAGGCTGCAGACAAATCTAACAAGATCAGGATGGAGCATTCACCTTTGTCTGCAGACCTTAGAAGATCGTTTGTTACCCTAAGACAATGAAAGTACTCACCTGAAGTTAACGTTCACCAAACGTTTATACAGTCGCACAAGCTGGTTCGTAGTGATTACACATGAAGTTTTACACTGCGTGTAACCATAGAATAAATGCATATCAAATGTGTTTATGAGCTCATTGTTTTCTAAGACAGGCGAAGGTTGGCCAGTGTTAGCAGACACACACTAAAAAAGGCTATGCTGGCGTGCTAACACTTTCCGGCTACCAGCGCGATTTTGCCTCTGCCCCACAGATTTTTCTTCATAATCATGTCCAGCTTTTCGTCTAAAGCCGTTGTCCTTGTCAGAAGACAGGAAGCAGGAGAATTAGCTGGCTTAGGGTGCGAGAGGGAGCGACTCTAGCTCATACGGTAGCTAACTTAGCCAAACAGGTAGCAGATAGCTAGACTGTTTAGCCTCGTTACCACAATTTAGCTCCTTTTCTCTCAGAATGAGAAGTTAGAAAATCTTCTGGGCAAAAATCCAAAATACAAGAAAGCCACTCAAAGTAAACAGTTATTAGGTTATCAGGTATTGCTGGGTAGGTTTCCATTTTAACATTAACAAGGTTTGAAAAAAATCTAGGATCCTACTTAATGACAACATAAATCATTAGTCAGCTAACGTACTGCTAAAGATTAGATTGCAGATGTTGTTAATGAAGTAACTGTACCATAGCTTTTCTATCCTGAGCGGAAAGAAGTTAAAACATACTGGAAAATCACTTTTATTTGAAGTAGCTAAACATGTAGCTGGCAGTATGAGTACGGGCACACACACGATTCGCTGAAATTAAACACTGACCCAAACATAGCTTATGTTTTTAGTTTGATTCCAAAGGAGATATTATCTGTTTCATGTGGTTTTATAGGGCTAACAGAAATGTTAGCTTCGCCAACAGGCTACAACCCGCACTTTATGGGACGTCACCAGGTTGCTTTTTTTAGCTGATTTAACTGCCAGTCCAAACCTCACGTGTTCCTCATACCATTAGCTCTCACTTTTCTTTTACATTCACTGTGAATTATGCACCATTTTTAGCTTTGTAGCTGCAGCCCCAGTAAAGAACAGAGGGTAAGATATTGCAGCAGTAATGGCAGAGGTCAGGCTGTGTCTCAGTTCGCCTTTAGCTGGATCGAAGCCCTTGCATGCTGTGCTGTATACTCAGTGTATTTGTGTGGCATTGGTGACCAAGGGCAATTCAACAAAGAAGTAAATGATTGATACACAAACCCAACAGTGTCGTTGTGAAATCCCACAACCGCAGCAACTACGAAATCCCATTAGAATTTGCAGAGAGATTCACTGGCAGTGAAACACTTCTTGCATAATTCTGGCACAATAAAATGAACTCTGTGAAGGAAAAAGTCCCTTTAGGTAAATAATGGAAAAACCCAAAGTACATAACTCTGCCGGCAACAGCGTGTATAAAGGCTGACCAGCTTATCCAGGCTCGGTCGTCGTCACTTTCGGGAAGTGTTCAGAAAAGCTCTCGCCTGGGTTTTTTTTTAATTTATTATTATTTCCTGAAGTTATAATCTGAAGCTGACCAGCTGAAGCATGACGAACCCGTGGTTCAGCTGTCATTTCTTGGTTGCGGGGTTGTTTCTGTGCAGCTCGGCTCTGACGCCTGAAGAATGCGAACCCTTGGTCAAACCTCTGTCTCTGGCCGACCCCAAGCTGGTAAATCCTCCTCTGATTCCTACCTGGGACTTTGGGTGTGCTCATTAGCCAATAGGATTCAGGCATCAAAGCAGTAGTCAGGGGGAATACGGGGAAGTAAGTGACACTTTATAATAGATCCTTCTGTTGCATGAATAAAGGACTCAACTAAAACTAAAACAGTTACCACCTTAAATGTTGGTACAGTGGAAGAGAACAAGACTATTGGTGCTTTTCCACCAAAAGTTCCAGGAACTTCAATTTCCCCGGAGCTAAAAGGGCCAAAGCCCCCGTTGCCCTCGTGACTTCATTTGTATTCAATATACAATCATTCAAGCTCCCGCTGAATGTTGCTCTCTGAGAAAATGGACGACAAAGCTCTGGCCTTTGCTTCGTTCTGTCTGACGTAACATGTCTTGTGGATGCTCCATCCTGATTGTTGTCAGAGCAAACAACAAGCAAAACAACTTGTTTGCAGTTGCAGATTTTAAAAAATGGTATATAAGAAACTCTAGAATACTCGACCAATCAGCGAACTTCAACGTTCCTAAGAAACTACAACCCCATGAGCAGGGACTTTTTGGGGTAAAACTATCTGCCCAGAACTTAATTGAGACCCTGGTTCCTCCGGAGGAAATGCAGGTAGGGGGACCGAGTTCCTCAAAAGGCTGCGGTTCCCTGGGGAAATTTCCTACGGTATCAACACGACCCATGGGGAACAAGGGGGCCACAACAGGACATTTTAGAGGAAAAGAGGAATAATTTACACTCAAAATATTTTTGTAAACACTTGGCACCTGCAGGTACGGTACTGGGAAACAAAACTG
Organism: Xiphias gladius; assembly: GCF_016859285.1. Lineage (NCBI taxonomy): Eukaryota > Metazoa > Chordata > Actinopteri > Istiophoriformes > Xiphiidae > Xiphias > Xiphias gladius. Next base: position 25,585,431 of record NC_053423.1, read on the forward strand.
AAGAGAAGGATGGAGCCTTAAGGTGCACCACATGTGACTGTGGTAGAGTTTGAAAGGTTATTATTATGAAGTACGCTTTGAGTTCTGTTGTTTTTATATTATGCCAGACCAAACGTCCAAATGAAATGTGTTAAATTGCAAAACTTTAGTATTAGAACATTTTTATTTGAAGTTTAATTTTAAATACAAATTATTTATTATATTTCAGTTTAAACTAAATATTTAAAGTTGTTCTGCTCAGAGTTGGTTAGATATTCAGCCCTGCTTCCATTAATGAAAGGTGTTTGTGTGTCTGCTGTCACTAACTGACTTCATGCTTGTCTGCAGATGCTCGGCAGGATGAACACCCTTCTGGGTTACACTGATAGCGAAATATTTAATGAACTTCTGAAACTGACCGAAAGCAGCTGGTTGAAAATCAGCGCGTCACCCTTCAGCCCTGGTGAGCTTGTAATGTCTGAGGAGAACAAGATGTGAGTTGATAACAGCGAAACACCAATTGTAAAATACACAACACATTGTTTTTTTGAGTAAGAATCCCCCTAAAACACATTTGAATGCTGTTAAAACCTGCTAAAGGTGATCACCTGATTGCGTTGTTGGCTCCATGTTTCTTGCCTTTTTCCTGCTGATATGCTGCCGCTGTCTGACCCATTTCATCATCACAACATCCAGTTCAGATGACTCTCAGTTGCATTAAAAGCTCCGGTGCAGCACACGACGGCTGAGCTGCCTCAGTTGACGTACGTCAGCTCGGCCTTTGCTAAGCTACAGCCGTTACTGCACCTGTCGAGCTCTCCGTCCTAGCACGGCACGTATGCAGCTGACGCGGTGACAACGGTGGCAGCTTTACCGTTAGAATTCAGAGTCGTTTTAGAAAAACCATGAGTCGTCAACTTACCTCTGCCTCTGTCTTTTCCCCAGACAGGGAAATTGCTTTGGCTCCTCAGTCAACATAACTTTCAACGGCGACACTGCAACTGCGTCAAGTAAGTTAACACTGGGGCATCAGATTCAAAGCTGCAGATTCATCACACATGCTGTGTCACCCTGCTGCCTTCAGGTGCTTGTAGGGGGTTAATGAACTGAAGGTTTTGATGAAGTGTAAAGCAGCTGTGGATGACAGACACTGAGAAATCAAACGCCTGATCACAGCAAATGAATGTCGTCGTTAAGTAAATCAAGAATAAACCCCTTGAAAAAAAAGATCTAATTTTCTCAGAGTTTTGTCAGATGTGGAAATAAACTCGATCTTAGAGTTTTACGTGAACTTCTCAGACTCAATGCAGCCGTTTGGTGCTTTTCCATCGGTGTGGAAGGCGGCTCGGCAGCTTTCTGTGCGATAGCACCGAAAAAATGTTCTCAGAGCTGAGCTGTCAGGTAGGAAAGGAAGTTACTCATTTGCCACCATTATCACGCCAAGTGTTAATCCAGCTTTTTAAAAACATTTTTAAACCTGTGTTATATGGAGTTTGGGGACCGAAAGTCCGAAACACACGTGATAATGTCCGACACTAAAGCCCGTTTACAGAATGTATGTGACTTTTCAGCATGCGATATCTTGAGGTCATTAGCTGCATTTCTGCTTTCACCGGGCTGCATGACGTGACCTAAATGTTCTTCAGCTAAGATGATCATGGGATGATAGGAAAACCCGCGCACAGCACCCGGTGGAATTCTTCGTATAATAGTGGACAGGTGGAGCCTCAGTGTGACGATGAAGACAGGCTGCCTGACAGCTGTCTTGCTGCTTGAACTTGCCTTATAAGCTTCATTTGATTGATCATTTTTCCGACTTATTTTCTCACCTCAGTTGCTAACATCACCTCGGTCTTCCACGTGCTGCCGAGCTGCGAAGGCTGTCTGGTCTTCAGCATCAACACCACCGTCAGAGACTTCAGCAAGTTCCTTCACGTTATGAAACTCAACATCACTGCGGAAGCCGAGGCGTTGGACGCCCGCTCACTTTATCTGATGGGTAGGAAGGAGCAAGTCAGCCAGAATAAATGATCCACCATGTATCCAAAACATTCATCTTTTTCCTCTTTTTGTTTCCAGGCAAGGAGTCGACTGTGAAGGACGCGGACCTGGAGCATTTCAAGCAGCAGGCGAGCTGCCTCGGCTTCTCCAGAGAACCAGACTTCCACCACAACCCAGAGAAAGGTGCTTCATCTCTAAACCTCCCTTCCTGAACAGTGATATCAAGATGAATTGTCTGTGAAGATTCTCAGTCGTCCAGGTCACGGTATTCAGTGAGTGCTACGCGAAGGCAACTGGACTCGCTTGAAGGTCTTGAAGCTTCTTCAGAACTGAAGAAGCCTCTCGGATGAGAGGACTCCGAGCGAGTCCAGTTGCCTTCGCGTAGCACTTACAGAATCAAGACGGATTGGAGAAGTGTGATATCAGACAGAAATGGTTTCTTTATTTTCCTCTTTCTCTCCACAGAATTCTGTGAAGAAGGCGAGGGTGTCAGCCTAAAGTTTAGGTGAAGTAAAAACCGACTGTCGTCAGAGGCATATATTTCAAACTGAAACCGAGAAAGTAAAGAGACAAAAAGTGACTCTAAACATCAAACTTGTGGTCTGTGTGTTTTTTTATTATTTGGGGGACACTTCATTCAGAATCTTCCTGTTTTTAAGTTTCCCTCAGTATCACAGTGACCCAGTCACAGTTGTTTGTACGTCCACGGCTACACTGAGAACAGGAGCTGGTCACAGCTGATTCAGCAGCTTTTAACGGGACAGTTTGACTGAATGTGAACAAATCCAGGCCAAAAAAAAACACCTTCTTTTCCTGTTTATACGTCCTGTTTACGTTCCCCAAAGCATCATGGAAAGTGCGTTCCCAAAACTTAGAGCATGATTATCCCCCAAATACAAGTGAAACAAAGAATAACAATATAAGTGACAAAAATCATTACTGTTAACTTTTCTCTGTCACCATCAGTGTTCTTTTGTCATTGCTAAGGCTCAGAATGACAAACGACAGCAAAGCTTACGTGACTGTAAGAAATAAAGAACAAACTTTATTCAGGTCTCTGTGCTGAAAAGCCTTCGTCAGCATGATTATCAGGAGAGCATGTCAAAGTCTACCGGGCTGTGCGGGCAGATGTTGGCACGTTTGTCCTGTAGGATTTTAACCCCGTGGCCTCGTTCCTGAACCAGCAGCTTTTGTGGAAAACTTCCAGATTCAGATTTATTGCCTCATGACCCCGATTACATAGAAATGCATGGCATTCACCAAAGAAGAAAGAGGGGAGGCCTCAACTGGTAATTACGAAATACGGTGTGAACCCTGGTGCAGGCTAGTTCAGTCTCTGTTCCCAAACATTTCACCGGGAGCAGCCTCGCACGTCGTCCTTGAACTGACTCCGGTACAGCAGGAGCAGCTGTGAGTTCTTCATGTCAAATGACGCACTCGCTCTTTAAACTGAAAAAATGGAAATTGAGATCGAATCTGTCAGATCTTATTAATTCAACCTAATATCATAATTTTATCCAGCTCGTTTTCTCGGGGCCAGTTGATTTAACCTTTTCCCTTTTGAACTAATGATGCAACCTAAGTTCAGTTAACTCACATTTCGAAATGATTTGTAGTGAAGTTACAGTCGTTAGGCTCAAAGCACTGAACTCCATTTTGATTATCAAAGAAATAAATGGTTTAAAAAACTTGACTTTTTGTGCGATCACCTTAAAATCTTGTGTTTATGCTGCCAACTACTAAGTACGTGATAATCAAAACTAATTTTGAATGTAGAGGAAAAGCTCATTCGCCTTACTCAACTTCCTGCTGTGACTCGAAAAGCTTCAGTGATGCAGACTATTGCGTTAATTTTCTTTGTTGAGCCAAAACATTTGTTTTTAGAGTGAAAGTATCTACAGGTTTTTTTCCGCAAATCTTTCTTGCAGTTCCAAATAAAAGCGGCGCCAAATGAGTCAAATAGACCATGACTTAAGTTTTCAGAAAAATGTTTATATGCAGAAATGTTTTTATGATTTTTTCAAGTTAAACTGAAGTAGTTCAAATTGTCTCCACTTCAACCACCTGCAACAATTGGAGGCTCCTTACACATTGAGGCATCAGTAAGACTAAACATAATGTCATGGGTACATATTATAATAATACATATATTATTATATACATTGTAGTATTGGTATTTTCCAGCACTGGAGTCATGTATGTGCTGCAGAGAGCTGAGGCAGCAGATCTTCTTCCAACCTTTAGACACTTAAACACAGCAAAACTGAAAACAAACAAGCGCAGAGTGGAATCAAAGGGTAAATCAGAAACACGGGGGGCATACAAGCCCCCGCCGGCCCCTCTCATAACCTGACCAGCTTCCCTCCTCTCACTCCGCTCTCCTGAGCGAGCACAGAGCAGGCGGTGTTTGATGAAATAAAACGCTGCCGACAAGGTGAGTCGGTGTCTGTTCAGTGTGGTACCTCAGACCAGATCCATCACTCCCGATGGGTCTGAGATTTTCGTCACCGAATAGTTGAACCTTTTAGAATCCACTGTCTCGGCTTGGGCCTTGGTGGAGCTGCTTAAGGTTTGTTCTGGTCTGTACTGGACTCTGTCTTCACACAACCCTGTCAACTTCTACACTATTTGAAAGCTCTAAGTCTCCTGATTCTCTCTGTGCAAAGCATTTTAGGATCCTCAAATCACTGCAGCAGCTGCTGATGCAGATCTGCTTCATTCCTGTGGCCCCAAAGTGTTTTCTACTACCGGCCTTCACTTTTTTATGTGAAAAAAGATAGGCGAGGCAAAAGGAACTTACAGCTCCTCCATGTTTATGCCTCTGTAACTTTGGCCCAATGTCTGTTCTGCTCATTCTGACGTTTGGTTGGAGAATTTAAAGAGTTTCCTTTCAGAGGAGACCGGGGTCACGACTGTGATCAGAGGGGCTGAAGAGCAGGAACCTTTTTTATTTTGGGTGCATTCTTTTCTGCACAGTAATGGTGCATTTTACTTCATAAAACTTTATTTCACTTCTGCTCCGTGTTATATCAGTCTGCTCGGTCAAAGAGTACGTTTACATGCACACCAGCCAGTTCCAGACAGTCAGAGTTCACGTGGACGTACACAAAGCTATCTAATTCTTCACTGTGTTAAGTAGAACAACTCTGCCGTGAATTCTGGGTAAATTGAGGCTTTTTTCAAAATGAAAAACGTGGTTGTGACCCAGCACCATTCAGTCCATCAGAAAATGTTTAGCTGACCCTCTCAGGTCCTGCATTTATCAAACTGCTAAGAGAGAGCTGCAGAGGTCTGAAGTCGGCTCAGAGTAGATCCTCCGTGACAGCAGGGTGGTTAACCGTTAAGGTCTGTGTTCATTTTCCTGAAACCAATTTCATCCTTAAATTAAAAGAGCAAAATTAAAACTCTACAGACCGGTCGAAAATATCAGTGGGATTTGATAAAATATTAAACATTAAAACCTGATTATTTGTGTTTTAATTCTTTATTTATGCTTCATTAGGTTCCTCATTAGCTTCCACACAGTGGCCGCTAGACACAAACAACAATTTAAAGTCACAGAATAACACAAGTAATGTTAAGATCAGGAGGTAAGTGAAATGACTGTGCGTATGAAAAGACTGACATTAGAAGCTTATAATGAAAACACCAGCTCATTTGTCCCAAATGAAAAGCAACCAAAAGAAAATAAAAATAATCAAAAGGGTTCAAAAACTACAAGTAACTTCCAAATTGGGCTCATCAGTTTTTGTGTTGGTGACAAGCCAGGAGGCGAACTTTGGACAATGTGGTTATGTGGTGAGCACCTTCATCATAAGGCCGGTGGGTCTAATGTTCCCGGCAGATCTTCGGGGAATAGGTTCTGGTCTGGTCCGTCAGTGACAATCCGCAAGGCCAGGACCAGTTAGCAGATGTTTCCAGCTCCCGCGTCGAGCTCCGGCTCCTCCCCGACAACAAGCGTATCGCGTACAACGAGAAGAACGTGTACATGTGAGTGCTCACGTTCTGGATGACCAAAATGGTGGTTCAGGTAGAGGTATGATCACGTTATCCCGGCTCAGGATCATCATGATAGAGTTTAACAGCTGGAAATACCAGAAGAGTAAACACAGACAACCCTGCAAGTGTCAGTTAACTGCTCACAAACAAGTTAATATTGCAGCGACACCGCAGTAAAAAGCTGTCATGAGATCAGTGACTGAAATGAAAGAATAGAAACATGGGTCAGAGGCCCAGGAGATCAGTCCAGCAGGGTCACGTCAGATCACGTGGACTCGTGTGACTGGAACCCGTATACCTGTTACCAAATCCCGTCATTTCTGTCCTCTTGTATTCAGCTGAAAGAAAAACGTAACAACGTCCAGCTGTTGACTGGCCTGAGCTTTAACAGAGAGTCTGAGGGACTGAGAACCCAGAAATCTCTGATGGAGACTGTTGTGTCTTCACGTTGGGTCTTCACGTTGTGTCTTCACGTTGGGTCTTCGCGTTGGGTCTTCACGTTGGGTCTTCACGTTGGGTCTTCACGTTGGGTCTTCACATTGTGTCTTCACGTTGGGTCTTCACGTTGTGTCTCACATTGTTTGACAACACAAACCACATTTGTGTTGCTTAACTGTTTTGTGTTTGTTACTTTTAGTGAAAAGTCATGTTCCAACTACATCATCAACATATCGATGCCCTCTGACCCCTCCGACTCCGACCATGCTGCCAGTCAGTCGCATCAACACACATATTGTCGGATCAACAATTCATACTTATAATATGGTATGGTACAGAATAGTATAGCATAAGTAGAACATACTGTATTAAATCACAAATTTGGCATAGTGTAAGTAAAATATAGTAAAGTACAAAAAAGGATTGTGTGGTGTAAATAAAGTACAGAATAGTAAAGTATAGTACTGTACAGTACTATAGTTAACTACTGTACAGTTTATGTATAATTTACTTAGAAAGGAGGAAGTAGCAGAAGTAGCAGTAGTAGTAGTAGTAGTAGTAGCAGCAGTAGTAGTAGTAGTAGTAGCAGTAGTAGCAGTAGCAGTAGTAGTAGTAGTAGCAGTAGTAGTAGCAGTAGCAGTAGTAGCAGCAGTAGTAGCAGTAGTAGCAGTAGCAGTAGTAGCAGTAGCAGTAGTAGTAGTAGTAGCAGTAGCAGTAGCAGTAGCAGTAGCAGTAGTAGCAGTAGCAGTAGTAGCAGTAGCAGTAGCAGTAGTAGTAGCAGTAGCAGTAGCAGTAGCAGTAGCAGTAGCAGTAGCAGTAGTAGCAGTAGCAGTAGTAGTAGTAGTAGTAGTAGTAGTAGTAGCAGTAGTAGCAGTAGCAGTAGTAGTAGTAGTAGCAGTAGCAGTAGCAGTAGTAGCAGTAGTAGCAGTAGCAGTAGCAGTAGCAGTAGCAAAATCAGGGCGTTGTCCGCGTAGCTGCGATTTCAGCGCTTCAAGGCCCAGTTGTCACATATTTTTAGATTTACTGTGAATTACATGTCGGAGGATTTCATTATCTCTGATTTCCATTGTAAATAAACATCCGGATTAGAAACTCCAGTGCTGTGTCAGATCAAGTAACGTAAGCGACGCTGTCGTAGTGTAGCCGTCGATGGTCATGTTGACAGATCAGCCAAAGCAGGTTACACTTCTGGGATAAAATGGTGAATTCTCAAATTAAATTTAGAAAGAAATTCGTTATGTGTTCATAAGTGGCCATCCGCATTAACAAGTTGTTCAACCAATGCGCATCGTGACACACCATTTTTTATAAAGGAGCAATTTATTCTTACATTGAATATTCTTGTTAGTCCAAATGTAGAATTTAGATGGAGGGAAAAAAATGCGTTTATAAAGGATTTCCAGGCGAGCAGAGCTAGTTAAATAAGTGTTTAGGGAAAAATTCCCAATGACATCTTTATTATTAATCAATTAACTACCCAGTTCGCTTTAAAAGTATATTTTAAACCAATGACGGATTATGAGAAAACGGGCCCCTGGGCATTGACAGATAAACTGGCCCCCTTCTTCTCCTATGAAAGACCCCAAGACTGAAGAGTCTCTTTCTGGATATTTTCTGGATATATATATATATATATATATATATGTATATATGACAGTGTGCTGAAGACTCAGCATCCTGTCGTTGCTTCTCCCAACAGCAGGTGGCGGTAACGCTCCGCCCCGTGACGTCAAACTGACTCGTAAAGAAGACGCCGTGTCGCCACTTCCGCCAGATATTCAACATGGAGAGTGGACTGAAGCTGAGTTTCTGGGAGGACGGGCCGAAGCCCGGACAGTTTTACTCTCTCCACGGCGGCAGCAGCAGCGGCAGCGGGCCGGGCACAGCGTGCGGGCCGGTCAGACATACACTGTGAGTGATCCGCTCCGATCCAGCCGGGGCTGTTCACTGTTAATTTAACCCGGAGCTCCGCTGTCGGTTTCGGTTTGTGCTCCGCCGCTGTGCTGTATCATCATGGAGACACGGCATCTAACTGATGCTAAGCTAACTATCGGTTTAAACCAGTTTTAACGTTGTAACTGCGCAGCACAGACACTTCGGTACTTACATAATTATTTAATGAATAAATGAGATTCGATATCGATGATTTTGAAGCTGAAACACCGCAGTTTGTTCTGTTTGTCTCTGTTTTGCTGACTAACTGTTAGCTGCGGTAGCTAGCCGCCGTCGGTGAGTTTAACAGAGGAAACTCAAGATTTATTTGAGTTTACAGACCTAAAAACTCCTCTCTGTGCTCTGTCACTGCTCCTAACTCCTCTGCAGGTCAAAACGATGGGGTTTAAATGTGACTTGTTGACCCTGGTAAATCATTCACTTTATTATCTCACGTAGAAAACAGATTAAATGGGGCGTTGAGTGATTTAGATGGTAACAGATGTATTTCTTACACAGAGGTGTTGTCTGATAGTAACTCCTAGGCAGACTATTACAAACACTACAGAATAAAAATGGGTAGCAAAGTTTACAGCTTCTAAAGCTTCAAACTACAGTTGAATGGCGACTTTTAAAACAAACAATATGTGACACAGTGACCTGGCAGGATGGATATTTAGTCTTAGCAGGACAGGTGTTGAAGCCCCCACCTGAGCCCTCCTGCCCCCTAGGAGAAACCCTGACATCAGGCGTATTAGGCTTCAGGAAAAGTGTTATCAGTGTACTCTGCAGGTTGAGAATGAGTTTACTTATTTTATTTCTGAAAAAAACAAAGTGAGATCGACTGTTTGTTTCTGCTGTTGAAAGGTGATTTTAATCATCAGGGCAGCACTGAAACAGCTGTTAGTGACTGACGGTTTAATGAGAATAAACAAACCACCTCCTCCTCTCCACAGAAACCCCATGGTAACTGGGACGTCGGTGCTCGGCGTGAAGTTCACCGGCGGTGTCATCATCGCAGCAGACATGTTGGGTTCGTACGGCTCTCTGGCTCGATTCAGGAACATCTCCCGCCTCATGAAGGTGATGGTCGCTGCTAACAAAACATCAGCTGTAGATGTGAATGAATGTCATCCGTTCGAGCAGAGGTGAAGAGCTGTTTCTGTTTCAGGTGAACAACAACACCATCCTGGGAGCTTCAGGGGACTACGCTGACTACCAGCATCTCAAACAGATCATCGAACAGATGGTGTAAGCTGCTGATCTAATGCCGACAGAAATGCTACCACCCCGATCTCTGGCTTAACATTTTGTTTCCCTCCGGTTCACGGTATCTGCAGGTCTTTAAAAGTCCTCAAAAAACACTCAATTCAGTTCCCGCAAAAAAGGCTGATTTCAAAGTCTTAAATTTAACTTACAACGGTCTTAAGTATTTTATCTTTTCTGCTATGGACAGTAACATTAGTTCTATCTTTTGGATGTCATGCACTCAGAACGGACAAGTGTTGATATTAGCACAAACGTAAATTAACAAATGATTTATTATTTATTTCTATGGGGACCTTGCAGAATAAATGGGAAACAAAACAACAATAAACAACGCGTGATGATGCGTCTCTTTGAGGTCGTTTTGCATCGTTTCATGGTGGTTTTGCATCCTTTTGATATAGTTTGGTGTGTCTTTGTTGTTTCGTGTCTCTTTTAATAGAGTTTTCTAGTTTAGCTCTGTGACTCTCAGTCACTTCATACAGAGGCTCAGGCCCAGGGGGCCCCCTGACTCCTCGGAGTCCCGTGACTTGCCCCAAAGGCCTGTTCAGTAATCCATGCGTGGGTCCGTGTGGCATTAGTTGATTTATTCTGTTACTGAGATTTTTTTGTTATATGCAGTTGGGCAGGACTGAGAAAAATGTGATATAAATGTCCCTAAATTCATGTACATCATAAATAATGTAGCTCTTATTTTTTGTTTTCTGCCATTCTTCAAGGCATTGATTTGCTTCGATACGGTGTTGAAAAATGTCAAACTGAATGCGGTGAACCCTGTAGAAACTCTGTGGCGGTTTTGTCTCCGTCAGTATCGATGAGGAGCTGCTGGGTGACGGTCACAGCTACAGTCCGAAGGCGGTCCACTCCTGGCTGACCAGAGTGATGTACAACCGTCGCAGCAGGATGAATCCTCTGTGGAACACCGTGGTGATCGGAGGTTTCTACAACGGAGAGAGGTGAGAGCTTAGACTGCTTCTCTCAGTCTGCCTGTGTGGGCTGTGGTTTTTAGTTGTGTTCTTAGGAAACAAACGAAAAAAATAGAGCAGATGATGATGATTAACCACGCGGCCGTCTTTCCTCTCTCTAGTTTCCTCGGTTACGTGGACAAGCTGGGCGTGGCCTATGAGGCTCCCACAGTGGCCACTGGCTTTGGAGCATACCTGGCTCAGGTGAGTGAGTTGTGCTTCTCTTCCTGGACTTAAGCTCGATCCACGATGGCGGAAAGTTTGGATTCTGCCTGGGACTGAAAATCAAGATTGTTGGTGCTGCCTGCAACTGACCCCTTTTTTTATCAGTTCTAATGAAAACACTTGAGTTCAGAGGAACAAGTGCTTGTTTCAGTTTTTTTTTTTTTAACCCCCCAGAGAAAATCTGTGTCCATTTGTCCCCTTTGTCTCTTAGAGTATTGTTCCACTTCAGAATTCAGTTTTCCCCTGTCCCTGAACACAGAGAATGGATCACGCCTGAGCATGAAGGCCTGCAGTGTGAACCAAGCTTACGAGAAGCTTCATCTCAACATCTGTACCACTCCTGATGTTGTTTTTGCCGATGAAGGCAGAGGAGAAGTCTTACTGTGTGTGTGTGTGTGTTTTTAGCCTCTGATGAGGGAGGTGGTGGAGAACAAGACGGAGATTACCAAGCAGGAGGCTCGGGAGCTGGTGGAGCGCTGCCTCAAAGTGCTTTACTACAGAGACGCTCGCTCCTACAACAGGGTGAGTTCACTTGACCTCTCCATTAACTGATCCTAAGTCTGCTGTTTTAAAGTCCTGCCGTATTAAAAAAAACATCAATAACTGCTAGATAATTCATATTTCATCTCTTTTACTGGGTCACTAATTTGTTCTGTGTCTCTGCTTGTGACACATAGTTTGAGTTATATTTGCTCCTCCAGACTAAATGACACCCCCTGAAAACCTTTGCTGACCTCCAGCGCTTTAACTTCTCACCTCGCTGCAATGATGCACGGGTGTACTCCGGGACACTGTGACATGGCTGTTAGGTGTGGTCACAGGTGCGACAGAGAACATTTGGTGTGGTCAGAATTGGGCAAAATTCAGTATATTAAAAAAAAAACAAAAAAAAAAAACCCCATACCTGTAGAAACTTTTGTTTGAAATTTTGATGAAATTGAGCCAGGGCAAGGAGAAAGTATATATACAGATGTCTTCTTTATGTGTCAAGTAATTACTTAGTTGTTCTAATTCAAAATGTCAGTTGTTTTTTTCTACAGACTGAACAAGAAGAGTAAAAAACGATGACGTTAGTCAATACTTTTGACATTGTAACACGAAATAACTGAACACGTTATTTTTATCGTGCTGTTTTAACTCGATGTTTCATTCACTCTGAATGAGCGACGTGGTGTTTGTTTTTTTTATTCTAGCACGAGATCGCCATAGTAACAGAAGAGGGCGTGGAGATTATCGGTCCTCTGTCTTCTGAAACCAACTGGGACATCGCTCACATGGTCAGGTAGGGTCAAAGGTCACAAGAGTAACCGAAACAAGCGCTCAGCCAGCTAGAGACAAGGTGCTGCCTTTAAAAATAAGACGCAAACAACAATTTCAGCAGGACGACCTTCACCAAATCCAGGGTGTGTACGAGTCCTGTAGGAAATTAAATCCCGTACCCATAATGTTAGTCGAGCGCTGTGAAACTCATCCACATTGAAGTAACTTAGGGTTTGCATGATGTACTGTTCCATGCAGATGTGTCAATGAGCTCCCAGCTGTTGATACAAAGATCATCACAATCCTCTGTCCACGTGTCCACAGTGACGCCGCTGTCACTGATGATGAATTGAAGGGAGGGAGGTGTGGTAGGCATTCACAGTAAAAAAACAGTCCCATTGCTTAACTAGGCTTGATTTTATATTTAGAAAACATTATATAGGTATGGATATAGATAGAGAGAGAGAGAGCGAGAGAGGCAGAGAGACGCACGCTGGTGTTTTTAAAAAAAAAAAAAAAAAAAGCACGTCCTTTATTTTCGTTTGTTTTGTGTTTCAATCTCAGATTTCTTTCACCAACTGGTCGCCTGCATTTTCTTCATTTTTAGTGGTGCCCAATTTTTTTGTGTTTTTTTTGTATCTGACCCGGTTTAGGAAAAGTTCTATTTTAAATTAGTGATATTGTATTTTTTAAACAGGACAGGTGCTGTGCCCCCCTCCATATACAGATGTCTTCCTTGAATGTAGCTTCAGTTTTAGCAGTTAGTTACCATTTAGGACCAGCAGTACATAGATCATGTGCTACAGCTGCTTCACAGTAAAAATCTTGTAGCTTTGATAACAGGTGGCAACTGTGGGTTTTTACCTTGAAGCAACCCGAGAGTCTGAGCATTAATAGCGAATGAAAAGAACTTTGTGACTGAAAGTGTCGTGTATTCGAACAATATACATTTAAGGTCAGTTTCAATTAATGTATGCTGTTTTTTTTCATGTGTTTTTTCAATCCAAGAGGCTGAATATCACAGATCTGACTCCTTTGGTATCACTTTGTATTGAAGCGTGTTTCTCTTTCTGTTCCTCTACAGCGGGTTTGAATAAAGACGATCTGCGACTGATGGAGCCTCGGCGTTTCCCTGCTGCATCAAAAACAACGAACGCTCACATGCAACTTATCTATCCCAGTTTAGTTTTTTCTGATGTTCAATGTCTCTTTTGTATAATGGAAAATAAAAATGTCATAAATCGAAAAGTACTGTTTTTCAGTTTGTTTTCTTGTCTCCTGTACGGATGAATGTGGTCACCGCTTTAAAAGCGTGAACTGAAACACTCAAAACATGTAAATTTATTCCCAGTAAATAATGCACATCACACTATATTATAAATCACTTACAGTTGGACAATATGATTCCGTAACTGTTCAAAAATGATTTGATCTGCGTTTTGCACATGAACATCTTGTGGTTAATGACCAGATTTTTAGCTTTGTCCAGCTTATATTTTATCAGAACTGGACTTTGTTTTGTTTTTGTTTTTTTGTTTTTATGTAATTTTTTTTTTTTTGGTCATATCTCTATGATTTGCAATCCACCTTAAATTCTCAGTTTCCTGTCAAAACAGTTTAATTTCCCCTGAGGGGTTCTTCACAAAAGGGAGATCTGATTGAGTTAGTCCATAAAATAGCCAACAACAAAACCACATATGAAAGTTTCCTTGAGAACATAGAACCCGACAATTTGGCCTCATATAAATATAATGTGACCTTGTGTAGACTGTGTAAACTCTTAAAGTCTCTGCCTTTCTCTGAACTGTATAATATTCCAACATAAGGACATGTTTAATACATTATTAAATGTTTATTTGAAGTACTTCAGCTTTCATTGTCAAAAGAGGCGGCTGTTGCTATGCAGATTTAACGAGATACATTCATCTGTTTTGTAACTGGGCAGACCAGGAAAACGCGTCCAATCAGAATAATCCCTGTCAGAAAAATATTTCCGCTCGACGAATGGAATTTCCCCCGCTTTTGGTGTCCGGGTAGATTTGTGACAGCGCACCAATCGGAATAGACGTTGGCTTTGTAGTCAGGCAGACATAACAAAGTCGTCCAATCACAAAAAAATCTGAAAGGGGATTTTTGCTGTATCTTGGCTCAGGTACTTTCTTTTTCTTTTTTAAAATAATTACTCAAACGGGACTCACCGAACAGATCATACATTAATAACAGAATAAATTAACTGTTATCGGGAAATATTCTGAAATTAAAAATAGCGTCTTAAAACATGTTTAAGGGGTGTTTCAGTGCTTGGTAGCTAATGCTATCTGATAGCAACTAGCTAAGCTAGTTAGCTAGCATCTTACGGTTAGCAGCGAGCTGTAACTAGCCATGTAGGAGCGCGGCAAATGTCCGCAACTAGCCGAACGAATCTGTCCTCCACCGCTAGTGGCGGTTAAATCCGTTTTTGAAACGTTTGCCTGATCTTCCTGTAATACAGCCAGGTGGTGTGTGGATTGTGACTGTCTCAGTCGGCCAATGCATCGTGTGTCTGCGGTCGGTTAGCCCGTTAGCTGGCCAGTAACATGTTGCTGGGTCGGTGTGTGTTCATAGTAAATGTCAGGCACATGACCACCGGCGCTACGCCCGCTGTAAACACGGCCGTCGGGCACAACATGCGGAGCACGGCGGTCACATTTCGGCCGCTGACACGTTTGCATGTCCAGCTAACGTTAGCTTGTGTGAGGAGTGGGTACGGTAGGCGGCGGGCTGTGTTTTACTCCACAGAAACATTCCCCCGCTCCGGTAGAAGTAGTAACGTTTAACGGCACCGTGACAACCGGCATGTGTCACTACCCGACAGCCAGCGGGCCTTTTGTAGCGGCTGCCACCGGGCTGAAATCTGAGCTGAATGATGTGATGTGATGTTAAGATACAGTGTGCAGCTCCGGTAGGTCCGCAAAGTGCTGCAGTAACGGGAGAGAGGCGGGAGCGAGGGAGTGTTACTCAGAGTATCTGCAGCTCTTGGAAAGTCTTACAAAGCATTGAATTCATTTCCCTCAAAAAAGGCCTTAAAGGGTATTAAAGAGTCTTAGAGTTAACTTACTAATGTCACTGTGGACAGTAGCATTATTTTTAACTGTTGACTGGGATGAGACAGTTGTGAGGAAGTTCATCCACTCAGAATGGCGATTTTAGCAAAAACTTAAATTCAAAAATTATTATTTTCTCTCCAATTGGTTAATCCATCCATCGATTATCTGCCTCTTATCTGACTCCAGCCATGGATGGATCATAAGACGTTGGGCCGCTTGACATAGACAAGTAAAAGACCCCCCACTGCTCCTATATGGGACCCCCAGACTGAAGGAGACTCCCAGTCGCATTGTTTGAAGTTGTTTTTTGTACTGTGTCTCTTGGCGCTGGTGTTGTGGCTCTCTGTAGTAGTTTTGCCTCCCTTTGTAGTCTTTTAATTCTGCTCTGCCACTTGATACAGAGGCTCTGGCCTAGGGTCCCCCTGACCCCTCGAGCCCCTGGACCTGTTCCCAGAAGTTCTGTTCAGGAATCCATACATGGGTTCAGGTCTCATTAACTGATAAATGATATTACTAATTATTTTTATATGCAGCTGGGCTGGACTGACAAAAATGTGATATAAATGTCAATAAATGTATGTACTAGTATGACCGTGAAACGGGTTTCGAACTGCCTCTTTGTGCTTTCAAAATGTCTTAAATATAATTTGGTGAACCCTGTCATTGTCCCTGTGCTGAGAGAAATGTTCCTACTGTGAAGGAATTTTTCCTTCTTTAGGTCTTTATGTAGTATGAGGCAGTGTTTCCACAGGTCACTTAGGAGCAACCCCTCAAAGCAGTACTTTTACATCGTCTGTCTCATGGATAGCTGTGAAGACACTGACAGAGTCAAGATGGCCTAGTACCCAACAGCAGTTGCCTTAGTGACCAAGGTCATAAAGATATGATAAACTGAGCCTCCGGCTGAGGGAGTGAACAGCCCTTCAGCTGCGGGATAGACTGTCTTCCTCTGGGAAAGTAATGCATGAAATATACAATCTGGTTTAGGATTTAGTCCCCAGTGGAATCTTCACACACGTGTATGGATGGGTGCTGCGGTCCCATGAAGAATATCCTTATTTCGACATGTAGTCCAAATAAGGATCACCTACCCTAACGGTATGGGTTAAAATACACCCTGCAAGGAAGATAACCTTCAGAATTGGTGTGGCATTACTCAGTGTTAGCTTGCATTGCTTATCTTTTTTCTCCTTGATGCAACGAGTTTCAATAAACACTTCTGCGTAAAACATCTGGGTCTCCTGAAACTTCTTCCATCACGAGTTAACCAGCTCGCAAGATTTCCGTCGCACCAACGAACTCGTGTAAAGCCACTAGTGACGTATCTCCAGCACTGAGTTAGCTACATTTAAAAAAAAAAAAAAAAATTCAACTCGCTGCGAGTTTGTGAAAATAATCTTGCGTGTAGAGCGATGGTCAAAAAAGTAAAAATCAATTTTAAATGAAATCTGTAACGCAGTAATGTGTGCAAAATGTGAAAGGGTCTGAATGCTTTTTAAAGACGTGAAATATTTGATTTACATATATGGCCATGTACCAGGGACATTTCCCCAGAATTCAGTCTGACACTTTGGTATCTGTGGAAACTTTGGCATCTCAACTAAAACTTGAAATAAACCTCTGCTGGTTTGAACCAAACATAGCACATTATGAGTTTGTACTAGGGCTGTAACTATAGCAGTTATTTCCATCAATATTTGATTGTGAATTTTTTTTTTTTTTTTTTTTTTTTTTTTTTGATAAATCACCAAAATGTGAGAATATAGTGACAAAAAGCCCAACAGAAGTTCTCAGTACCCAGGGTGACATCTTCCATCTGAAAGTCCAAAACCTAAAGATATTCAGTTTACTGTGATAGAAGACCAACAAAACCAGCAAATATTCACATTTTAGTACCTGGAACCAGAGAACTTTTTGGGATTCTTCCGTACAAAACTATAAACAGATTATTAAAAGTATTTCTGAGTAATTTTCCATCAGTGAACTAATCAACTAATTGGTTGAACTCTACTAAAATATCAGTATGTTGGGGAAATCTTAGTTGTCAGTTTATGTTCTTTGAAAATCTCAATCCAAGGTTCAGTTACTGTTTCCAGACATTTCAACCGCATCTCAGCAAAGGCAGTTTTCGCACTTATCATGGAAACGAGTATAGAAGTAAGTATTCTAAATAAGTAAGGTGTTTTTGTTTGTGTCCCTTTGTCCCCTTCAGATGGTGGTACTCAGCACTGGTTAGTTGGTCCAGATGTCAGAGGACCAGCGGCACCAACGGGCTGAAGCCTCCCAGCGGGGGGAGGGCAGTCTGGAGGCGGGGGAGGGCGACACCGAGCCCAGCATGCTGCTGCAGAAACTCAAGAGCAACATCTCGTAAGTCAGCTCTGCCGTAATCTGGCATAGCCATACGCAGCACTGGAGAATGGTCTGGCTGCTGCCGATATCATCTGCTATAGGGGGAAAGTCGCTCTGGCTTGTTTGTATTTCTTTAAACCAATCACAACCGTCTTGGGTGGCGCTAAGCACAGGTTGCAATGACAGGGCCCCTGCAGTAGTGTCAGAGGGGACTGGTTTGGTGGAACATTTGCATGCGGAGAGGCAATCACCGTCATAAAAGTGGCAAATTCCCCGCAAAGAAAACGCCACAGAAAACCAGTAAAAGACGTGTCGACTGCGATCCAAGTCTTCGTCAAATTTTGCCGTTTTCAGCGCATAGGTTGCTAGTTCAGAGGTTATTGTTGTTGTTTCCCATAGCAAAGGGCATTTGGGAAACGGTAACAGGCCGAAAACAGGGGATACGTGGCCCATGGCAGGGTGATACCCACAGTCGACATCTGGTGAGTCAGACTGATGCTGCTGTCATGTACTCACTGAAAGTCTCGTACAGTTTAAGGCCTTGAAGGTTTCTGAAAATGAATGGTTGTATTGAAAGAACGAATTTGTACATTAAGTTCTAAAAATACAAAGTGCTCTGGAACATTAATGTCCAGGTTATTGTTACTTTTTTTTTTGCTGAGGAAAATTAAGGAGTTCCAAAACTAAAGTTGATTCAAGGAACTCTGTTGATTTTCCACCTCAGTGAGTTTAAATATTAAAAAAGAAGCAGGGACCCTGACTCCATAGTGCTACTAGTAGTGAGAAACTCCACAGGGAACCTTTAAATTCTTGTGAGTTGTCAGACTGATAAACTCTGATGCCAAGATTGACCTTTTGGACATCCACCACGCTCTGTTCATCTCTGAATAAACGCGAGCAGGTTTCTGATCGCTGTGTTCTCTGTTTTGCAGTAAGAGTGTTCAGGCCAAAGTGGATCAGATCCTGGTAAGAACCCCACTGAGAGTTTTGATGTCCTGTTAAATGAAACCGTTAATGACACAGCAGACTAGTGATGTGTGCACCTCACCTCAGTGCTCAGGCGTGACTCGTTCTGTTCTTCTTTAACAGCAAGACGTTCAGCGTTTCTCTGACAATGACAAGCTATACCTGTACCTCCAGCTGCCCTCTGGACCCAGCTCTGGAGACAAGAGGTCGGTGCTGCTAGAGAAGGAAGTGTTACTAAGTTTGACAGGAATACAGAAGTGTGGTTCCTACTAAATTTTGTTCTGTGCGTGTGTGTGTGTGTGTGTGTGAAGTAGTGGTGACTCCAGCTCGTTCAACACAGCCGACCAGCTTCACACCTGTAACTGGATACGCAGTCACCTGGAGGAGCATTCAGACACCTGCCTTCCCAAACAGGATGTCTACGAGACATACAAGTCAGAAAACACACACAAACACACAACCTACATTTTCTGAAGTTGCTGCTGTTGGGTCATGTGATCCCTGACTCCCCCCCACCCCCGTCTCTGTCGCCATTGTCCTCATTGTCCTTCAGGAGATACTGCGACAACCTCCAGCATCGTCCTCTGAGCGCCGCCAACTTTGGGAAGATCATCAGAGATATTTTCCCCAACATCAAGGCCCGACGGCTTGGCGGCAGAGGACAGTCCAAATATCCTTCACCTGTCAGATGGACACAAAGGACCGACCATGTTTTACCACTCAGATCTGAACCGTTTCCAGAACAATAACTTTGGCACCTGATTTCGATTTCTTCTTAGTGTTTTGATGAAGAAGTATATTATCTTTACTCAAATTTTAGTGATTGGATTTTTGTTTGTTTTAGGCGACTAAAACTTTCCGTCAGTGATATTTTAGTCTCAATTTTGTCCTGCAGTTTTAATTTTTATATTTTCTAAACGTGTTGAGGCTAGAGCTGTCACCAATTTTTGTCGTGTTCGCTTGACCATGGTTACAGGTGCCGTCAAGGTTAAAGGGAAAAGGCACTGTTTACTGATCAGGAGCTACAGTGTGTGATTCTGCAGGTGGCTAAATAGGACTTAGCATTAAAACAGTATTTAGTTCATTTGACCATTTGTCCATATTTTACTTTACTGTTTAGTTTTTGGTTGTCGATGAAAAATCTAACACGCTTCGTCATAATTGTCATTTTCAAAGGTTCCTTTATATTTAGTTTTCCTCTAGTTTTCATCATGAAACTAAGGTCATCAACAAGTAATTACCATCATAGTTTTTCTGATCAGAATTAACACACAAACAGTTAAATCTGTAGCTGAGTTAATATACATTTGAATCTTGCTGTGATGATCAGGTTTGATATTCAGGCCCGGTGTGGACAGGTCAGACTCTTTGAAGGTTGCTGGTTGAATTCCCTAACCTGCCAGGTTGATACGTACTGTTACAGCGGCATCAGGAGGAAGACGGTCCTCAACATGCCTCTGCTGCCCAACCTGGACCTGAAGAATGACCCGGTACTCACACACACACTACAGAACTACTGTGTGCTACTACACGTACTGCCACAAATACCCATACACATTTACATAAGAATGTACATGTACATATCAGGACAAGAAGCTTTAAAGCCAAATTGGAAACTCTGCCAAATCTCCTCGGTAACGACCGACACTAAAGGAAACCTTGCTTTAACTTGTCTAACACACACACTTGCTGCTGACGTGTGTATGTGCGTGTGTCTGTGTGTGTCTGTGTGTGATGTACTACTGTGTGTAACTTTCTAATGTGTGTCCTGTCCTGTTTGATTAGTGCTGTTCTGTTTTAATTGTGACTTCCCAAGGGACCGCAGATGAGCAGTCACAATGAAAACAGAAAAATAGCTTTAATACTCTGGTGCGACACATCAAATGGTAACAGTTATATTTAATATAGTACATGGTCCCTCACTAATAAAATAAATAAATACTGCTAGTGTGGGTGATAATACTAATCCCCCTACAAGCAATGCTACTGCTTCGAACCACAGCTAATAGTCCAGCCGTCATGGAATCGTACACGTTCAAATTCCCATTTTTCTAAGAACTTTAAGGACTTCCCCTCCTTGCTTGGCTCAAAAGTTGAGACTGAAAGTTCACAGTGGTTGCTGTGGCTAAGGTGCAGTTTCACGGGCTCTATGAGTTGGCTGCCTCAGTGTTGAGGGTACTCAGTTAAGTTTGTCCTGCAATACGGTGTTAGCTTTTTATTTATATTGATTCCATTTGTGGGGTAAATGTGAACAAAAACCTGATGCAGAAGTTCTATTGGAAGTGAGAACCTTGATCTAGTTAATGCCCGTGAACATCCTCTGTAGTTGTGGTAGAAGTTTCAGCTGAATGCTGCTGACATTCCTTCGTCTTCCTCCTCGTCGTCCTCAGGCAGAGCTGACAGAGCTGGTCCAGACCTACAAACAGGAAGTGACAGAGGCGGCGTGCGAGCTGATCTGTGATTGGGCACAGAAGATCCTGAAGCGTTCGTTCGACACGGTGGTGGAGATCGCTCGTTACCTGATCCAGGAGCACATCGTCAACCCTCGCTGCAGCCAGGCCGAGCTGGTCACCTCCGCAGCGCTCGCAGGTCTGTCAGAGAGAGAGTCTGTGTTTAGTCTCGTTCAGTTTGTTTTTTTTATCAGAGTTGTGTTATTGTTGCAGATGAGAGCAGAGAACCCTTATGATTCCTCTGCCTCCACTGAGGAGCTAAACTAGCTTCAACAGGAGGAACCAGAGACGAAATGTAGTTCCTGTAATATGGCTCCAGGTGTAAAGACAGTCCCTGTACTGGGGGTCAGACTGTCTGATAGTTCAGGAACTATCAGGACAGAGTTCTTCGGTCTCGACGGAGTCTAGTTTGGTCCTCATTACATAGCCTCCTGTATGTTCGGTCTGGCTCTCCACAGACCACCACCTGCTTCTCCCAAAGGTAAAAGGATTCAGGAAGTCCTGGAGACATTTTTTTTAAGCTAAGCTAAAGACAGACACAGGAGTACTCAGGGAAGAAGCAAAGTCTTATCAGTCGTCAGTTTCATGCTCATTGTCAGGTGATACCCGATGCGAAAGGACTCAGATCAGGGCCAAAAAACCTGGTCAGGACACTCTTAACATTTACAGTAATGTTTATGAACGTTAAATACAAATTGCCCCTTTACTCTGACCAAATTATTCCACAAACTATGGACCTAGAGGAACTAAACTCAGGAACCAAATTAGGAACTGAAAGACCCTGTCGAGTGTTCCTGTTTATTCACGGTTCAAAAAGGACATCTGATCTTGGGAATAAGTGATTATCTAGTCCTCAAATACAACACAACCCCAATTTTCAAATAAGTATCTTTGAGAAAAACTTGTATACTCTTATATTTGGACCAATATGGTATTTGGTTGAAAAGGGCTTCTACTTTGTGTTGTGTTCACAGCTGCTACGACATCAGATATTTCTGAAAATTTCTGTTAAATTCACAAGCTACGTGGTCGTTGAAAAAAGATCATTTGAAGAAGTCTCAAATGCAACGATGGACATCGTTAGTCCCGTCTAATGTCACATTTTGTCCCCTGTGGTCCAACCAGGTAGATGTGATGACAGTGAACACTTCAGACGGGTACAGTACCTGCAGTGTGGCTCGAGTCCAGACAGAGACAGAGAGTTAACGACACAGTTTTCGCTCTCAGCTGGATCACAGATCACGTATCTGTGACTGCACGCCAACTAAAAGGAAGTGAAGTATCAGCTGCTGTTCGTTAAGAGGTGATTGACTCGTGTTTCTGTCTGTCTGCAGGAGGCCCAGCTAAACCCCACAAGGTCATCAAGAAAACCCCGGTCATCTCCAAAGCTGAGGGTGATGGATCTGCAGATCAGAAGGTGCTCACACGTGTTTCTGTTCAATCACTGACCACATTCAGTCAGTCTGTCACTGCTGCTCACCACTTCCTGTCTGTCTGTAGAAGGAACTCGGAGACTCGTCCTCCTCGTCTTCAGTGAAGCCGCAGCCTGGAGACAAGTCAGCAGCAGCAGCCAAACCCTCCTCCCTAGACGTTCCTCCTCCCTCCTCCTCCTCCTCTTCCTCTCTGCGTCCTGCGGTAGGACACCACCTCCAGATGCCTGCACCTGTGTTCACCTCCAACACCTGTTTCATTCATTTTCTTTCTATTATTTTTCTCTTGGTTGGTGAAATTATATAGGTGGTTTCTCTTTATTCCTTTTTTTTCTTGGATTTGTGTGTTTTTTTCCCTAGGTATCAATAAACAAATCAATAAATTATTAAAATAACTGATTTTTGATGTGGTGCAGGTGGAGGCCTTCATGAAGCAGTTACCCAGAATCCTCCCTCGGAGCTCCATCCCTGATAAGACCCAGCTCTCGGTCCGCTCCTCTCCGCCTTCGCTGGCACCCAAAGATGCCTCAGGTGTTGGGGGGGCGTCTGGACCCGGCGGTCCAGCCGCTGCCGCCGCCGCCAGCGGAGGTGGGGTGAAGGTCATCGCCATGGCAACGCTGCCCCAGCAGCAGGGCGGGCCTGTCCCAGTAATGATCCTGCCTCAGGGCTGCCTCTCCTACGAGCGGGAGAAGGTTGCCCCGCCTCCACCTCCTCCTCATCCTCCTCCTCAGCAGCAGCACGCCCCAGCAGCGCCCACCTCTGTTGTCCAGAGGGCACGAGGGAACGCCACCAAACGCCCCCTGGAGATGGTGACATCAGGCGGTGCAGCAGGGGTGTCCAGTGGCTCTGCTGCAAACGCCCCGCCGGTGAAACGGAAACGTGGACGACCGAGAAAACCTCGGCCGGAGGACGCCCTGCCTGCTCCTCCTCCTCCTACTGCTGCTGCTCTTCCTGCTCAGCCCCCACCTCCTGCACCTCTCTCCCACCCTCCCATCATCACCTCCCTGACCGGCGGCGTTATCCAGAAAGCCTCTTCCTCCTCGTCCTCCTCCTTGCAGCCGGTACTGGAGCTGGTGATCCAGGACCAGCCCGGGCTGGTTCTGAGTCAGTTGCCGGCGGTGTCAGAGCACCGCGGGGTGCTGGTGCAGTGTCAGCCTGGCGGGGCGGCCGAGCCAGACTGCCAGAGCCGGCCGCTGCTCCAGAGTCCGGGGAACCCCAGCTCGGAGCTGACGGGGTCGGGACGGACCCCGATGGTGGAGGTGATCCAGAAAGCTCCGAGACCGAGCAATAACAACAGCGGCGCCGCTCCTCCACCTGCAGCACACTTCCATCGTCCTCATCCTCCTCTTCCCCTGCCCACGCTGCACGAGGAGCGGGGGGAGGTAACGCTGACGCCGGTGGAGCTGCCCGTCAACCCACCGCTGCCTCCTTCCACCTCCACCTCTTCTTCTTCTGCTGCGCCTGCCTCCTCTCCCTCCATCTCCTCTACCACAGTGGTGAGGAGTGCGGAGGAGGAGGGGGGAGAGAGCAGCAGCACCTCCTCAAAGAGAGAGGGACACTAGCTCTCATCACTCTTCTCCCTCCTTTGTCTTTTTTATTAGCCCTTCTCCCTTACTCAGCTTTTACCTCATCTGCAACACGGCCCCGCCTCCTTACCTCTCCTCTTCCTTATTGGTGGAAATCCCAGATTGGTGACAGCAGAGAGCCAATCGAGGAGGATAAATGAAGCCAAAACCTCGACACGCCTTCCTTCCACCGACTCCCATTGCACTTGTAAACAGACTGGACACTGTTACAAACCTGTGATTCTTTAACTGCATGTCTCTCTGTCTGTCTGTGTGTCAACTTGTGGCTGAAACCAGAGCGACGACTCCTCAGGTGGACGGGCCTGAAATCACACCTTCCTCTCTTACCCGGCTTTCGTCCTTCCTTGCCTCCTCGTATGCTTACTCTCTAAACTAAACCCATTTTCTGTGCTGAGGTTTGGTTGTCTGCTGCATCGCTTCCACAATTTATGGAAAAAAATAGACATAAAAGATTGACATAAAGGAAGGAGGAAAGGTGAAAGAAAAGAGGAAGAGGGGAAGGAGACGTGTTGAGTATTGAATCAGGCCCTAGACGGAGTTCAGCCTGAAGTCGATAGATACAGTAGGTACTACGGGTCAGAGCCTTGTAAAGGTTCTTTGTGCTAAATACGAAAGACATGACCTCTTTAACAGAGCTCGGCCTTGATTCACCTTCAGTTCATGAAAATATTGGAGAAAACAGATTTGAAGATGTACCTGAGAGATTCTCTCACAGCTGCAAATTTCCTCTGCCTGTCTCAAATTTCTGGGATTTTACGGCAATAAAAATAGGTGTTTTCAAGCTTAGAAATGTGTAGTAACTTGACGAAAATTCTCCGAAATGTGAGGATAGAGTCCAGTTATGTCTTTAAAACGCTCGAAAAGCTAAAAAGGAAAACTTGCAGCAGCTGTTGTTGGGGAAAAAAAATTTTTTCAAGTTTTGAGTTTGACTTTTTGATTGAATGTGAATCGAAGCTCAGCTCTGCTCTGCTCCTTAAAGAGTTCCTCTCCTAGAAACAGCTTTGGTTAGTTGTGATGTTGTCAGTGTTGGTTTAGTAGATATTTCTGATTGTGTGTGTGTGTGTGTGTGTGAGAGAGAGAGAGAGAGAAATAGAGGTAAATTTCAAGGCTCTAATAATTACCCATCACCCCAAATAGTTGTGTAAAACGAGCCATTTCTAATGAAATTAGAGCTATATTAAAATTATTTATTATTTTAGGTTATTTATCAGAAGCACCTGCTGGCCAACAACGATACTGCATCATTTGGTCTTAAATTCATTTCATTAGATTTCATTGAGTTTGATGAAATTATATAATTCAAAGCAAATTGACAGACAGCACAACACCTCATGGGTGTGTGGTGGCTGGCAGCCACGCCTGGCATTAATTTACAGGCTTCTCGGTCCAGCATCATTAGGTCTGGGGATCATTTACATCACCACAATTAGAGCTGCAACGAGTAGTTAAAAGAAAACGAATCACCAGCTGTTTTCATGATTGATTCATCATGTAAATCATTTTCAAGCAGAATTCAAAATATTTGATGGTTCTGATGGTGCTGATACCGTACCTGAGATCTGGTACTGTCTGGTACCAGTCGGGGACACAAACACATATTTTTTAACTGCAATGACCTTTCACTGATTGAAATGACAAATAGCTCTGGCAGCAGATTATATAGACTGACTCTATAGGTTATGTAAGGAAGACTTCAACAGACATGGGATACATACTTTTTTGCATTCTCTATGCGAGTTAGATGTAAAGACTGACACCACTGTCATGTCTGTAAAGTAAATAAGAAGCTACAGTCAGCAGCCGGTTAGCCTAGCTTAGCATAAAGCCTGGAAACGGCCACCACAAACCAGCCCCTCTAGAGTTCACTGGTTAACATGTTATATCTTGGGACTGTCTCAGACATTCACTGTCAGGCTTTGTCCAACAGTGTTGGAGAATATTGAATTCTCAATCTCACCTAAGCAAAGCAAGTCTAAATTCAAGCAGCCGTACAAGACAACCGTCTAAAACTGGTGAAAAGATGATTCCCTGTAAACCAGAAACTGTTTGATGAGAGAATAAATAAACAAGATAATAAATCTGACCAGAAATCCAATGTCAGGCCACGGACACATTTCAGTCAGCACTAAAGTAGGACAGAGGTGTGATTCCCAGCCCTAATGATCACAGTGAGACTCGACAGCGTGTTTATAAAACATGACTTTTCATTTTAAGTCTCTTTACCCTTTTATCCCGAGTTCTATCATCCTGATAGTGAGATGCCGAACTTTTGAGACTGACAGTAGCACTTAATTTGCCCCAACATGCCCCCATCGCTTCAAAAGGCCCCAGCGGAGCTCGCTGCCAAACAAACATTAGTAAAACAAATTGTGGTAATGTGCTCGTCTAATGGCGGCCTTTGAGGTTAACGGAAACAGAAGTAAAAGTTTGAAGTTCGTCCTTTCCTGTTGAAAAAAAAGGTATCAGCTCAGGCACAAAGAGCAAAGCACAAAGTTACCTGCCATGTAGCGCTAAAAGCATGTTAAAAATGCTGTAAAAGATGACATGTCAATCAGGAATATCTGCATAAGATTAGCTTCCGTAGCACTGAAGCTTTAGTCTACACGATTAGCCTGCTTGGCTGTTGTTCTAAGTTGCCATGCGCCCTTTGCGCTAACTTTCTGGTCACTGTCTGGATCAGCACTGCGACATAACCATTCAGAGATACCGCTGTTTTTTCTAATTCCCGTCGTTGACATAGGCTGCTAAACCACAATAAATCCCACCTGACTGAGCGACAAAGAGCAATCAGACACTGAGAGTTGCGAACTGAAAATAGACCAAATCTCCAAACACAAGCTGTTATTTTTATTAGAGAAGAAAATCTACATTAAAATGAAATTGTACTTTTCTTTTTTGTTGACTTGTTCTACATAAAACTCCTCCAAAAATTAACTCTCATCTTTTTGGTCTCGTTTTCATGCATTTTAAATCCTCAGTCCCTTCAAAACATTAAGTGTCAAATTAACTAGATAATCACTGGCGGAGTTAACGTTGTCTCTTTAATGGACATTAGAGCTGAAACTATTAGTAACTGATTGGTAGATAAACAGAAAATTGACAACAATCTTGAGCAAAAATGCAAAACTCTGATTCAAGATATTCTGCTTTCTCTGTTTTCTATCACAGTAAACTGTATCTCTGGGTTTTGGACTGTTGGTCAAACAAAACACGACATTTGAAGACTTCTCTTGAGGCCTCAGGACATTGTTATGGGTTAGTTTTTACTACTTTCTGACGTTTTGTAAAACAGTTTCATCTATTAATTGAAGAAACAATTGGCAGATTAATCGAGAAAGAAAATAATCACAGTTATTATTGTGTTGTGTTATTCACAGTGATTATTGTTCATATAAGTAAATTAATTGTTTTAGGTTATAAAATGTAAGAAAATGGTGAAAAAGCCGAAGGTGACATTTTCAAAGAGTCCAAAACAAAAATATCATGAAATTCTCACAATTGATTGGTATTTTTGCTTCGACATTAACTAAGTCAATTAATCTATTGTCAAAATGAGTGACAGTTAATTTTCTGTCAGTCGACTAATCGTTTTAGCTCTGAACAAAAGATACCATGAATTTAAGTAGAATTTAAAAAGAAGCAGGACCAATAAATGGGTTTAAAGTTCAGTTTCTGCTATCCTGCGACAATCAGGAATGTGTTTGAAAACAGGAAAAACAGTTTCATTCTGTTCAAACTCACCAGAAAAGCACTTGTATTCATCAGACAACAAACCTGCCGAACCGTCGAATTGATTTGATTCCTGCTCTTCTTCACGGGTTTCTGGAGGAGGAGTTTGGTAATGTCACAATGCTGATGCTTGTTCTTCAACTCTTCTGCCAAACTGCCTCTCGCTCCGCGCGAGGGCATCTTCTTCATCATTGGTGCTAAAAACCACAGGGCTTGGTGTCGCCGTCGGCCCTCGCTGTTCTCCCTCCTGTGATCACAGATTTGTACAAGAAAAAAAAAAAAGTTTTTGTTGACGCTTGCATAGTGAGGTGTGAATACAGCTGTGTGTGTGTGTGTGTTTGTGTGTGTGTTTGTTCTGAGTGTGTGTCGTCGTTTCCGTCCGTCCTGTGACAACGAGTGCTTCAGGTCAGTTAAAGGGACGCCAAAAAATTCTGACTGTTAAAAATCATACTTGTTGCATGATGGGAAAGTGAGTTTTACCACTTGTCCTTTGCCATGAAGTGAGTGTAGTCTAGCTTATACGCTTGCTACTACAGTATTACCGATAATTTAGAATTAAAAGGTGTGCTGATGATATGTTATATTATGTCATTGTTTATCACTAAAGTGAAGTGCCAGCATGTAAAATTGTTTCCACCAGGTGGAAAAAGGCCTCGACAAAAATGTCTCTGTCTCCCTTTAACGGCCAGGCCTCAGCCCTTTTCAGACAGAACTGAAACAAATGAAAAGTTGCACTGTTAAAAAGTAAAACAAGAGAAAGTCCTTGTATGTTATGAATTTATTGTTATATGCATTGAGAAAATACATCGACAAGTATTTATGAGTGATGTAACGTTCTGCTTTATGCTTGCACTCAGCTAAGGACCGACCAAGCAGCGTCGGCTTTATTTTTTATCTAAAGAATTTGGTCAAAATGATACTCCTTTTTTAAACTGTTCAGTAGAGTTTAGAAGTATGAATAAAGAGGGAAATACATTCTGTTATATGAAACTTGCAGTAACTGGAGAGATTTGGAGAAACTAGACGGACTGTTTAAAGCAACATTTCACTGTCCTTAGACTTGATTTGGGTCTTGTTGATCTGATCTGAGACTTGATTTGGGACTTGTTGGTCTGACCTTAGACTTGATTTGGGTCTTGTTGGTCTTGACTTGTTGATGTATTTCAGAAAGGAGATCTAACTACATTAAAACTTCCTTTGAAGCATACTGTAGGGTCAAAGAAATGAGAGCAACTCTTTAGACATCAGGTTGTCCAACGAGTTGCTCTGTAATCAATCGGAGGTCTACCTCTATTGTCCTCAATTGCTGACTGGGTTTATTAAAGCCCTGTCAGATGTCCACAATTTGGTTGAGAAGTTGCAGGGAGATGTCATGCTGCGCACTGATTTGTAAGACGGAGCGTATTCATCCAGAAAGACGATGAGATGTATCCCAGACCCGGGATCAAAGTGAAATGTTGCTTTTAGCGTCTGACTCTGCTGTCGATGTAAAAGGTAAGGACTGAAACCCGAGTTGGCACACCAGCTGTGTTCCCCCTGCAGGACCTACTGGGCTGAACTGGGCAAACTGGAAATATGAAACAACTTTGGTCATGAAAAGATGTGAAATAGATCTAAAAGGGTTCAAGAAAAGGTTTAGTGTGGGAGAAGGGCTCAGTTTTGACCAGTATGGACCTCTAACTGGGCCAACTGGATATGCAATATTTCCTGTGGACACTGATTGAATGTTTGGGACTTGAAGTCTAGCAGGTCTGTGGAAATCTACATCTAAAGGGAGTTTCAAGAAATGGTTCAAGGGAAGTCATAAATGGCATGAAACCCTGGTTTGGCCCAGTTCGGCTCTTTGACTGGGCGAACTGGGCTACTGGACATGTACAGTTTCCCTTAATAACTATTTAAATGTTTGGAAGGAGTTTGGAAGATGAGCAGCACTGTGGAAGTTAAGACCTACGGAAATCAGAGAAATGGTTCATGGGAAGTCAGAGGTGGGAACTTCAGTCAGCTGACTGGCCCGTGTTGAGTTCCCTGTAGAGCCTACGTGAAAGTTTAGGCAACGCCTAGAAGTTCAGCTGCAGTGTGAAAGTCAAGTTCAAAAGGACTTTGACAAAATGGTTTAGAGCAAATCCATGAGAACAATAAGCCCCAGTTTGAGTCTTTAACTGGACTTACTGGGCCAGATGGACATGTAGATTTCCCTTTGGAATCTGTGCGAACATTTGGACAAAGTCTGAAGGATCGGCATCGCTCAGGAAGTCGAGATGAAGTAGGAGACCGTGAGATGGTTCATGGCAGGTCACTGATGGGACTTCGGTCAGCTACGAATAGGCTAACTGGACGAGGAAGCTTCGGTTTGGCTCAGTTTAGCCCCTAAACTGGAAAGGTGGTGGAGCTTTGTTCAGAATTTGTGTAAAAATTTGGGAAAAGTCTAGACGTTCAATAGCGCTGGGGCTGACAGGATCTGAAAGGAACAATCAGCGAAGGCGGGAAAATTCCAGTTTGGCTCAGTTTTGCCCTGCGTGGGGAACCCGGGTTTCAAGGTGGTAGTGGTTGTTGGAATCTTTCACTGTGGAGCTGTGTTGCTCAAAAGGAAAAAACAAACAGAAACGGGTCAGATAATCAAAGATAAAAGGATCGGGATTCGGGTAGCAGGTCGTTGACCTTAAATGATCAGACTCAACCACACAACGTCCT
Source organism: Xiphias gladius (assembly GCF_016859285.1). NCBI lineage: Eukaryota > Metazoa > Chordata > Actinopteri > Istiophoriformes > Xiphiidae > Xiphias > Xiphias gladius. The sequence goes on from NC_053423.1 coordinate 25,615,783, forward strand.
CTGATGTCACTTCCTGTACTGGATCTGTTTGTGATACATCATTTTTAACTTAATGTTTTTACTAAATTAATTTTGTTGTATCTTCATGCAAACTCATTTCATTGTGTTTTTACAATGTTCCGACATTAAATTGAGTTTATTGAAGTTAAATTGACACATGGAGCGGCATTAAAGGGGCTATATGTGAGTTTTTATCGCTACGTAGCCAACGTTAGCATTATTGGCTGTTTACTTCCCAGTCTGGAAGAAACATTGCGAGTTAAGCATCAAACTTCATCCTTTACTCTCCCAGACCCGGCTCCAGCCGTGGGAAGCAACGCCAACATTGACTCTGGTTTTGCTTCCATTTCTATCACTTCTATTCTTGTACTGAAGTTAGCATGCTAACCAGCTAGCCCCGGCCAATCTCACCACTTTGTGATAGAGAGTCTCTGTAGCGTCCAGTCTTTCCTCAGTCCAACACGGGAGGACGGAGACGTAGCTCTGCTCAGAGGACGTATTCTAACCTCTGGTCTTGTAAACACAACGATGGCTGAAGCTCTTGGTGAGCGACCACCACCACCTGGTGCCGGCATGAAACCACGCTCAGCGGCAGACAAGACTCACATAGAGCCCCTTCGAGTGTTGTTCATTCACCTTCGATTCAACCAGCTCAGAACAAGACTCGTCAAAGATTTTTGAACGAAACCGTTCACTGAAAATGTTTTTACTCCCTAAAAATTCCTGAATCGACAGTTTCAGTGACCAGATGACGAGACGTTTGTATGACGGAGCTGATCTTGGTCAAAGGCTGCAGTTAATGTGGTGGTGGTGGTGGTGGAGAACTCCCAGTCTAGACTGAAAGTAGTCCTGTTTGCCTGTCAGAGACCCACTCAGAGTTTCTATAATGTAATTCTTTAAATTCACTCGAGCAGTTTTTTTTCTCTTTCAGCTCATTTTAAGTTGTTTTTGAACCTGAAAATTCATTTTGAAAAAACATTAATTTATGTCGACAATAAAGGGAATTCTATATATCTTTTTCCCTGAGTGCGGCCTTCCAGGCGCTGCTACCTCTCAGGCTCAGGAACTCTGGCTAGTGTGGTCCTCAACAGTCCTCCGGACCAACCTGGAGGTTCTGGTCCAGCTTTATGTCCACATTTTTATCAGCGAACCTGAGTGGGATTCTGACACCAAACGCCAATATTTTGAGCTTCATGCTGCGATTTTCTGTTCACTCTGTGCAAATAAGAAATTTCTCTCAACTTGTTTTGCCATCAGTGTTTTAACTAAATCCAATGAGAGTTTTTCTTCTTGTTAATTTATCTTTTTGTTGGTCTTTAGTTGTTGTTGCTGTCTATCTTTGCTATTTCATACAGTTGTACAGCTCGTTGTTGTGCGTTTTTATCATTATTATTCTTACTGTTGCTATGAAGATCTTTTAAAGATATCTTTGCTTTGTGGAAGACGCTGCCGGCTTCCTGCATGGATTTCCCGTGGCTGTTTTTGTATCTTATTACCTTTAAGAGTTTGGGGGGATTGTTTGTCTTTCCTCCCTTGTAACCTGCTGGCTTTTTTTTTTTGTTTGTTAGTTTGTTTGTTATGTTTTGTTTGCACTTTACTCCTAAAATTAACGATTGAAGGTGGGAGGTCGACGTCGGTCCAACCGTGACAAAGAAAACGAACCTGCCCTCCTTTGCCACAATAATCAGTGAGAAGCACCTTTACTTTACCTGTGTGAGTTTCTGTTCCTGCCCGATTGTTTTGTTCGGAGCCTGTTTTGTGTGTGTGTTTGTGCGTTTCTGCTGTTCGTTGAGAAGAGAAACAGAAAAGTGACGGAGGACGGACTCAGAACATTAATGTGAATCTATTTTCCTACGCTGACTGACTGGAATAAAGGATGTGACGTTCACTGGCAGAAAACACAGTCCACTCACTTTCTACTGATTTTGCCTTTCTTCCCTTTTCTTTTTCCTTCTTTCATTTTCTCTTTCCCTCAATAGTGTTTTTCTGGTTTTCCTTTCTTTCTTTTCCTATCACCTTCTTTTCTTTTGCATGCTTTCCCTTCCTCTCTTTCATTTTTGTCCTCGCCCTTTTTTTCTTTTCCTCCTTTTCATTTTGTTTCCTCTCATTTCCTTTTGTGTCCTTTCCTTCTTTTTCTTCTTACTCTTCAACCTCTGCTCCCCTCCTCTTTCTCCTGTTGTTCCCTCTCTCAGTCACCAGGAGGCGCTCTGCTCTAATATGCTGAGCTTTTCTTCTTCACTGTCTCCGGTTTCTGCTTCAGCTTGGATTTTCATCAGTTTTAAAATGAAAACATCAGAAAACAGATATTTTACCGATCTCCGGAAATACAAACGACAGAACTGTTTACCATGAAATAAGTATAACAGAATATACATTTATAAGATATGTCCATAAGACACATTAGAATAAATAAAGACACATACAGGAATTGTGCAAACATTTAAAATCTCTGAAGTATTAGTGCTTCATTCAGTTTTCCTCAGTATTGCCTGAGCAGTTTTACTGTATTTAATAAATATAATATGAAAGTAAATATATATGTAGGGCATAATAAATAATATACAATTGATATTTGAAAATGTATACAGTAAAATCATATATATTTTATGTTTACAGTACACAACAGCACCTTAGATGATACACGTGCACAACAATGGTTTATGTACTAAACATAATATAAATATAGGTGTAAGTTATAATAAATATACACAAAAGTACATCAGAATACATATAGCAGTTGTATATGATACATGTGCAACACATACGGTATAATACACAACAATGATACGTGAACATTTAACATGTATTATGATATTAAAGTCAATGATACGATGTATTCTATAATATAGAGTAAATGATATGTATTAGTGTAGAATATAATGTTATGAATGTAACAGCACTAATAGTAATAATAATGTTAATAATAGAGGACAGAGGAGGAAATATTTGCCTCGGTGTCATAAAGATTTGACAAAGCAGAGAATAAAAATGAATCAAATATAATAAAAGTTAAATATGACAGAAACCACAAGAATCCACCCACAGACAGTCGCCGTGGGGCAAACGGACACAAGGCCAAAACCTGCAGCTCTGCCAAAGTAGCCGGAACTGGTGCAGTCCTGTCTTCACAATAAAAGCTTTGTGCAGGGGAAAGTCCAGATGAACCAACTCTCTGAAGTCTAGTTGATAACTGTTTGCCCATAACGATGATGATTACATGAAAGTGATCGGAATATTTATCAGTGAGTGACAAAGTTCTGACAACTTTTCCGATTCAATACAAACGTATATAATATCAGCAAAGCTCATAGAAATACACTGTACATCCTGGTAATGTGAGGTTGGGTAATGTTTGTTCTGCAAATATGGTTTTCTGTATGTATTTATATCCATAATAATTCATCTCAATGTGCATAAACAAACAGCACATCCACAAAGAGAGGAACAGATGTAGGTGATGATTGTTTTCATTATTGATAAATCTGCAGATTGACTTATTTTTTCTATGAAATGATATGAAAGTGAAATAATGTCAGTCACAGTGACGTCTTCCAATGACTTGTTTTGTTTGATCGACTGATCCAGAATCCAAAGATATTTGACAGAACATCATGTAGAGCGGAAAAATCCTCCCAGTGATTGATTGCTCACGGTGACTGCTGCCGGTTAACGTTCTGGGAATCAATTTATCAGTCAATCAGTTTCTGATCGTTTCACGTGTACACATGAAAAAGTAAAGCTGTAAGTGGAACCGATTTATGTGATCTGATCTCAGTCTTGGCAGGTTGGTGAGGTTCTAAACGAGAAACATCAGCGCAGCTGGAGAAACTGTCCCAGTCTGTGAAGCCCTCTGTGCTTTTATTGTGTAGCTTTTACCGGAAGTGTTTCGCACTGCGGCTGCCTTGACGGATGTTGCGTCACTGCTGCTTTAAAGCAGGCTGGGTCGAGCCGATCCGAGCGGAGTCAGGCCACAAGACACGGACCAGATGGACCACCCCGGAGCCTGAAAACCAGGACGGAAAACCGGACTCAAGACCTGGACCCAACGCGGAAACCCCCGGGACGAAAACCGGATCAAACCCCGAGAATCGGAGCATTTAAACCGGAGTGAGGACGCTTCGGTAGCCGGGTAGGTGTCCCTCTCCTCCGGCTGCTTTTCCTCCTTCCCCTTCTGTTTGTCTCACCGTTTTAGTTCGCTTCGACCCGGGTTACGAACCGGGTTACGAGCCGGGTTGTTAGCCGCGAGCCGCGTCCGCTGTTCGGGTGTTCCCGTGTTGGGTCCCCGGGCTGTGGGCCTGCCGCAGCCCGTCTCTCCTCCTCCTTCCCCCGGTTTGTTTTCATCAGGAGGGAGCGGCTCCAGCTCCTCCCGCTGCTGCCTCCGGTACCTGCAGAACGTCGTTAGAACGTCGTTAGAACCCCGGTAGAACCCCGGTAGAACGTCTCGGAGACCCCCCCGCTCGTCCCGCGCTCCTCCAGTCAGTTCACTTTAGTTTTTAGCTTCTCTTTCCTTGCGCGTTTTCCATGGACGGATCATGAGAAAATGATTCCCTGGGCACAGGGAGGTAAAAGCCCCCCCCCCCCGGACCGAAAGAGACACACAACGACTGGAAATGAGGCGACGTGTGTCTGTGTGTCTGTGTGTGTCTGTGTCTATGTGTGTGTGTGTGTGTGTGTGTGGGGTCAGTTTTTGTCGGTTTTTCATCATTTTGGCTTCTTTCTGGTGGTTTTTCTTCTTTTCGGTACTGGTTTGTATTTTTTTGGGTCATTTTTGTCGTTTTTTTTTTTGTCTGTCGATGACATGACTAAATTGAGAGAACTGATTTTCTACCAATCGACTGATTGATCGATGGACCAATTGCAGCAGCTCTAAAGGCTTGTTTCTGTTCTCCGTAGTGACTTTATGGAACGTTCTGTGGGTTTAATGGCTTTTACTGCTGCTGTCGGCGGAGGAAGTATTCGGAGCGTTGAGTCAAGTAGAAGCGCTAATGCCACCCTGTAAAAAAACAAACAAACTCCATTGCGAGCAAAGTCCTGCAAATGTTACCTGAGCAAAATGGACATAAACTGGGTTTCTGCAGGTCTGGAGAAGTCTTAAAAATCATTGATTTCTGTTTCCTCAAAAGAAAAAAAAGGTTTAAAGGAACATAAAAGTTTTCGATTTAATTTACAAAGATGCGAAATATTTTCTCTAAGCTGATGTAGATAAAATGTTTTGTTTTTTGTTTTGTTTTTTAACAAAAATTGGTTGGAAAATCTCCAGTATTTTTGCTCCAGACCCTCATGTTATGTAGAATTCATATATGGACCTGGAACTGCAAAGTCCGAACGAGGATGAGACAAACCGAACCAACGCTGCAGATGAACAAACACGCTGGAAATATGAGGCCCGTAGCGGGACCAGTCTGAACCAGCTCCATGTCAGCAGCTCTGCCGCAGCGATACGCATCCTCCAATGCTTTGCACAGAGAGAGTCGGGAGACGTGGAGCCTTCAATCGATGTCGAAGTTGTCAGGGTCGTGTGACGACAGAGTCCAGTGCAGACCAGAACACACCAGAAGCAGCTCCACCAAGGCCCAAGTGTCCCACGGTGGGACGGTGGATTTTAAACCCTTAAATTATCAAAATAGTTGCCGATTAATTTTCTGTCGATCGACTGATAGAAACAAAAGTTTCACGTATAAATTCAAATGAATTTACCCTGAAATAGTTCCCAGAAAGCCTGAATCACAGGGTGTAACCGGAGCTTTAACACACACACACTGTGAAATCTGAGAAATGTCTTTAGACGTTTTCCAGCCGTTCACCTCAGTGTTGAGATGGCGAAGTTATCACAACGTTAAGCAGGAGTTTAGACTCTCTTCAGAAAGAGTGTGTGTCTGTGTCTCTGTCTGTGTGTGTGTGTGTGTGTGTGTGTGTGTGTGTGTGTGTGTGTGTGTGTGTGTGTGTGTGTGTGTGTGTGTGTGTGTGTGTGTGTGTGTGTGTGTGTGTGTGTGAGTGTGTCTGTGTGTGTGTGTGTGTGTGTGTGAGTGAGCGACACAGTGATGTGGTGGTGGTAAACTTCACACTTTGCCCTGAACCGCAAACGTCACACACTCATCAGTGGTGAACTGACGCTGCGTTCACTGTCGCTCCGCTCAAATCAGTTCTGCCTGATTAACACTGTCACCAAATAGTGTCACGGGAAAATGTGTCTTTACTGCAGCCGCAACAACCGGTCGGTCGATTGATCGGTTGGTTGGCGGAAAATGAATCGGCGGGTATTTTGGTAATTGATCACTTTTCAAGCAGAACTTCCAAACGCTTCCTGGTTAAAGCTTCTTCGGTTTGAGGGTCTTATCTGGTTGTAAACTGAGTATCTTTGGGGTTTGATCTGAATCCATCATCTCGAGTTTGGTAGCTGGAAACTTGCTTTTCTGATGTTTTCTAGACTGAACGACTAATCAAGAAAAAAATCAGCAGATTAATCGATAATGAAAACAGGCGTTAGTAGCAGGCCTAATTATCAGCAACATTTAGATCAAACTTTTCAAACTCAAAGGAAGAATTTGTTGTTTTGAATAAACCAAATGCAGGCAGAGAAAATGGGATTGGGTCTGGGTCTGGGTTCAGACAGTTTCTCCGCTGTCACTACAATACCCAGAATTCATTGGCAGGATAAGGATAAAGCTTGAAGAAAAGAAAAAAGGATGAGGATGTATGTGATGAGAGAGATATCAGGTTTTATCTGATCGGGTACAGACGGAGTCTCGGCTTTCTGGAAACTGTCTCTCAGAGCTGAAACCTGAGCCTGAACCGGAACCTGAGACTGTCGGTAACAGAACCAGACTGGACTTCAGGCCTCAGTGTGATTATTACAGACTCACAGTCAGTAATGACACTTATGTCACTGATACAGCTAGTGTGTGTGTGTGTGTGTGTGTGTGTGTGGGGGGGACTGACGGTTCCAGGTTCTCACATGTAGATGTGTTCTGGTTTTGTCCTCTGTCACAGTAAACGGGTTTGGTGCCGTTGGTCTCTGATTCTGTTCATTTATTCACGCGTCCTCGGCTTCAGTGTGGGTGACGATGAAGATGAAGATGATGAGGATATGGTGCTGCGTTTGTCTTTTGAACCAGAGCCCAGATAACAAACACACACACACACACTCTGAGCCACTTTGAGGTTCTTTGTGTAGTTCAAGGTTTCGTGAATTCATCGACACATTTCACTTGTAATTTACCCAAAAGCAGCAGGAAGCGGAGGAGAGCTGAGCTGATCGGAGACGTCAGTGACGGGACCAGAGACCTTCTACTCATCAGTCTGTCCGTTTGTTTCCTGTTTCTATTGATCATCAGCGACAGCAGGACGACCGATCAGCAGGTCAGAGGTCAAACGCTGAACCCCAGACTCAGACCGCTACATTTAAAAAGCGACGCCTACAGATCTCCGGTCAGAGAGTTGTCTTTTTGTCTGTGCCGTGACACATCGTCCCTCCGTTCACCTGCATCACGACGGACGAGCTCCGTGTCTTCAGCGGAGAAAAGCGGGGACGCGCTGTGGACGGGGGGCTGAGACTGAGGCGGGAAAACGCGTGACGCACTTTCAACGGTTTTTAAGTTCAGTCTCAGACATCGCAAAGGCGCCACCGCCATGGCTGAGTCATTTCTTGTCAGTGGACTAAATTGATTAATCTATTAATCATTTAGTCGACTAATCATTGCAGCTGCAGCGAAATGCATCATCAGCACCCGATGAAAAACACACACACACACACACACACACACACACACACACACAGTCCCTCTGTAAACACTGTCCATAGCAATAACCCTGTGTGTGTGTTTGTGTGAGAAGCTGACCTCCACCCACGCCGCGATGATCCAGAGTCTTCACATCTGGAAACCATCTCTCACACACACACACACACACAGCTGTGATGACATCATACTCAGCTGTGTGTGTGATCAGCGTGCCTTCGTGATGACGTCATCGGGAGGATTTTCTAATGTCCCAAACACCAGATCAGATTTATGGCGGTGAATATGAAGAGTTGCTGTTGGAACCGAGCAGGACTCTGCAGCTGAAACGATTGACTGATCAATCGATAAGTCGATTGACAGAAAATTAACTGTTTTGAGCGAAACATTCTCTGGTTCCAGCTTCTTTATTTGCTGTTTTCTCAGTTTTCTGATGGTAAACTCGATGTTTCTAGGTTTTTGGCTGTCGGTCAGACAAAAATAGGACATACGAAAATGTTCACTTGGACTTCTGGGAATAATGACGGACATTAGGAAGGACGGCGGCCCCCTCCCTACTTCCACCCCCCTTCCGGCACCCTCGCTCCGACCACACCCGTCTTTCAACTCCTCCCTCACTTCGATCTTAACGACGCACCTGTGAAGTTTTTGAATGTATCTTCTATGGTTGCGGCGCTATCGTGGTGACAAAATCTGTCCACACACACACACACACACACACACACCGATGGAATAACACGACCTTACTGAGGCTTTCTGGCTGTTCATTACTCAACAGGAAACATTAGAGCAGTTTGAGTCTCTGTTTCTTGCTGTTGGAAGGAACCAACAGTCGACTGTTTATTGTAAGTCTCATCTCCAGGACGCGTTTAGCCTAGCTTAGCACAAAGACTGGAAGCTGCTGCTGTTTCCTTCCATTGAGAACAGTAGATGAGCGAGGAGGCAGCAGAATCGGTCAGTCTGGAGGCATCGTCACGGAAACGGGATCTTTTTTAAAAGCGTAGCCATGGAGACGGATTTGCGTGTCAGGAGGCGGGACGGAAACCGGGTCGGTGGCCGGTCTGGGCTCTGAGAACAAAGTGAAACCGATTCTGACGGAAAACCAAAATAGAAACCTCCTCCAACGGCTGCAGACACACAGAGAGGACGATGATGAGGATGCGCTTCAGCTGCGTCACACTGACCACACACACCGACACAAACACAAACACACTCGGGGTTTCGTCGTCTCCTCCGAGGTCTCCCTCTCTGTCCTCCCTGCGCAGCCTGTTGACACTTCACTGTCCGTCTTGTCCATCGTTTGACAAAACAGTCTCCCTCGATGTCCTCTTGTTCCGGGGCTTTCCGCCGCATCCCACAGTCTTCACCAGATGTAGTTGGCTCAGTTGTTATGAAACTGTGAATATGTCATTTAGAGCTACAGCGATTTAGTCAATCAACAGAAAAATAATCGGCTAATATTTTGATAATTGATCAATTGAATCGTTTCTTAAAGCAAAAATGTCATAAATCTGCTGGTTCCAGCCCCTTTTTTAAATTTAAGAACTTAGTGATTTTCTGTGTCATGACAGCAAATTAAACATCGTTGGGTTTCGACCGCTGGTCAGACGAAATAGGATGAAGATGTTGCAGCGGGCTCAGGAAATGTAACCGGCGTTCATGACTATTTTCTGATCATTTGAAAGCAAAGTGATCAACAACTCTGCCCCCCAGTGCTCCTCTCATGCATTCAGGGAGTTGCGCTGTGAGCGACGATGTCTGGGTTCAGTTCTCTCTGAGAAGGATGATTTTAGATGCGAATGCAGCAGTCGGTCTGTAACAAAGTAGTGGTCAGCATCTGGACTCTCACCAGTCTGTAGTTCTGGGGCTGCGTTGCGTTGAGCACATCGTTTACATCCTCTGCTCCGACTGGATTCTTGTTTTCTGACACATCCGCCGCTGCCAGACACAAAAAGGTCTGCTATTGGTTTCCACGCATTTTCTTTTTTTATGTCCTGGTAAATCATTCGAGACATGTCGTTAAGTCACTCGCATGGAGTGGAGTAGTGAGCAAGTCCGTGCTTCTGTTTCCACTGTCACTGCCCCAGTGTTTTGAGTCTCTAAGTGCTTTAAAGAACCTTCATCTAGAAAAACCTCGTTTTACTGAAGGATCAAACACTGGATTTAGAAAATACTGAAACCTAAAGACATACATGTTTTAATGGGAAGTGGTCAGGGAGGTCTGTGATTGGAGATGTCAGCTGTGATCACAGGCAGGAGGACGTTATATAACACACACACACACACACTGAGGCGTGGGCGGGAGACAAAGCAATGCCACGTGCACATGAAAACACAACATAGATCAGCTCGGACGCACGTACGGAGAGTGTGTACATGTCTGTATGTGTGTAGCATTAACCGTTTCCTCACTGAGCAGCTGAAGATGAACAAGGTATAAGTTTGGGGTTCTCTGTTAGGTTAATCTACAGTTTATTATCTTGATTAATTGTTTTGTCTAGAAAATAAAGGTGACGTCTTAAAATATCCTGTTTTGTTTTGCAAAATCCACAGATATTCCATTTACTATCGTGTACGACCAAGAAAAGCAGAAATCTGGAACCGGCACACCAAGACGATAACTTATTTATCAAAACGGCTGCCGATTTAATTTTCTGTCCATCACCATCTGAGCCAACTGAGACGTTAACTCTTCTGTTTGCGTTTTCGCCGCAGGAACTTTCCCCAGGGTACGGCAACCTTTTCCAGTACCTTTACCTTTTCCATTGGAGTAACCGATGGTCTAAATTAAGTTCTGGGCGGCTAGTTTTACCCCCCAAAAAGTCCCTGCTCGTGGGGTAGTAGTTTCTGAAGGTTCAGGAACTTTCCGAGTGGGGCTTGCAGTGCTGAACATCGCTGGATGACCAGGCATGCCAGCGTTTTCCACAGCATTGTTATATACCCGCATTTTTAGAAACCTGCAACTGCAAACACGTTTTCGCAGAGGACGATATTACACATGCGTACGTGTGAAATGAAAGACGTCCATCACGCTTTTGATACGTCAGTGGACCAATTGGCTTAATCGTCGCAGGGCTTTCTCGGTCCTCCTGTGGAAATTCAAATTACAATGTGTTGCAGCAGCTTTTACCACTGGGAAAGTTCCTGGACATTATTTCTTGGAAAATTAAAGTTCCTGTAACTTTTGGTGGAAAAGCGGGATCACACTCTGTTCTGACGTTTTTGATTTCTGTTCTCTTTGTTTGTTCTGTTCTGTTGTCCTGTAAACTTCTACCTTTGTTCAGGTACTGTTCTCTTTTTTGCAAAACATAAAAAATACCCTGATTTAAAAGCACACGGGGCCAGTTTTCAGTCGAATGTTAGACAGTTGGGATGAGAGTCAGTGCCTCCAAGTCTGAGGATGTGGTTTTCTACCAGAAAATGGTGCATTGCTGCCTCCGGGTTGGGAGCGAGTTAATGCCTCAAATGAAGGAGTTTAAGTATGTCGGGCTCTTCTTCACAGTGAGGGCGAAACGGGGCGTGAGATCAACAGGCAGATTGGTTCAGCGGCGGCAGTAATGGTAGCGTTGCATGGAGCCGTTGTGGTGAAGAGGGCGCCGAGCCGGAAGCCAAACCTTTCAATTAACCAGTCGGCCTACGTGCCGACCCTCACGTATGGTCATGAGCTTTGGGTAGTGACCGAAAGAATGGATGATTTAAAAGAAATGATCTGTGTCTCTTCTTTTTAGGCCTGCTCTTCCAAAATGACTGACGCCGAGGTCTCCCTGTCCCCGGTTCTACAGCCACTCCACCTTAGCCCCTCCCACTCTGCCCTGCCCCCTCCACCAGCCTCCTCCTCCCCCACCACCTTCTCCTGTCCCTCTTCCCCCTCCAGTGCCTCCTCTTCTTCCTCCTCTTCCTCCTGCTCTGAGAGCTCCTCAGACTGCCCCAACCACCATCACCATCATCATCATCATCATTACCCCCGCCCTCAGCTGCAGCTGCCCCCGCCCTCCCACAGTGAGCAACCTTCCTCCCCCAGCGCCAGCCCCCGCAGCTCCAGCCCCAGCGGGAGCATCGGCAGCACCGGCAGCCTTGGCAGTAGCAGCAGCGCCAGCGAGGGCATCGGCAGCAGCGGCACGTCAAGCGGCGGCGACCTTCGAGGACCGAGTCCGCCGCTGGATGTAATCTCAGAGGACGCCATGGAGATGGACCTGGGAGTCGACCAAGGTAACCAGGAGAGAGCAGGGTCGCTACAGTACGGAGAAGTTAACTGATAGTTTTAGGTTTCCATCACTGGGAGAACTGTTCAAATATCCAAACATAAATGAAACAAAATCTCTTCAGTTCCTTCAGGAAATCATGATCTTGCGACAGCAACAACTCAGATTCACCTAGATCGCAGGGACTTTAAATGATTAAATGATTGGGTATGGACTGGATGTAAAGGTATATGTATTGCCATTGATTGACTCCAATCACTATAGTTTTCAACACAAAAATAATCCAATTCAGAACCAAATTTCAGGTCAAAATCAAACATAACTCAAGCCTCAGGAAATTCCTATATGGGACCTTTATTACATATTATCAGTCTTTTTCTTCTTCAACCGTCTGACAATTTTCAGACATTACTACAGTTTATCACAAACTAACACAAAGAATGTCGCAAGTTTTCCCGCAGTGTTATGAAAAGTCCAATTATTCCAGATATAGGACTTTGGTTTTAGAGCTGGTGCTGTGCGTAGAAGTGAGCCGAGCTTTATTTAGTTGGTACCGGTCCACCTCCCGCACTGACTTCAAGTTTTTCCGCACAAGAGAGGTCCCTAGAACTAGTTTGGAAGTCAGGTCCCAGCACATTAAGAGTGCCATTCTTCCCTGATGCCTGATTGGCAGGGCACTCGACCTCCTTTCCCGCCCTTGTAAGTGTCACCACCATCGTGGCCTACACTGTTGCATGTCAACCAGGCTCCATAAGTCAGCCAGGCCACCAGTAAACTCCACGCACACGCCTAGCTCCAGGAGGGGGTCCCAGTGTCCCTAATCCAGGCAAGGTTGCTTGATCTCAAAGGTCTTGATTTGTGGAAGAATTGCTCTTAAGTAACGGTCACAGTACATTTCTGTCGAATATAATTTACCTGCACTTGGCCCTGAAAAAATGTGTGTGAGTGAAGCTAGAGTTTGTATCTTAACAGTACCATCATGAAGAAGCACGCGAGAATAATAACTTTTCCGTTTCCAATCATAATGTATCTGTGTCTCTATTGGCTGATCGAGTCAAAATTGAAGTTAAGTGAACTTAGATCTGCAAACAAGCCAGTGCTATCAGGAGGTCACGTAATCACAGAACTGTAATGTTAGTCCGGCCTGTCACCGGGGACCAAATTTGCTTTGGAAAAGCTGCTAGAAATTCAGTCAAAAATACCCTGGTGGGACTGTTGTTTCCTAGGTGGTCAGACCTTGGTGATTTTGATCGTGCTAGTGGTGATACCTTTCCACTTGTACATGGGAAATATCAAAGTGAAACCTAGGAGGTGTTTGCCGGGATTTTTTATTTTTTTATTTTTCATGACAGACTTTATGTTTGTGGCTCCACCATTAGATAGGATCTAAGAAAAGCAAATCATCAGTGTGCTATTCTCCTGTCCAAGTCTGTCCTAGTATTGTAGGGTGTAGGGGGGTATGGGAGGCTAGCAGGGCTTTTTTGTTTATCTTTTACAAACCTCTTCTTGTCGTCTGCTCCCAGTGATCGACCCTGAAGTAGCTCTGAAGGCTTGCCAAGAAGTACTTCTCCAGGTTAAGCTGCAGAACAGAGAAGTGCCTGAACAGCGGCAACTTGACAACAAACATCAACAGGATTATCAACAACGGCAACAGCACTACGCAGACTTAACAGAGCACTCCAGTCCTCAGTGGCACATCAGCCCAGACACCAGCTCCATCAAAGAGGAAGATGAGGAAGTGGAGGGGAGTTCTGGGAAGGAGGGACAAAAACAAGGGGGCACTTCCCAGCAAGATCCACCTCCTTCAGCCCGGCTAGAGTCTTCTTCACTGCCGTTGGCGTCATCATCATCTAAACAGTCATGGCTGTTGCGCCTCTTTGAGTCCAAGTTGTTTGATGTTTCCATGGCGATCTCCTACCTGTACAAGTCAAAGGAGCCGGGGGTGCAGTCGTACATCGGGAACCGACTCTTCAGCTTCCTCGACAGCGAGGTGGACTTCTACCTGCCACAGCTGCTCAACATGTACGTGCACATGGACACCGAGGTGGGAGACGCCATCAGGCCATACTTGGTGAGTCCTCAGAAACCTGATTAGTAAGACAGCAGAGGTCTGCCCAACACACAGCTAGTTGCATTTATGTTTCAGCAGAATTAGTTCATTTCTATCTGGTTCTGACTGTGACCTGATCATTGCAGCACTGGATCCATATGAAAGATTTTGTATTTAGATCGTGTGAAGATCATTGTCAGTCAGCTCACTCAAGGTCTGCTCCTTTACATGGTTAATTAGTAGCGCACATAACTAAAAGAAGCTAATGTTGGCACATTCACACCTACATGACATCCATGTATTTTTTCACACTTCAACATAAAACCACCACCATATAGTGGTTTGGTGCCTTGCCATTCAGGTGGCAGGCGCACCTGCGGCCCTGGCTTGCTGACCATTGTTACAAAAAGTGGTATTTGGGACATACTGTATAATCACATATCTGATGGGGAAGGACTTGGAGTTCCTGCCTGAGGGGCACCAACTAGATACTGGTGGGTTCACCTCTTCACGCAGCGGATATTGGTAAGCCAGAAGGACTACGACTTCTCAAGTGTGTGAGGAATTCGTGTAGACCCTCATAGGGCTCAGAAAGGGGCAGAACGACCTAAACTGCCGACCTTTACTGGGGCTAGTGTTGGTTGGTGGAAGGAACTGCTGAACCCGAGCGACATACTCTCTGTAGGAGGCAGATTTGGAGGACTTGGGGAAATCTTTCAAGGGTGCACATGAAGTCCTAAACAAATCATATTTCAGTCATGTTTAAGTCCTCTTGCATTTCACAGGATGCAAATGGACTAAAATCGGGAATTGTTCACAAGCTTGAACAACATCCAGACTTTATTTTTTGGCCATCTCACCAGCCCTGTTAGAAAACTGATTTAAGGAGCTACAGACTGAAACGGTAATATATTTTGGATTTTGACATTTGATTGAAAGCCTTCCTCTCTCTCTCAGATCCATCGCTGCAGAGGCAGTATCACCTTCTCTCTGCTGTCGGCCTGGCTGTTGGGCGCCTACTCCTCCGACATGCACATCTCCACCCAGCGTCACTCCAGAGGCACCAAACTCCGAAAACTGATCCTGTCCGATGAACTCAAACCTCCTGCTCCTTCGTCCGACGCTTCCAGACCACTTTCGGCTTCTGTTTCTGAAAGCCCGGTGTCATCGCCGTCCCACCGACGCTGTCACCGCAGGCACAACAGCAGCAACACGGAGGCCCCCAACTCCGCCTCCATCTCTCCGTCCTCCCCAACCTCCCCGTCTACCGGTCCCTCCCCAGACAGCCCCGCACCCAGGGAGCCGGAGGTCTTCGTTTCCCCTTCCAGAAGGACCCACCAGAGATCTAAGTCGGACGCCACCACGGCGAGCAGCGGGCCCGGCACCGGCCTCCGACGAACGGGGAGCAACCCAAAGGTGGAGGCAGTTCACGAGGAGGTATGGACCAGATTCACTTGATTTTTCAGACATGAAACTTCTTGCCAAAATTAGTAATTTTCTAAGCAAAAATGGCAAGAAATCAGCTGTTTCTGAAATGGGAGGATTTGATGCTTTTCTTTGTCGTACGTGATAGAAACCTGAATGTCTCTGAATTTCGTCGTCGGTCAGACAAAACATCACCACCCTGGGCTGTGGGAAATTATAATTAAATATTCATACGTGAACTGTGATATTTCAGATTTCTTAAATCCAGATCTGCTGGTATTCTGAACCACTGCTTATACGTAACTTCATCACACCTGAAGTCTTTTACGACCATTTCTCTTTATTTTTTTACATGACACTATTTCACGTTTTCATGAGAGGTTTTCATTGCAGCTTTGTTTTCGTTGGCTCCCTTTTTGCTGATCTTATCTCATTGTGCGCCGTTTGTCTTTGTTCCTCTCTTTCTTCTTTGTCATGATGTGCTTCTTTTCTTTTGTCTATTAGGTCACTTCTCTGTCAGAAATAGATCCTGTTTTGTTTGTTAGTGACACGTGAGAGAAACATTAGCCACCTGTTTAAACACCCAAAGGCCTCCTCCTCTCCAGATCCTGTTCTACAGCTCGGTCTGGCCGACCCCTGAATTATTATCACACACCTTCATCTTCTCAGCCTTTATAATATGATACCGTCGCCTCTTCCACCACTTTGGTCCCGACTGAAATTGCTCAACAACTATCAGATGGATTGTCATGAAACTTTGTTCAGACATTCGTGATCCTCAGAGGACGAGTCCTACAGACTCTGCCGATGCTCTAGCTTTTCGACTAGCGCCACCAGCAGGTTCATATATGTGGTTTTGACTGAAATACCACAGCGACTGTGGGGTGGATTGTGATGAAAGGGATGGAGACGTACAGGTAACAGCTTTACCTGAAGTGGGCTTCGTCACTCGGCTCCAGGTCCCTCTGTAGACTCTACAGTCCCACGTGGTTCTCCAGCACCGTTTCCTTTGTACTGTACAAATTATGACGATTTAAGTTAATTTTCCATGAAACGGCTCAATGAAACCCTGAAGTTTTCTGTTGTCAAGAGGATCAAAAACTTGAATGGCTGTTTTCCAAAAGCCTGGAAAGAAGGCGAGATGGACTATTTAATCAGTATTTACTCTGATGTCTCCTGCACTGTAAAGTAAATGTTTTTGTCAGGGATTTAGGAATTCTGTTGGAGACAATGATGGCCTGAAGACTGTGACTGTGAAAGATCTTTAGAAATGTATACGCAGCACTTCGGTCCCGGCTTGTTTGCACTAATGGTCTCTCGTGGGCCCGTGGGGGCTGGGAATAGTTAAATGTATGACACAGTAATAAAAATTGCATTCATTTGTTTATTTCTTTGTCTCCGCATAGAAACGGAACAAGCTGCTGGTTGTCGAGCACGTTTGTTTTAGTACAAGAACAGCTGGGGCCGACTGCGTCCAGAGCGCCAGTGGTGACTGAGCAGCGGTTCCTCCGCCGAGGTCTGGTGGATTTACTCAGTCTTGAGGTTTCTGCTCCTTCCTGCCGGTCAAAGACTAAAACATCTGTGACAGCTGGCGGAAACAGTCTTTATCCCAAGCTTTAGTTTGATCAGTGTTGCCACATTGGGCGGTTTTTTCCACTCTCCCTTAAACCGGGCAGGTAAGAGTTGATTCGCGCGGGTTGTTGTCATTCGGCGACTTTTTGTACCATCGGGGTGGTTCCTACCCGCGGAAAGGTTCGGTTACGAATGAAAACTACTGGAAGTTGTAGTTTGGCTGCTTGTCACAAACAGCTCATGGAGATGATTGAGGGACTTTAAGCCTTTAGTGCTTGATTTCTGCGATTTTTTGTCAAAAATCACACTTTCTCTCTGAGTCATAGTTCACATTTTAAAAAACTCACATTTTAGATTCAGTGGGACTTCCATCTAGAAACCAGGAGAAAGGGAAGCTGCAGAACTTCATTGAGAATCTTCCTGTTTTTAAGTTTCCTTCAGTTTCACAGTGACCCAGCGACAGTCGCTGTACGTCCGTGGCTACGCTGCAGACCGGAGCTGATCACAGCTGGTTCAGCAGCTTCTAGTTTTTCCCAAATGTGAACAGCTTTTGAGGATGGCGTGAGCTCCAGGCTGGGATTGGGCTAGTCTTTGTCAGTGTGATCGGTCTGATGTCAGGGATGAAGGAAACAGAACCGGTGTTAGTTGTTTTGTTGGTTTTGTGTTGTTCTTTCAGCAGCTGTAACAGGAGACGGAGCTGGTTTCAGGTTTGTGACTGGAAAATATTTCTTTTGTGTAAAAAGAGAGAAAAGAGGAGAGATTTCTTCAGACCTTCAGAGTGCGTGTTTACGGCTGTGTTGTTGAATCTGTCGTCAGATTCCTGGCCGGCCGTTCGGTCACATGCGGACCGAGGCTTTCCACTGGCCCGGATCCAGACTCTGAATCTGTTTTCTTCTTTTCCTCCTCTAAAAGAAAAACAGACAATTAAAAAGATGCAGGAGAGATGGAGAGATGAGGGAGAGAGAAAACTTAAACCTCTCCTCTGTTTTTCTTCTTTTCCTGTCGGTCTGCTGTTTGGCCTCACTGCCGATGGTTAATCATATTTTCCACTTGTTTTTATTTTTAAAAAGAAGAGACAGAGAGAACCTCCAGTGGAAAAGCCAGAACTCAAGCGAGAGACTGAGGAGGAAGACGGGTGATAAACCTGTGACTGACCTCTTTATTTCATGCTGTTGAACTTCTGACCTCCTGACGGAGAAAATCTCTTTAAGCATGAAAAGAAAAGCTGCAGTGTTTGTTTTTTAAATCAGTGGTTTTCCAGCGAAACTCAGTAGAATATAAGAGGAAGTTCAGGACTAGTAACAGTGAACGTGAAGCTGAGAAAAGCTTTAAATTGTTTGAGATAAGAGCAGTTTCCATTCACCCGCACTGGCGTTTCTGGTTTTCTTTCAAACTTTAAAACCTGTCTGATAAAAGTCCACAAACTCAACAGAATCCTGCAGACGTCAGATATAACAAACAGTAGAGAGAGAAGAACTCAGATCCTTTAAATAAACAAGCAGCACCGCGGTTCACAAGTCCTGCTTTATGAACGTTACGGGGACATTTCTGTCATTTATCGAGTCTTTACAACCAAATTTAAAAAATTTAAAAAAACGCGTAGAAACATCTGCCATTGCTGTAAGAATATTTTAACACGGGTCCGATCAACTTGTTTTTTGGGACATTTGTTTTAGGAAATCCTCAAAAGGATTTGATTAAAACTGAACTGGCTGTTTGAAGGACTCAAATCTTAAAAAATACAACTAAAAATACTTGATAAGAAGGATGTGCACGGATTTATGTTTTGTATGACAAATCTTTTCGTCACTGCAGTTTTCAGGTAAATGACGTGCAGTAAAAAACTACAAAATTGGCCTGTGGAATGTAGTAACAGTACCTCAGAATTGTACTTGAGTAGATGTACTTGGTTACTTTCCACCGTACCGTAAGCTTCAGATGTGGTTACAGTCAAGTCAGGCTGAAGTGTTTCTGCGTTGCAATGCGAATGAAAACGCGGATGAACAGTGAGCGGAGACGCCGGGTAGGACGTGAGGTTTCGGTGTCGGGGACTGAAGCATCCAGGTAACAGGCCGGTCTGACGGCAGAGTCTCGCACTGTGCTCTGCGTCCAACCAGCAGCCGAGGCCTCCAGCTCTCTGTCGGCTCAGTGTAATGTTACACAGCAGGTGCGTGCAGGTTCCCAGCCAGTGTTCAGGGCAGCGGATGAACGTGTGTCCGTCAGCCGACAGAAAGTCTCGACGCTGATTGTGTTGGGCCTGGCGACCCTTTGGGGTTCAGAATACTAC
Organism: Xiphias gladius; assembly: GCF_016859285.1. Taxonomy (NCBI): domain Eukaryota; kingdom Metazoa; phylum Chordata; class Actinopteri; order Istiophoriformes; family Xiphiidae; genus Xiphias; species Xiphias gladius. The sequence continues at coordinate 25,635,055 of NC_053423.1, forward strand.
AAGAGCTTTTCTACCGTTAAACAAAACCAGCTGTCAAACGCTTAAACGTCTTAACACAAGAACATAGTCTGATTTAAAGCTGGAGAAACGATGAGTAAAATCGGGACATATCAGGAATACGATGAATCTGAACAGATACTTTTATTTTTTATTGTCAGCTTTTTTTTTTTTTTTTTTTTTTGTTCTTTTTTTTGCTTTTATGGGTAATGGTTGGGGTTATTAACCCTTACCGGTTCCCAAACCACAACCAATATAATAAAAAAAAAAAAAGTGACGTGAAACAGGAAGACAAGCACAGGTTAACTGAAACCAGCAAACGTTTACTTTCTTTCTACCTGAAAATCTCCAAACATCCGTCTTTGCAGCTCGTTATATAAAATGGTTTCAGTTCCAAGCTGCTGTGATTGGGTCAAGTTCCGGTCAAAGAAAATGAATCTGACCAGAGACTCGATGCCGATGCTCAGAAAAACCAAAATAAACAGATGAGAAACAGACACAAAGTCATCGTTATAATTGAATCCTTTTTCTTAACTTAAGTTTGGTTTTTGTTTTTTTAATTTATTTATTTTATTTTTTTTCCTGACAAAACTGAGCCTCCATTCCTGACAGTGTTTTTGTTTTTTGTTTTTTTTCTTTCTTTCTACCTGCCGCTGGAGCCACATTTTGGTCGGTACCAACCAAACGCTGGTGTTTGATGCTCGGCCCGTCCGGGTGCTGACGTCGGTCGGTCCAGCAGTTTGGGTCCGAGTGAGACCTCTCAGCGGGATTAGAATCAAACGAAACAAACATGGAGACAGTTAAACAGCATGAAACCCCAGCTCCCAGGGGACGAATGCTGTCCCGTAGCGCCACCCTCAGGACAAACTGAACATTTAGTTTTTTTAAAACCTTCGGTACAGGCTGCCTGACCCCGAAACTCGGTTCCTCCTTTCAGTTTTTGTCTGATTTCACTCAGTTCCTCTAATTCAATAATTCAACTTTTACACATGACAAAAGTTTCCTGGAAACCTCCCTCTGTTTAAGTGAAACGATACAGAAAGAAAACAGGAGGAGGTGGGGGTTGCCACGGCGACGAGGAGGCCGGACGGGGGGAAGGATGAGTGTTGGTTTAAAATATACATCAAATCAAAATCTAAAATACAGCAACAAACCTCACCGATAAACAGCTGCAGTTCACTCATTTCAGGCGGAGAAACGTTTTCAGCAGGAGCAACTAATCGAATCGATTAATGGTTCAACATTTATTTATGTTCCACTGTCGCACGGAGAAAATGAGCTGTTTTCTTTGACAGTAAATTCCATATTCTCAGAGTTAACACGTTTGTCTGACAAAGAGTCAGAAACTGTTTCATACAAGACAGCAGAGAAAATTCACACAGTTATAGCATCTAATCAAATACTTGAGATTTTCTAAAAGAAATAAAAGAATTAATGTGACATTTCAGGTGAAATCAGGTTTTTTTAAAAGTCACATAAAATCAGGATTAGATATTTTGGTGACGTGTGTTTCCCTTAAATCAGACCTTGACTCGGCAGTGCGGGGAGTTTTATCCGGACCGTTGATGTGTGCGTTTGATTATCAGTGTTTTCCGTCTGTCCTATAACACCTGGACTTGAGCGAAGGAGACCTGAAGGTGGACGGCTCCTCTGTGACTCTGGGCTCAAACAAAAACACTTCTCGATGTGTGTGGGTGATTTGTGTTGGGGGGGCTGTGATACACTGCTCCAGTCTGGAGACGTCTTTTCTTTCCTCTGGCTTGTTTTGGTCTCGTCTTTAATGGTAGTTTTCTGGGACCCGCTCTTGGAGTTGGATTTGTGTTGAACCGGTTTCAACTACAGTCCTGCCTTTTTTTTAAAAAGAAGACCGTTTTACTGAACGGTCAGTCGGGAGGTTTGGTCCTGTAGCTTCATTAAGCTCTCTGCTGGTGGGGGTCCTCTGACTCAGATGGATTTAAACTCCAGTCTGGTTGGAGGCTTCTGTGTTTTGAGGGGATTTGGTTCTGCAGAATCTGGGTCATGTAAACATCTTAACTTTCTCTCCCGTCTTTGATTTCCTCCCGAAACGTGCCTGAAACGTTTCCATGTGTCGGCCGGCGGAGCTGAACCCGACACCCCCCCCTCAGACCTGGTTCTGGGTGGTGGGGGAGGGGAGGGGGACTGGGAGGCCTCCGGAGGAGGATTTAAACCACATGATGCTGAAACGTCTGCGAACCAGCAGCTCAGTCATGTGACGACAAGAATGCAGGAGAGAAAAAGTTGTTACGAGCTATTAGTAAATACAGAGGTCCGACCCGGGTTAAGGTTTCCAGGCCTTCAGACTGTGATTCTTCAGACTGGTTCTTTCCTCCGAGGCAGAACAGAAAAGACGACTTCACAGCTGTTTTGTGTTTCAACCCGTTTACATTCACGCTGACTGATTACAGGCTAAAACCAGCTCATAAACAAAGATCAGGTGACTCCTAAAGTTTTTTGGATGGAGTTTTGTTAATGTTGTGCTCTGAGCCCGTATTCGTCAGAGTCCAGAAGTTCTTCACAATAAGAGACTCACTGCTGTCCAAGTAACTTTTATTTGAAATCCTTCTGTTGTTGCATTCAACAGGATATTCATCACAGAAAAAAACAACAGACTAACAAACCACGATAAGGAGACAGAACTACAGGATGATCTTGGTGATTCATCTGCAGATTATTTTTTCAATATATTGATTAAATATTTTGTCCATAAAACGTCATAAAATGAAATTTAAAAATTCCTGTTTGATATTTTTGCTCATAAAATGACCAAAATCACTCATCAATCCTCAGAATGGTTGCGGCTAATTGGGCGGGAATCGGACCGCAGACCCTCTGCTGCCTGGCTCAGCAGCACCTCCGACACTAAACCAAACACCCCGATGTCTCCGCGGTAACTGGACATCGAATTTCTGCGGCTGATAAAGTGACGGAGTCAGAGGTGGAGCCGCTCTGCCCTCTGGTGGACAGACCGACGTACTGCACCTCGTCGTACCGTCTCTTCTGTTGTCTGACCAACAGTCCAAAACCCTGAGACGTTCAGTGACCGCAATAGAAAACAGAAACATTTCTGTCAACCAATAAGACTCCAACAAAACTCGTCCACCTCCAGTTTGTGCAGTGAGTCTTCAAGTCTTAGAAACACAGAGCAGATCATTTGCAGATTCGAGTCTCGATAAATCAGTTGGTCTAAAAAAACGTGGAAAACCAGGGACAACGAGTCCAAAGTCCAATGTGTCGTCTTCAGGTGTCTCGTTTTGTTCCACCAGCAGTTGAAAACCCCAATATACTGGGTGTGCTGTGAAAAATGGAAAAATCTGATGGAAAATCTGAACAATTCGCTTGGGAAATGACGACTCGATCGTAGGCGTAGTTGGGACCTTTGGTGATCAGATGTATTTTCTGTCTGAGCCGGATCCTGTGGCGTCACATGCTGCCGCTGTTATGAAGTGAACGCCTTCTGTTTTTAATGTTGTCCTTCGGCTCCTTGTTTTCTCTCTGCTTCAGCCGGAGCGTCTCCGTCCTCAGCGGGAGTTTGTGAAGTCTCTGCTCTGCATCGGGAAGCGTTTGGCCACGCTGCCCACCAAAGAGCAGAAGACCCAGCAGCTGATCTCAGAGCTGCTGCTGCTCAACCACAAGCTGCCGGCCCGGGTCTGGCTGCCCACCGCCGAACACCAGCACCACGTCTGCCGGATCCCGCACACCCAGGCCGTGGTCCTGAACTCGAAAGACAAGGTAAGGCCAGAACAACCGGACACATCAGACACAGGTAACGAAACCTCAGTCGCCGGTGGCGTTAAAGAGGAGACGGGGGACATTTCAGCTCTACAACCCAAGGAAACGAGAAACATACCAGATTGTTTTAATATGTTTCTCTTCAACATTTAATTGTATTCATCCCTCGTCCTTCAGTGTGTCCAAAGAGGCCTTCGAAGGTTTTTAAAAAATCGTAACTTTCATTCACAGAGGTCTTGAATATTTTCTTTCCTGCTGTGGACCCTAGCAATGGTTATAGCTTTTGGCTGTCATGACACAGTTGCCCTCATAACGGACTAGTGTCCATGGACGCACAACGGGCCCCCACCTTCTTATCTAGGACCCCCAGACTGCAACGTGTCGTTTGTGGTAACTTTGAGTCTTTGTGGTCGTCGGTCTGTTACTGAGTCAGTTCTTACTTTTACTGGAGCTTTGTTTCCATCCTGATTTTATTGGCTTTTTCAATTTGTCCATAAAAAGAAGCGGAGTGGAAACACTGGACGCTTGAAGCTGAATTACGTCTAAACACTGTGTGTAGCTGTCTGAGGTGTAACAGCAGCCGTGGATGAGACAGACGTAGTGAATAAACACTGACGTAGATGAAGCGTGATGAGAGGAAACCATCAGGTCCGTGAGGAGGCTGGAACCTTCCGCACATCAACACATGGAACCAGCAGGAACGTCAGGGTTCCATCACGTTCTCCACGTGGTTTTCCATCGTCTCATCTTCGACTGCAGCTCTTTTAACCACCTCGTCTCGCCGCGTCCTCTTCTTCTGTGGTGGCTTAACGGCAGCGACCGGAGAATCTGCTCCTCCAGCTGTTGACCAGCTCACGTTCACACAGCAGCAGCGGAGGGAAACCAGACTTGACTCTGGTTTTCTGGAGACTCAGTTAAAATTTGCTCTAAATCTGGATGGAAACCTGGTGTTGGTTTAGTCTTTTCTTCCCCTGATGGTTTTGGTGTTAAAACAGTGAGTCAAGTAAACAGTTTATTAATTTCTGTATTTATTATGTGTTGACTGCTGCCTCTGAGCCAGATTACCCCCAGGGACATCAAACCTTGACCGTGTGACCCGGAAGACCTGGACCCATCCCTGCCCTGGGTGCAGAGTAAACTGTTCTCCAGCCCCTGTCTGCAGACAGCAGGGCTTCTGTCTACAGGCTGCTGCTGTTGCTCTAGAAGTTTCCTGTCACCTCACGTACTGACCCTCCTCTTCCTCCTCCTGCTCCTCAGGCTCCGTACATCATCTACGTGGAGGTTTTGGAGTGTGAGAGCTTTGAGACGTCTCCTGTTCCTGTTCGGATCCCAGAGACCAGGATCCGCTCGGCTCGTTCTGCAGAGAACCTGGACTGCGGCGGCGGCGCCAACGCGGCTAACGCTAACGGGATGACTTCAGAGCACAGGGCGGGAAGTTTCTCCGTCGTCCCAAACTACGACAACGACGACGAGGCGTGGGCCACCGACGATATTGGACAGCTGCAGGTGGAGGTGAGGAAAGGTTGTCGTGTTATATCACATAAAAAATCAGCAAAACCCGACATGCATTTCATCGTTAAAAGGAAATAAAAGGAAAACAATACTTCAATCACACACCGAGTTAAATTAAGACATTAAATGTCAATGATGTGAAAAAATAGATCTCCTCTGGCACAGATCAAGTGTATGCTCCTACACCTCATTACTGGTGAGTCTCACAAACTAGGATCCAAATCCACTAATAATAAATAATTCAATAGTTCTTTAGAAGATTCAGAGAAGTTTGGCTCAAGGATCTAAAATGTACCCAGTGAAAGTTCTAAACTGTCTGTCAGTTGTTCTATATTTCCTAATTTTACTTTGAAACCTATTGTTTGTTCCACATATTTAGAACTCTGCTTTATTCAGCTGCAGGATTCACATGGATCCGGTTTAAACCACTTTTACCTCAGAACAAAGTCTGATGGGAGCGAATCATGGATTTGATTTATTGCAGGTGGAGGCTCAGACCAGCAGCAGTGATAACATCAGTCAGTTTTCAGTCGACAGCATCACAAGTCTGGAGAGTAAAGAGCCGGTGTTCATCGCTGCCGGAGACATCAGGTACACACACCGTAACACACACATACAACGGTGTATAGACACAGTAAACCCCAGTCTGGTTTCAGAGGGTTTCCAGTAGTGATGGGACTGGGACACAGACGCTCGTTTCACCTTGGTGAAGACGTAGATTGGGATTTAATACAGGACTGTTGGATCAGACTGACCTGGTTTTAGCTGGATGTACCTAATAAACCAGTCCCATAGTAAGACCGTGAAGTTCTTCCTAAACCGGCTAAAGAGCCCGTGATCCCAGAATTCCAAACAAACATATGACTAGAAATATCACAAGAAGAAAAATATAAATACGGTTCAACCAGAGAACAGTGTCAGAACCAGAACTCTTAGATGTACAAAGTCCTTTTCCCAGGTGAAGTTTTACCTGACGAGGGTCTGAGGCCTGAAACACGGTGTTAATAAAGCGAGTGTAGGTGATGGACAGCGTGAGGGTTTCTTGGGTTTTCTCTAGTTGCTCTGGCGAGACGGAAGCTCTGAAATCGGAGACGCGTTGTGGTGATTTGTCTTCTCAGTCTTGAACCGCCGCTCTAGGTTTTACAAACCGTCATCCGTCCGTCCCTGGAGTCCAGCAGCTGACCTCTGTCTCCGTTCCCGTTGTGTTTGTGTCTGTTGGTCTTCCAGACGTCGCCTGTCGGAGAACCTCGCTCACACTCCGACCTCGTTCAGGAGAGACCCCGAGGACCCGTCGGCCGTCGCCCTCAAAGAACCCTGGGGGGAGAAAGTCAGGTGGGGTCACAAACAACAGACGGTACGCGAGCGTTCCTCGGCCGCTGTGGTAACGCCGTCTGTCTCTGCGTCTACATCCACAGGCGGATCAGAGAAGGTTCTCCCTACGGTCACCTGCCGAACTGGAGGCTACTGTCGGTCATTGTGAAGTGCGGTGACGACCTGCGACAGGAGCTGCTGGCCTATCAGGTCCTCAGACAGCTGCAGGTACCGACGCACCTGGAATACTGCTACTGCGACTTTGTGTATGACTCTCACGGGAGCTCTGTCAGTGACCCGCTCTGTGTGTCCCCTCAGTCGATCTGGCAGCAGGAGAGAGTTCCCCTGTGGATCAAACCTTATAAGATCCTGGTGATGTCGTCAGACAGCGGGATGATCGAACCTGTCCTCAGCGCCGTGTCTCTGCACCAGGTACAGGGGACAGTGGGAAGCTGACGCTACTCGGACGATAGAAACCGCAGCATTCACTTTTATTTAATGTTCCGATCGAGACTGTTTTTTAAGCAATGAAACATTTAACATCCGCTGACAAAGCCGATGTCTTTACAGGCTCCCTGCAGGTTTCAAACCGTCTTCATGCTGTTGGATCTCGTCTCTTGTTGTTGTCAGTAGCACTAGTTCCAACCTGTTTCTGTGAATCGGTTCGTTATATGACGGGACGTTATTGTTGCGTCCTGACTGAACGTGTTTTATAAATGTCGATAAATCTGTTGCGCGATAATTGTGTGACGGTGAAACAGGTCGTGAATGTTATTCGGTGAACGCTGCAGAAACCTGAGTCCTGCCGTCTGCGTTTCCCGTCCTTCAGGTGCGTAAACAGAGTCAGCTGTCTCTGCTCGACTACTTCCTGCAGGAACACGGCAGCTACACCACCGAGGCCTTCCTCACCGCGCAGAGGAACTTCGTCCAGAGCTGCGCCGGGTACAGCCTCATCTGTTACCTGCTGCAGGTCAAAGACAGGTGAGACGCACCCAGTGCTGTGGTCCGTGGGCAGGTGGCACTGTTTCACTGGCTCCCGGCTTTCCGGTCTCAACACAATCCAGAGGAGAAAGCTGCTTAGAATGAGTGTGGGGTCTGAGCTCGAGACACGCCGACGGCCTCTTCCTGCTAAGCTAGGCTAACGCGCCCGTGGCGCTCTCCCTTCTGTGTGCAGGCACAACGGGAACATCCTGCTGGACTCCGAAGGTCACATCATCCACATCGACTTCGGTTTCATCCTCTCCAGCTCCCCTCGCAACCTCGGCTTCGAGACGTCCGCCTTCAAACTCACGTCGGAGTTCGTCGATGTGAGTAAACTGCGCGTCCTTTGTGTTTCTGCCTGAACTTTTCATTTCAGATGACCTTGGCCGCTCTGCTGGCGTCAGGGCCGAAGGATCGTGAGGTCAGGTCTTCCTCCCTCGTGCAGAGCAACCCGGGTCTTCGGGGATTGAAGGGTTAAAGGTTTTGGCTCACGGGACGACGGCAGTTTGAGTAAACAGCTCGTGGACGTGTGTGTGTTTTTCAGGTGATGGGCGGTCTGGACGGAGACATGTTTATCTATTATAAGATGTTGATGCTTCAGGGTTTGATTGCTGCCAGGAAACACATGGAGAAGGTGCTGCAGATCGTCGAGATCATGCAACAAGGTAACACACACACACACACACACACACACTCCCTCATCTCTTCTCTCCAGGTAGAGACAGTTCTAGAAAGGTTCTGGTTCCTCTGCTGATAGGAGCCACTCAGGAAACGCTGATCAGCCGGTCAGAGGGTTTAGTCTTTATCCTCAGCATTAAATCTGTGGTGTTCAATGAAGGAGCTCAGTTCTTTAAAGCTGAAGGTAAAACTGAGGACGGACTAACCTGCCTATTACACAGGAGTCCGACAAATGCCCCAGAAAACTCCAGCAGGATAATAAACCACACAAACTACAGCTCAAGCACACACAGCGTTGTAATCATTTTTATTTTGGTTCATTATTTCAATTTGTCATCAGGTATTAGAAGTTTTTGTGTTTATGGGCAGAAAATTATTACATGCTCTACATTTTTATGATGTTTATTTTATAGGCAGGGTTTTATCAGGTTTTTATTACAAATCATTTCATTTTTCAAACAGAAATGATCTTCTGATCCCGCTCCCCGGCTTCCTCGGTACCGTTACCTACCGAATCTGAGCTGGCAGATGTTACCTTATTAATGAATTTAGAGAAGGATGCAGGTCGTGCTGGGTGATGAAGCGAAAAATGAATCACGATTCGTGATATTTTGTTTCCTGCATAAAGCAACGAGACTAAAGCCTGAATCAAATGTCATATTTCAAGTCCTCATGTGTAAAACAGTTGAGTAGAAATAATCTGCATCCAGAGCGAGACTGTCGCTGTCAAGTTCCCTGGTCCAGCTGTGCAGTGACTCCAGATGATTCCGCTAAGCAGAGAACAGACGACCAATTTAATCCGCTTCAGCACAGACAGAGAAAAGGGAAGTCCTGGATCCCGCAGCAGGTGTCGGTATCGTCGCGACGAAAAGTTTCCATTGGCTGTGTCGACACTCTGCACATCGCTCAAAATGAAATAGCGACATATCGCCGAGATTTTTCCTCTGGCTTGTAGGCTGAAGCGATTCGGGGGAAAACTGATCAGTGAACGAATTGAAGTCTGGATCCTTCGTACCAGACCGGCCCTCTCTCGGTACGCGGTAGCACTGGAGCGTATTGAATTTCGATGGCCAGCCCGACCGCCGAGCGTCGGTGGACCCGGCGGGTTGACGGCCCAGGAGCCTGTTGGAGATGCTTCTCTCACTTTATTCTTTCTTCCCTCCAGGTTCCCACCTTCCCTGTTTCCACGGCTCCAGCACCATCCGCAGCCTGAAGGAGCGTTTCCACATGTCTCTGACCGAGGAGCAGCTGCAGCTGCTGGTGGAGCAGCTGGTGGACGGATCCATGCGCTCCATCACCACCAAGCTCTACGACTCCTTCCAGTACGTCACCAACGGCATCATGTGACCAGAGACGACGTGGACCCTTAAACTACCAGCTGCACAGACTCCTTGACACCTTTCAAAGCTGAGTCGGAGGATTTTCGCTGAGGGGATTTGCCGGATTTGAGTCTCGCGTCAACCTCGTCCGAACAGAGGATCCAGCGACGGTCGCGTTCACGTGCAGCTGGGAAAGTACAGCACCTGGGCCTGGACAGAACATTAGACACACGGATCACAGAGGCTACGGACTTCAGAATCTGCCTGAGACAGATTTCATTCAAAAACAGACTTGGATTTTACTGGGTTTTACTCTGAACCAGCAGGATAACGGAGGAACAGGAGAGGAAGGTAAACTGCTGCTGAAAAGAATATCACCCACAAATGAATTCAGGCATTTACTGAGTCAAACTCCCAAACTCTGCAGGGCACAGTTTTACGTAAGCGAACGTCAGCCTCTCTGGATTTGCGGCCGCCGATCGGACAATAATATTTGAAGCCATGACTTCAGTTTCGGTTTCTCATAATTACGAGATCTTTAGTTTGGTAGGATGAGATACGGGATCTTTTCTGCACGTTTCAGTTCGATTTTCAAGCAAAGAACTTGAGAGATTTATACACAAAGAACTTTTCGTCATATTTAAGATTTGTCTTTTTCATCTTTAAGCTTTTTGCCAAAAAAAAAAAGTGCAGAAAAGATCCCTTACTTCTGAGAGTCGGTAGCTGATTGATAGGAGATAGCGCTCTACTAATGATGAGGTGCCAAGTCATCGTTTCCAGATCCATGCCAGAATTCAAGGTTTCCACTTTCCAATTAAGCAGATGAATGTAACGTACTTCTGAAGAGGAGTCCGCGAAACTAATCAACAGACCCCCCAAGTTAGCCCAGCGTTGTGTTTTAGTTTGTAATTAACCAGATGCTGAATCCTCAGAAAAGCATGGAAACGTGTCTCTTAAGACAGCAGCTTGTTTCAGCTGATCCTCTCCAGCTTCACATCAGAACTCTGAAACCAAAACCCCGTTCCAACCCCACAGTACGACACACACCAGCAGGACGTCTGCCCGTTTCTTCCTCTAATGAACGGTTCTGTCGTCTGTTGGTCCGGTTGTTCTTGAAGAGCAGACCGGTAAGAAAAACGCTAAATGGAGAAGGAGAAAGCACAAGATGAACTTTGTGTCGTCTCTTTGCTCTGAAACACAAAATGGGTTCGAAAGACTGAAACGAGAAAATCGTTTTTTAGTTTGAACAGGTTTCTTTCCGTCGGAGGACAGAACGAAACTGGTCACGTTGAGTTTTAATGGTTTTCCCCAGATATTTATCACAAGCATTAAAGCTAATGCTGCTGTTGTTTTAGTCTCCGCAACCTCGGAAAGCACTAGCAACGTGAAATATTTCAAAATACATCGGAGGGATCGCCAGGAAAGCTGTTTCCATTAGTCGGCAAATTTCAATTGCTCCAGTACAAGTTTACGACAAGAAGCCTCATAAACTACAGACTTAATCCTCGTTGGCCTTGAACCTGTGTCTTTAACTTATTTATTTTTTTTAAATACAAACATGAACATGATTTTACTTTCTCGTCTTGAACCCAGCTCTCAGCAGGAATGTGGATCAGCTAATGAGCTTGTTCGATGTGCGGAAGCTCTCGAACAACTTCGGCTGCAGCCTGAAAGGTTCCGTGTCGTTCACTGCTCAGTGGCAGGACGACGTCTGCTCCCGCGAGCATTTACGCGCTGACGTTAGCACGCTCTCCAACGCCATCGTCGTCTCTGAATCAAAAAGCTGGACTAATGTTTCGTTCATCGGCAGCCTCTCTCTCACATGAAGCTGGGATTTAATGTAAAATCACTAGTGTAATAGGGTCGATTGTGCAGTGCTAATTGCGGCCTTCAGAAATTTTCAGCTATTTTTAGAGCTTTAAAGATTTAAAAAAAAAATGTTTTATGTCTAATTAATGATTTTCACAAACATGATTAAACTTGAGAAACCAGGAACTTGAACCGTTTCTGGTGGGGAAAAAAAATAACCAACTAAAATTCAACATTTGCATCACCTCATCAATTTATGTGATCTGGAGGTTTGTCAGGGAGTCGGTCTGGTTTCATTTGTTTTTTTCCTGTCGAGTTGAGTTTCTATAAAGACACTAACTACACAACACGTTAACGAGGCTAACGAAAAGAAAACTCCACCGCGTTGAACTGATGCGGAACGTTTACCTGGATGCGGCCTAGCGATGCACAGCTTCCGATCGCCTGTGGGCTCTTTCTGCGAAACTCGCCCACCACTTCGGTGGTTTTCTGTCAGATTCGAGCCAAAGCTGCTGCCGAGCTGCAGCGCGACACTTGGTTTGCAGCAGATTTACGCAACAACGTCGTCATCCCTGTCCCACTACCTGTACATCTGTGTATATCTGAACCGAATTCACGTGTTACGGTTGCGCGTCCGTTAACGATGCGTTTGCATTATTAACGAACTCGACACAAGATACATTCCTGTGATTAACTCGAGAAGAATGAGAGCGACGGACTCTTTGGTTCTGCGTTTGACAGAAAATGTAATTTTCTTTCCCAGGAGATCAATAATGGTCAGTTTCCTGGATATGTGAATGTTTTTTAAAACAGTCCACTAAAACTAATGTTTATCTCGAAACAGACCTGTTGTCAGTATTGATGAGCAAAGGCTTCGTGTCTGAACCTTAACACTTATAATAATGTTGTTTGCTGGTAACACGTAGCAATGGCTTTATTCCAGTGTATTGCACCTGCGTATTAACATATTAACATGCTGCTTTTTTGTCTTTGAGAAGTCAGTGAAATTTTGTATTTCTTGTGTACTTGGAATATCAGTCTTTAGATGAAAAGAGCGGATCTAGGTTGGTGTCCGTAGACTAGCTAACGGAGTTAGTAGGCAGCCGTGTTAGCTAGTGATACCTGAACCTACTTTTAGACTAATTAGTTCAAAGACGGCTTGTTCCGGTCTGTAGCTACCAGCTCGTCCCTCTACTGTAAATACAGCTGCAGTTACAAACGCGAGGTACGAGAGCAGAGGCTAGTTAGCAAGCCAGCAGGCTGTTCGCTAGGCACTGCTCTTGTAAACCACATTTACACCTAAGTTGTATTTCCAACGGAGGTAGAAGGAAGTAGAGGGAAAGGTGAAATTGTGATTGACAAATAAAACAACATGACATTAGAGTGTGGAGGAAAAACACGAAAACACACTTGACTAGCAAGCATTTAGGCTGAGTCACTGTCATGCTAACGACTAACAACCGCGGTCGTGAAACTAAATTATTTTCATTCCAGCTTAATCTGCCAATTAATTTCGCGATCAATAGGTTCGATAGGTATTTTTCATCACGTTTGGACATTTAATAGACGGTCATGATTCCGCAGAGCCCAAGGTAACATTTAAATGGCTTGTTTTGTCCTAAATTCAGTTTATGACAATATACCACGAGGAAAAGCATTAAATCCACACATTAGAGAAGCCGTTTTTACTCAAAAACATGAAACTACTCAGTGATTATTGAAATAGCGGCTGATTATTTTACTGCTGATCAACAAATCGATAAGGCAACTTATCTTCACTTCCAGTTCAATTAAAAAGGGGTTTTCACTGTGTAAAAGAATTTTCCTGAATATTCCTTGTTTTTTACCAAAGTGTATTCATTTTTTTTAATTAGTGGAGATTTGTATGTCAAAAAAAAAGGTCTTTCTCCAATAGAAAACACTGCAGGACACCGCTCAACCAATGCTACTCTCTAGCTAAATAGCTACTTACGTGAAGGCTAACTAGCTGATAATTAGTCAGCTGAATATCTTGATCGCAGGTCCGTCCCCAGTAGCATGTTTCTCTACTTTAGGTACAAAATGTTTAAAAAATCTTTTCATCACCATGTACAAACTGTAGTCAGTTGTTTTAAATCCATGTTCCCAAACTGCTGCCGTTTGTTAACCATCAACATGACAGTGACTCAGCTGAAATTCTTGCTAGCTCGTTAGATTGTGGTGATTTGAACAGAAAAATATAAAGTAATGGGTTTTTTTGTCAGATATAATCAAGTTTTAGCTTTTATTCTTACGAATTGTGCGAGTGATGTTAGAAATGAATGCGTCGTTAACGGCAGCCAGATGAACGATAGCCAATCGCAATAACCAATCACAGTGGAAGAACTGTGTTGAAATATAACTTAATCGTATCTATCATCATCGTGTATATAATGTATTCCTATTTTTAATCTATCAATATTCTCCCACTGCTTCTGTTTGTTAACCATTAGCCAAAATGACTCGTCGACTAAAATTCTTGCTAGCCTGTTGTCCTTTTTTTCCTTCGTTGCTAGCTAGTAGCAGAGTAGAAGATCAGCGACTAGCTAGCTAGCTGGAGACAGAACTGAACAGACTGCGACAGGCCCATCAGCGAGCTAACTGTTTCACGTTTTGCTCTGTTTTTAATCTCGAGTTTTATTTTAGATTCTCGTGCGTTGACGTCCTTGTTTGCGATAACATACGTCGTGGAAATTGACACTATTTGAACTAACCGTGTTACTGTAAAGGCATTGAAAAAAGCCTCTCACTGGGTTAAAGCCAATGCTTTGTGTTGCCGTCATATAATTAACATCTGTACAGTTGTTCTGAGGGTTTTTTTGTGTTTTGACCACTATTGAAGGAGAAGCACAGATCTGTAATTGTAAAAGCAGCATCATGTTACCTTCTGCTAACTGTTAGCCTGCTACTTTATACACCACCACGCTTGACAAAGATGCAGCTGTGACTAAAGTTTACCAGATAAGCAACTAAAATAGCAAATACTCGTTCTCTCATTTGTGAATATGTATGTATGTAAATGAACTGACTTAGTTTTCCTATGAGAAAAACAGATGCCTTGAGACGTACGGAAGGTACAAACTCTTATCAATGCAACATGAGGGACGAAGGACCTGAGAAGTGCTTTTCTATCAGACGTTTGACCACTTCAGGGACGAGTTTCAACACTTTGTCCTCCTCTCCTACACCAGTCATGACGGGGAGTGTATTTCTTTCAATTTTCCAGGCAGTCTAGTCACGATTCGCTAACTGAAGCATTTGTGATAGCTATAGCGACACTTTTCTAATTTAAAGCAATTTCAAATGTAAAGTGAAAGTGTCACCACTAATCCTTGACATTGTCTCTATGTCCTTGTTGTTTTCCACTGTTAACTATCAAATAACGGCAAAAATGCCTTTTAATATGACCTTAAAATAAAAGCTGCTAAAATTGTCGTTTTTCCGAGTGAAGTCTTGTGGGGGGGGGCCACACTGCGGACTGATGAAACTCGTCCCTGCTACTCAAAACCTCTTTGCCTTCTTTCTTCCTTCCATCAGCTCTGAATACATTCAAGAATTTCAATGTGAAAAACTCTAAGTGCATTTCTCCTGTATGAACAAGTCTCGTCGTTTGTGAAGGATTCATTGTTTCTGATTTTGCCTGGTACTAAATGTTTAACACGACATAACGACACATTTAGTTTGATTTAATCGAGTCGTCTTGTGAGTTTCTATCGAAATCAAGCAGAACAACGCGAGGCTTTTAGTCGCCTAGATTTCAGTGGGCGATGCTAGCGACGCTAACGACGCTGACGTCACGTGAGGCAGAATGACGGCTCAATGGAAAAACAACCAACGCGAGAACGCGTGATTTCTGGGGCATTTGTCTCGTGACGAGGAGGCAGAGCTGAAGTGTTTTACGTCTTCCTCTCGCTTTAAACCTAATTTTGAAAGACGACACTCACTTGTTTGATCCAGTTGGAGGTCCGAGACCTCTGCGACCCGGTCTGACTGTACTGGTCTCGGGTCTGTATGTATTAAAGCGTAGTGTCGGCATAGGAGCCGGGAAGACCCGAGGACGACGCAGTGTTTTTAATCCGCCACGTTGAATAAATCTGCTCTCGTGGTTTGGACGAACGAAGTTTAAAATGACGAGGTCGGAATTAGGAGGAAACTCTTTAATTTTTAATCAACGGGTTTTGTTTACAACTGAGACATTTTCTCCTCGTTCTGATGAAAGAACGTCGTGAGCTCTGGTCCTGTAACCGAGATGCTAGTCTTGTCATTAATACTCTTCTTGGTATCAACGAAACAAGCCTCTTGTATGTGAAGTATTTGGCACAAAATGAGGCTTTTCTAGTCAACGGATCTTTGTCACAGTCATGAGGCGGATTTCCTTCAGTCCTGGTTTCTTTCTTCGGAACTGTGAACTGCACCGTGAAGCGCTGCGGTCTGGACTTTCTGCGAATTTCTTGTGTTTTGTCCTAAAACGGTTCGTCAGACTAGAAGCTCCTGCTCGGTGGCGTGATGAGAGACGAGCACCGGCCTGGTCGCCGGACCAGTCTCGTACGAACTTGACTTCGGTCTTTATTTTGACCTCGGGTCGTGTGGGTTGATGAGTTTCCGCATCCAGCCCGTTACTACGCCACAGTGGATGTGGTCCTTGAAAGCCTGAGGCTCTGGATGAGACACGGACTTCGAAGCTCTCGGCGCGGACCCGCGGGCGTCCGCTAACTCGTGTCTGCTCGGCGCCTCGGGTTGTTTCGCGGGCCGAATTTCCACAGCAGCCGTCGATCGGAGGCATCGATCGGATGATCAAATCCATCGGCTTGCGTGCCTGCTGAAGTTCTCGATCACGCACAGTTTGTCACGTGTCCTCACTGAACCGCATGGCAACTCATCCAATAAACCTGAAACCCGTTTCTTAACTGGTCTGGAGCTTCGTGTTTCTGGAGCAGGACCAGATTGAAAACTTAGACCTTGGTGGTGCGTTTACGGACGCCTAGAAATCCTAGAACCGATTTCACGACGCGACAATTAGTATTTCGATAATCGATTCTTCGCGTCAGTCGTTTCTCGAGCGACGATGCAGAACTTTCGCTAGTTTCAGCTTCTCCAATCTGCAGATCGGCTTTTCTGTGACATAAATACCGGACGGACCGACGCTGCCCGGTTTCAGGGCGTTGGCAGAAGAAACGACTCCTTTGGATTCAACCTTATCCTGGTTTTTACTTCGTTCATTTCAATGTGTTCACGTCAGTTTTCTGATCCTCAATTTCAGTCGCCATTTTCCTTGATCTACTTTTTTTTTTTTTTTAATCTATTTTATTAGTTTCACCATTTTATCTTTCGTGTCTTTGCCTCCGCGTGTCAGTCGACTGGTCCATTCTGGTTCTTATAAATCCAGGTTACATGGAACCTTTTACCGGTCCGAAATGTGTGTTTACAGTCTCCTGCCCACGTGCACCGCGAGACCCGCCGTAACCCCGGTTTGACTGACACGCGCTTCGAGACGCACGTGGCGGCGCTCACCTGGGGTCCGAAGACCTCGTCAGCGCCACCTCTGAGCTCGCGGAGTCTCTCTCCTCCGGTGCGCGCTCAGCTTTCAGCCCGGAAACAGGCGACGCAAACGTACCTGTGCCGCATGAGGAGGCGGGTATTTACCTTTTGGTGGGAGCGTTTCCACTCAGGTGTCACTGGCAGCTGGTCCTCGGTACCGGGTCTGGATTTCCATGAAGGTTGACACGAAGACCTTAAGGCGAGGCAGGATACGAGACCAGGTCCACATTTGGACTTTAAATGAAATTTGTTTGTCCATTTTTTCTTTTTTTAAAAGTATATACGAAGAGATTCTGATTGAAAGTAGTGACATTCACACATATAAATTATACTTTGATTTTTTAAGGATTAAAATGATACTTTTTGAAGGATAAATTAGAAGATACAAACTCAAAACAGTGAAATTTGAGGTAAGAATTTTTCACCTAAACTACAAAAAACAGTAAAAAGTTTGACTTTAAGTATTAATTATTATTTATAAGTTAAGTATAAACAATTAAATAGTATATAAATATTATGATTTAAAATGTTCAGTCGTAGTTATGACTCCCTCAGATTGAGTGTTTCAGGTATAAATTAATGAGATGCTAAGTCAGAATTGTGAGATTAATTATACATTTTTAAGTATAAATTGTGATGCAAAAATAACTCATTTGATCCTTGGTTTGAAATGTGTCTAATCCTTAATCGTTATTTTTGAATATCAGTTTTAACTTTTTACATTAAGTGTGAATTACAACTGCCATACTACCTACGGTTTTATAAGTCAAAATTGTGAGCTAGCATTGTGTGTTTAAATCGACGTCGTCTCTTCTCCCGGGGAAATGGGAACACGTGTGTGTGTGACAAGTGCAAAAAGCCTTCATATGCATGAACAAGAAATCAGCGAAGGAGTCGACACCTCAGAGTTTGAGTTTGTGTTTACTGACAGGTTGACATCGTGACAAATTAAATACAAAGCTTCAACAGAGCACGGCAGCGGCGAGCAGTCGGACTGAAGCTCGGTGTCAAGAATCGCTCCCAAGGAAAAAACACAGAGGCATGATGGGAACGTCTCAGGTGCTAGATCTTCTTTGGGGGTCCGTGGAACCGGTCCACGGCATCTGACTGTTATTTCTCAGTGTAAGACGTTAACTGCTTTAATCAGGAGTCGTTTTAGATCAGGACTGCGTTACTGAATTTTCCAGGATTTCCATGAACAGGGGGTTTTTGATTCACTTCGGAGACCAAAACCTGGTCCTGGTTTTTGTTGGTTCGAAGGAGGAAAAAAAACCCCAGGACCAAACAGTTAAACGCCTGAGAGTCAGCAGCAGAATTAACATGGATTTAGTCCTCAGACGCTTTTATTTCAGTTTGTCTTTTTGAGTCGTGACGGCACCAGAGCGATGAAGCGACGGTTCTAGTTTGTTTCCACGACAGATTTAAAAAGGTACAGAAGCTTGAAGCCGCCAGGAAAGAAAAGAAACAAAAAAAGAGATGACAATGTGAAAGGAAACAGAGATCGTAAGTCTGAAGTCTTACGTTCTAAGTCGTAATTTTTAGGCAATAAGTCATTGATACAAAAAAGACAAGATTTTGAGATACTGGATCGAAATTAGGAGACGGAGTCAGAAATGAGATAATGAGTCAATTGTTTGAGTCGTTAAATCAAAATGAAGAGTTTTATAGATAATAAGTCGTTTATAGGATCAAGTTAAGTAACATTTTGACTTAAGACAAAATTTTCAGACATTAAGTCATAAATACAGATAAGAAGTCAAAATTTGACTTAATACTACAAAATTATTAGATACAAAGTCAGAAGAAATCTGACATTGGACAAAATTACAAGATAAAGAGTCTGAGATCATTTGTAATTTATTTGAGTTATCAAATCCAAATTAGGAGACATGAAGTCACATAAATGCAGTAAGTTAGAATTCGGACTCAATCAAAAATTATAAGATAAATATCCTAAATATCCGGACGTAAGTCAAAATGATTATATATCAAGTCACAGATAGAAAAATAAGTCAACGTTTGGATTTATTAAGCTAAAATTACCAGATGCTACATGAGTCAAAATGTGCTTATTAACAGAGAATCATCAGGTACGAAGTCACAGATCTGAGATCATTTGTGACAAAACCACGATAATCACGAGATGATCATAAATGAGAGATCGTTGAAATGAACCACTTGGTGTCAAAGAGCTCACGTTTCAAATCCAGATTACGAGAAATGAAAACTAAAATGTCGTCCAACGTTTTTCTCTCTTTCTTTCCTGTTTCATTTCGTGTATTTGTTTATTTTCCTGGCAGCGTCGGGCTTCCATACGGATCAACGTTCTGCCGCGTTCTGGACCAAAAGAAATAAGTTCTGCGGTCGACACGCACGTCACCGCGACGACCAGGTATCGCACCTGTGACTGAGGACGGAGGAGCGCCGCGAGTTGGCGGTGAAGCTGTGAAACTTTTCATTTCGGTCGCCGCTTCGTTCTTTTTTTCCTCCGTTTTCTTCGGGAAATGTGTTCGCGCAGCTGTGACCGGAGCAGTGAACGAGGTCGGTGGATCTGGTCGTTGTTTTTGTAGAAAAATGTGTTTGTACTCAGCAAAGGTTTAGAAAAAATCGTTTGGTTTAGTGTCAGAATGAAAAAAGGTTCATACTGGCACAAACATGGAAAGACAAAAGACGTCCCGCCGCGATTTAACAGCCGTTCAATCAAACGCAAATGAAACTCAGAATGAGCAAAAAGGTCATTTTAGCCTGAAGCACGACAACAGCTCCGACGAAGTCTCAGTCCGGCTTCTGGTTTAAGGTTTAGATTTGGCAACGTTTTATGATCGATCTCATTTGGTGCCGACTGTCGTGAGAGTTCCGGGTTCACTTCCTGTCAATTCAGCAGACTGTCGGCTTAAGAGCAGCGCTGTCGTTTTTTTATTTCCGATCCCAACCGCCGCTCAAAGCCGGAGAGAAGACGGCGGCGTTTCCGCTTCGACGGAATTAAAGACGCGGGTGTTCGTTGGATACGCCGGCGCTCTGATCCATTCGGATTCGACGGCAAAGGTGAGGCCTTTCGCTGCCATGACTACAAGTCTGAAGTACCCGAGGCCGAAAGGTTCCCGGTCTCAGTTTCCAGTGGGAAATGAATGGCGACCGACTGGCTACGCGGGTTTAAAGGGAGCCTCCCTGCGGCTGGTTCCAGATTACATCGTTCGTGTCACAGTAAATCGTGGACCTGAGAACAAAGCCGCTCCCTGTGTCCTGTAATGGATCCGACGCTGCCGCTTCAATCGGCAGCTTCACCACCTCCGGCTGAGATCGACAGTCACGCTAAACTTCAGCCTTATTTAAAACCCCGCCGGGAAACAGAAACCGGTGGAAATCTGGTGGGAGTTTTGTATTGACTCTGGGTTTTATGACAAACCCATCGTTACCTCTTGGACACGCTGGTCTCTGCTGACGTCCTGGTTTTAAGTTTAGTTTCATCTGCAGCGAAGCCGATTATTGGAAAAGGATCGATTTCACCAGAGGTCGTCACATAACAACAACAGGAAGTCTCTGATGTTGTTTGCTGTGGTGGAGCTTTCAGACGGGATGGAAACGTCTAAATTGGACTCAGCATTGTGAAATATCGAGGTGTGAATCCGCAGAAACCCCGATTTTCTTTTACCTTCATAAATGCATTTTGGTTCGGGGTCATTTCTACGGCAAAACGTTGCCAAGAAAAAGGAAATGATGCAGTAACGTGGCCTCTTGTGCTGAAACTGGACCCGTCGGAGAAGAGTTTCAGGCCATTCAGGTCAGTAAAGTACGGATGACAGATTAAATTAACAGATTTACCTTCATCATCTTTTGGTGCCACTGTCTCGTAAGTCAAAAGTTCCAACTAATGGCTTCATTAATGGTTAGTTAATCATTTATCAAAGCTTTACAGATCAGTCATAAAGCGTTTTAGAAAAACTTGTGTTTATCCTCCAACGGGAATTTTACTTTATCTCCTCAGTTCGTCAAAATCTATTTGTGTAACTACTGATTAATTTCTAAACCACAGACCTCGTGGATTTCTACAAGGACCGTTAGTCACTGACTCGTTCACTTCTGCCGATGGCTCAACAGAAAGTTTAACTTTATGTAATTATTCTGTTAATGACTGGACCAGCACGACCTCTGATTATTCAATCTGATCCGTGTTAGGCTGCAGACGAGGCTGGGACGAGGACGTTACGCATTATTCACCACTTCTGCGTAAAACGATTGAAACGATTAATCAATTAGCAAAACGGTTTAATTTTCTTTGTCGAAGATTCATAGTTTCTGCTCCACGCGAGACTTTTTTCACAACCTGACAACCTACGAATTTATCTCACGAATGGTTTATAACTGATCACTTAAATATTGGTAAATGATTTTCTTGACGATTAATAAAGACACTAGCTGTATTTCATAAACCCTTTATCAAGACTGACTTGTTAGACAGTTGTACCTGTGTGTTCTACCAGACTCCATAGTCATTTCTTACAAATTTACAAACTTTCCAAAACCTGGAATTCCAAAGTGTCACCGGTTGGACAAAGCACTGGGGTTTGGCATCGAGCTGACTGTGTGTGTCTGCGTGTGGGTGTTTGGTGTTACGGAGGATGAAGATGATGAAGAGTCTATAGGAGGACACAGTCCGAGTCCTTGTCTCTCCGCCTGGCTTGCTGTGACCCTTGACCTCTGACCTGCAAACAGCAACAAAACACTGTCACATCAACATGAAGCCAACATGAGTCAGCAGCTGTGTTTAAAGGAACAGACCGCTGCTTTTATACGTTTCAGTCCTTCATCTCAGTGGTTACTGAAGTGTACAAGATTTGTTCATTTCAGCTTATTCATTTTACATTTTCATAACGCTTTGCCAGATTCCAAAAACACGGCAACATTTACTACAATGTTTACCCCTTTTTAAACATAAGCAATAAGCGATAGATCCCTAAATCATTGTTCTAAAAACGCGGTTAAATGTGAAGTTTGGCCACAGGGGATTTAAACAAAGTGTAACGTTACCATGGAGTCAGTGAGTCAGCAGCGGGCTACAACCTGAGCCTGGATCTGTTCACGTTTAGTCAAACTGTCCCGTTAAAAGCAGCTGAACCAGCTGTGATCAGCTCCTGTTCTCAGTGTAGCTGTGGACGTTCAGACAACTGTCACTGGGTCACTGTGATGCTGAAGGAAACTTAAAAACATGAAGATTCTGAATGAAGTTCTGCAGCCTCTTCAGGATTCCCACATTTCAAGAAATACTTTTCCAGGATATTTTCAGCGACATGAGGTCTGGTATGTTAGATGAGGATCACGTCCTAAACTTAGTGGTCCCTCTCTGGGGAAGTCTCTAATCTGTGGCTCTGTAATTAGAGGAAAACTACTGTCGACTGTAGGACCAACCTCACCCCCCGACCCGTCTGCTACTGCAACATCTGTAGCAGCTCCGATATACGGTATATGGAACGCCTTCCAATTCATCCGAACCTGCCTTGGACACTCCTCATGTTCCTGCTTTGTGGATCCAGGGTTTAAGCCACGATCATCATGAAGACCAGACCTTACTTGAAGTTAGGAAAAGAAGCTCACGGACACGTACGCACGTCTCCCTTTCACTAAGCTCCAGCTCCCATAATGATGCACAGCACGCACACCGGGCAGGTCCGCAGGCCGCAGAAGCTGCCAAACCGTCCCGACCAAACATGTAATGTTGGCGAGCTGAGCACTGAGTCAGAAACCTGTCTACAAGCAAATCTTGTTACCGGCCGACACGCACTGATGTTTACATCTGAAGGATCGGTTCGCTGGTACTTGTGGGTTTTCTGGCTTCACTTCGGTTTTGTTCAGGAAGCGCATGCGAGTCTTCACCAACCCAAAGCGATTCAGGTTACATTCAAAAGCCCAGAAGAGTCTACAGCCGTGCTAACGGACCTGTGATGGTGCTGTGAGCCAGGTGCCGACGTCGGCACGTTAGCATCTGTTAAGTGGCACTAAAGTACCAAGTACGACCAGCGCTGATGGAAACGTCGCTCGTGTTCTGAGTACTGGACCAGGTAAAGCGTTGACCTGATGATGGACCTCCAAAGAGATTCGGAGGCATCCTCTGGGGAACATGAATGTCTGTATCCAGTCGTCGCCGAGACGTCCCGGTGTGGACCACAGCGGTGGACGCGCTGCCTGACACCACCGTGACTAGAGACACGGGACCGAGACTCCTCACGGCAGGACATCCAGTGAGAGTCCCTGGCAGCCATATTATCTCGTTTCAAGCCAAGAAGCTCATCTCTCTAATGTTTTCACTCAAAGCTGATCAGGTATTTCTTGCAGCGTGACGCCGATCTTGTCCAACACATGACTGCACTGTTAAAACCCGCCCCACTAACTCTGGGGTCTGCAGAGGGAGAAACAGATTCTCCGATGACCGGCGGTCTGGATTCTGGGTTCTCTCAGGGTCACAGTGTTACCTGCTGTGCTGCCGGCACCGATCCCTGCTGCTGCTGCTGCTGCTGCTGCTGCTGGAGCTGCTGCTGTTGCTGGTATTCCTCCTGTTGGAGCTGTCGGGCCAGCTCCAGGTCACTGAGGGGCCCCGGGGCCCCGCCCTGCTGCTGCTGCAGGGACACCGCCACCAGGTAGTCCTGACACCAACAAGGAGACCAGTCAGTGACTCGTCAAGGGACCGGCACCACCTGGCCCGTCTGTCTCACCTGGCCCGTCTGTCTCACCTGGCCTGTCTGTCTCACCTGGTCAATCTGTCTCTGCTGGTCCTGGGCGGAGGGGGGCAGGTTGGAGGTGGGCGGAGCTCTCTGGTGACACAGTCTGAAGTCAGAGTCACAGAAGTTTCCGTCGCCCTCAACGTTATGAAGAGACTCCCAGACCAAACCCTCCTCCTGCAGGAAACCCTGATCTGTCACCAGCAGGTAGAGGTGACCCTGAGAGAGGAGGGAGAACTTGAACAACAACAACAACAACAACAACAACAACAACAACAACAACAACAACAACAACAGGTACAGGTGAGCCTGTGGGGGGGATTTGCTCTGATGGCTAGAGTCAAACTCTTTAAGCGGTTTTCATCAGATTTGACTGGTGACTCGGGACGTGCAGCTCTGACGTCCCGGTGACCTTTGAAAGTGAAGTCATGACTCTTCTCCATTCATTAGACGGAGACCTGGTCTTGTTAACTGCCCGGGGGCGTCGCCAAGATGGCTGCCGAGCGGCGAGACTCAGCTAGAGGGACTTTGTTATTACTCGTGTCCAAACACTACAAAGTTATAACAGAACTTCCACTGATGGTTATCATATTAAAAAAAAAAAAAATTCTCAATATTAGTATTAATATTGAATGTCTGACATCATAAATATTTGATGATAAATTCTTATTAACCAGCTGCGTCCTGATTGGGCACCGCTGGAGTTGATGAAATAAGCACACAAGTAGCAAGTGTGAGCATTGGGACAGGCCCGGTCTGTCAGAGAGAGAAAGTGTGTGTGTGTGTGTGTTGGTCTGAAGTGTGTGTCTCCACCTTGTGTTTGATCATGGTACTGAAGTGGTTGTTTCTGAAGAACACGGATATTTCTCCCTCTTTGGCCGTCGTGTTGAGTTCGCACAGACCATGATACGACAACTGAGTCGCTGTGGACTCCAGGAACTGCTCCGCTACCAGGCCTGGAACACACACACACCATGGTTCATCAAACCTCTGTGTACAGTCACAGTGTCTGCGCCGTTTGTGTCTGTATCTACGTGTGAGTGTGTTTATGCTGATGTGTGTGTGTGTTACCTTCACTGACTCGGCTGCTGTCAGCAGAGTGTTTGTAGTCAATGATTTTCTCCACCAGCTGGTTGTAACTCAGTTTCCCCACGGCGGCCACCATCTCTGGACTCTGAGCCGCACACACACACAAACACACACACACACACACACACAAACACACACAAATACACTCGATGGTCGTTCTACAGCTGTGAGGACACTTGTTGACATAATGCACTGCCCAGCCCCTTACTGAGAAAAGTTCACATCACTGACACAGTGACAGGGAAACGTTTCATCCCTGTCTTATGTAAACACACACACACACACACACACACACACACACACACACACACACACACACACACACACACACACACACACACACACACACAGGCTGAGCTCGTTACCTGTGGGTCGACCAGCCAGCCGTGGTACAGTGCAATGTCCAGCAGGTCGAACACGATACACTCAGGTGTGTATTCAAAATCTGTCACTCCAGTGAAACGTACGTTAACATCCAGACCTGTGGAGAGCTTAGGGAGGACCGCCATGGCATCGCTCATGTTCTGAACACACACACACACACACACACACACACACACACACACAGGTCATTCATGGCTCCACAGTTGGTCCTAAATGAAGTACGTTCAAATGGTCAGTGTTCATGTTTGATGACCTAATCTCAACTGAAAGCTCTGGAAAAAGCAGGTAAATGGACCTTAAGTTTGGATTATTTAGTCAAACTACGACTCTCAGTCAAAAATTAACTTTCACATTCAAGTTTTCATGTTGAAGTTTGACTCCAGGTAACATGTTTCAGATCACCGGCCTGAGCTTTATTTTGAAGGTCATCCGGTTTCCTGTCAGTGTGTTTGCCTGAAGATGATCAGTGATGTAAACACAGCAAAGTGTGTGTGTGTGTGTGTGTGTGTGTGTGTGTGTGTGTGTGTGTGTGTGTGTGTGTGTACTGACTGGATTTTTACACTGCATGGTACTGTGAACATGTAATACAAGTGTGTGTGTGTGTGTGTTTTTACCTGTTGGAAGTTGAGCTCCATCCCATCAGCTTTCTCTCTGGGTGTGACAGACAACACACACTCTCCTACACAACACACACACACACACACACACCAGTGTCAGGTTGATCTGTGTCTACTTCATTTTCTACAGCGGAGTTCATGTGATAAACATCAGCCAAAAACACCTGATAGCTCATTTTCTTTTAGCGATACCGGGGCCAATCATAGGGGCCTGAGGCGTTTCAGAGTCAGGGGCCTCCGTCCGTGAACACCCAGAGACCCTCAGCGGAGGACCTCAGGCTGCGATCAATCACTTCTATCAGCCCTAATAATATCACTGAACCTCCAAAGTTAGGGTCTGATATCTGTGACCGCGGCGACATCACTAAGCATCAGTCTGACAGGCTGGTTCCTGTCACTGAGAGATGATGAACAACACCACGGGAATAAGATCCGAGTTTCTTCACACCGACCGCTTCACTAAACCACGGAGCAGTCCACCGTAAAAAACACCAACGCCGCTGACAGGTAAACTCAGCAGCCGATTGGCTGACAGCCCTGAGTGTGATCTTACCCAGGTGAGCCATCAGGTCCTCAGTGGTGACCACTTCAGTCTGAGCAGGAAGCTTAGCCTGAACACACACACACACACACACACACACACACACACCACAAAGAACAAATTGTAGGAAGGAGTAACAAATACACAGGATTAAAGGGTCAGTTCACCCAAAGCGCTCTCTGCAGTTGAAAACAATGACAACTTGACAGCCTTTGTCAGTTCACACACATCATCCGTCCTGTGATTACGCTGTGGTGCGCGCATGCACACACACACACAGTCGTGGTCTACCCGCACACTCAGACCAGGACTGTGTGGTTCTTCAGAGCTGGTTTAAAACTTATCTGGAGCAGCTTAGTGACAGTGAACATGAGAACCTCAACTATAATGAAAGCGTGTTGATCTAACTGTGACTTCGGGGGAGAACCCGCTGTCATTGAGAAATCGGGACCTGCTGATGTAACTGTT
This sequence comes from Xiphias gladius, assembly GCF_016859285.1. Taxonomy (NCBI): domain Eukaryota; kingdom Metazoa; phylum Chordata; class Actinopteri; order Istiophoriformes; family Xiphiidae; genus Xiphias; species Xiphias gladius. Next base: position 25,661,780 of record NC_053423.1, read on the forward strand.
ACTATTTAATTACCTAAACTAACATGATAAAACATGAAACAAAATAAGAGTTTGTACATCGAAAAAAAAAAGACACAGATACACAGATAGTGAGATCAAAACACAAACTCAGCAACTGTGCGTTTTACCTTCCAGCGTAGAAAGAGTGTGTTCATGATGGCCAGCAGGGGGCAGGGTCCGTTCTCACTCTGCGTGATGATGGGAGTCTTCTTCTCCTTCCAGGTGATCCACTTCACCAGGTAATACACCGGCATGGACGGCCCAGGCTCCGGAGCTGCGGCCGCTGAGGCGGCGGCGGCGGCGGCGGCAGGAGGAGCAGCTGCTGCAGCAACAGCGCCACCTGGGGACAAGAGGACAGCTGCGGTCAGACACAGACTTCATCCGTTTCCACAGGTGGTTTTTCCTGGTTTTGATGCCGCTATAATCCCAGAGTTTGTGTCAGCTTCACAGGAAACCTCTCAGATTTTTATCCTGTCTCATAGCTCCGGGATTCTAATAAATTTATTTTCTAACTGTATTTTTCTAAGAAACCTAAATTCATTAACCATGTACTGGATTTATTCACATCAAATCTTTCCTCATCAACAGTCTTGGATAAGAGCTGCATCATAATACTGACAGACTGTTATTATTGTATCTAAGATTATTCAGTTTTTCTACATTATTTACATCATAATACTTTATCACTGTATAGTGCATTTTTGTATTTAGTTACATATACTTTACATATTTATATGCCACTGTACAAGTTCACTGTTTTATCGTGTATATGGGAGTTATCTGTCATACCTTTACCTATAGATCTAGATCACAGCTACCAGGACTCTTTTGCACAAATATAGTCTTAGGTTATGAAATGTATATATTGTATTTATCTTTTTTATGGCAACTATTTTATCTTATCTTCTTTTATCGTATCATTAGCGTAGCTCCTTATTTGTTTTGTTTTTCTTAGCTCTTAACCTGCCTCTGTGCTGCTGTAACATTCAAATTTCCCCTCAGGCATCAACAGAGTCTGAAGAAAAAGTGAAATGAATCCATGTTTGAAATTATTAAGAGACCCTCACGAGCAGATTAATGGAAGCCGTGGTCCCAGGTAATCCCAACGTCCCAGGTTCATCTCATGTCCTGTCACCTCTTTGGTGACAGGACATGGCAGGCTAGTGAGCCAAGTGGCCTGCTGACCTCAGGAGTTCTTACTTCTCAGTAACAGAGCTGTCGAATAAATTATCATCATCAAAAACTCAAAAATCCGCGACACCAGAAGACAACATTTAATGTAATTTGAATTGAAATCCAACCAGTCAAAGTGTTTAAATGTGAACAAGGTAGAGTGGGAATGATAAAGCCCACAGGTATTTACCATGTCACATTTTTGTCAGCTCTTCTCAGGTGTAAATTATAATTACTAGTGATAATATCATGAATTAATCATTAAACAGGACCTGGATAAACTACAGAAAATGGATGGATGGATTTACCAATTTAAAAAAAAAAGTTAATTTATGAATTTTATATAAGACAGAGGTCTAGGACACTAGGGAATTCACAGACAGTGTTTGCTAAAAATGACACACAAAACATTCTGTGAGTAACGTAAGTGTCTTCAGTTGGCTGGGCCACGGACTGACTTTACAGCATGCAGCGCCTTTCTACCGTAGCGGTTTATGATTTTGCTTCTCGTTCACACCGATGGCGACGGAGCTCAGGGAGCAACTTAGGGCCCAGTGTCCAAGCACACTTCGACACGTGGACGGGAGTGGCCGGGGATCGAACCGCCGCCCCTGTGATTAGTGGACGACCCGCCCGAACACCTGAGCCACAGGCACTAGGTTAGATTTATGAAATACTCCCCGGTCATGTGGTTAAGAGGTGAGGACTCCCAGAAGAGTACGGCGTTGGTCAAATACCCTGCAGTGCATCTATGTCACTATTAGTTTTATTAAATCCTGAAATCATAAGAGATTATTGGTCCATCCAGCCACGGTTCCTTTACATCGTTGCACATCCTCCACCTCAACACCTCCTTTTAGAGAATGGACTGAACTGATGTGGAAAATGGCTTCACGTTAAACTGGTCACATTTTTTTTTTTGATCAAAAGAATAATATTCTTCCAGTATCATAAAAGAAGTAAATCAACGTGACCAGCATAACAGGATGATAAAACCATATTCAGGTCTTCACGAATAAACTCTACAGCCCAGAGTGTTTTCTTACAACCACAGAAGAACATCGGTCACACACACACACACACACACACACACGTTCTCTCTCTCCTTCTGTTTTCTGAGTGTTTTCTGTTGCTTTGTTTGTCTCCCTCCTTCCTGTAATTTCCTCTAATCTTGTTCTATTGCTTTATTTCTGTGATTCATCTCTGTGGAAAAAAGAACTCACCGCACCCTGCTCACCCTGAGACAGTTTTCTGGTTTGAAATAATCAGTCAACAGCCTGAAGATGTGGAGGACTGAGTCATGAGGACGAGTCACAGCTGAATTACAGTCAGCCGCTCCTTCGCTTTTGGGAGAGCTGGCGCCGCTTTTTTATTTTTACTCAACACACAGACACACGTTTTATTTCAGCCTGAAAAAAGATAAAACAGTAAGAAACTATGGCTTCCGTGAACAAGATGCATCAGACGCACTGGACAACAATCCTGTCCTTTTTATTATTTTTATCATTTAGTCACATTTTACGATACGATGCGACCGTTTATGAGGCTAGAGTAGAAATACAACTGAAATAGCATCAGATTGATGTGTTTACAGCTAAATGGCTTCATTTAGCTAGTTTTTTTAATTTTTTAATTCCATCTTCAGGGTGAAAACACCTCCTGCCTCTGGCTGCAGATTTGTGTTCCTGTGGGTTCATGCTGTGCTGCTCTGAATCATCAAGACGACAACATGATTTCCTGATGAAGCCAATTCTTCATTTGTTGAGCTGCTGGCATCACACCGACGATGTTTATTCAATAATAACTTCACCCTCTGATCTATATTCACCTTCACCCAGCTCTGTTGCAGCTACATGAACCAAAACAGCAGGTGGAGACGCCCACGCAGTCTGTGAGCCCATGAACTACTGCTTTTGCATTTAGTGTCTCTCTTGCACCATTAAAACAGAGACCAGGAGGTTTATTAGAAGCACGTTCATCATGAGCAGTCAAAGGAATCATGTTGATTGAGTCTCGTTCACATTTTAAAAACGTCTATTAAAATCATTCTTCTATTTAAACTTGGATGCACCGTCTTTAATACTCTGTGTTTTGTGTCTTTTCGTTTATCAGTGGTAAAACAATCTGTACCAATTCAGTACTGACAGGTTAATTTGAGACGCCGGTGGGAGGCCGTATAATTTATAACAATAGAGCGTTAAGCTCTAGAAGTTCTCGTTTAAAGTTCAGCCCCCGTCCCAGTCATCCTCCTACAACCATCGTTGAACCATCTCTGCTGCAGCTGCAGTTTACCCAAAGCTCTGAGTAACGCCGATATCACTGCTGAGTGTGTGTGTTGCTGCTCTGACTGACTCTGTCTGTTAACATGTCAGCACTTTTATTTTACAGCTTCACGTAACCCTGCAGATCTGCTTGCTCGCCCACTTCCTCCTGTCAGACCAAACTTCCTGAACAAAAACTGAACCAACGCATAAAACACTGAGAGATCACTTTCTACGGCTCAGACCTTTCGGCCTGTAGGCTCCCGGTCGACTGGTCGATTGTTTGAAGAGTAGGGACGATTTCAGTCGGTCGACTACGACCCTAGAAACCTGCCTGAAGATTTAGATCTTCACACAGTCTGACAGCTGCAGACGAGTGAGGAGCTTCAATCTGAACCCTGAACTCCTCAGAAACAAAAACCTGACAGTAACCATCAGGGGACATCTCACCTGCAGCTTCCGGCGTCTCGGTGTCCTTCAGACCGGGGACCTCAGCGGACGGAGAGCAGCCCTCCGCGCCCAGAGCAGAGAAGGACGAGGACAGGCCATCCTCCACGTCCAGGGAGTTTCCTGTGGCTGTGACCCCATCTGACAGCTCCAGACTGGGGATGGAGAAGGACGCCGAGTCTGTGGACTCCCGCTGGTCCTCTGAACCGCCTGCCGTCGCTATAGACGAGCTGTCCTCCAGGTCCAGGTCCAGTCCTGCAGACACGGGGACGGTAACAGTTTAGAGACCACAGAGTTCTCTGCTATGCAGAAGACGCCAGTATAGCCTTTCTCCGATAGATGAATCGGTAAGGGTTGCTGGTTGCTAACGACGATATCTCAACGCTTTGGTAACAACAGACTTTCTGGTTTCTGCCTTTTCTTACACTTTGTCCACGCTGGCCTGCAGCCAATCACATCGCAGAACAACAATGGCTCATTGAAGTCGTCTCCTGACCGGTTGCCTGTTTCCCTGCTCCACACAAAGTTGTGTGAGTCTCCGCTTCCTGAATACTAACCAGCTTGGACTTTGTGACAGACCAGTGACACACAGAGTCGGGATCAACATCTTAACCAGTAACCGAACACCAAGACGTGTTTTTGAGTCAGTAAACTACACGTACAGTCACTTTATTACACCACCAGTTCATCCTGCTTCTGCCTAGCTGTGGTAACTAGGTGTAGAACAATGACTCCACCTTACTACCTACTGTTGAAGAAAGGATTGAATTGATTTATAAAATGACTTCATATGAACATTTATACTGTTTTAAATGGACCATTTACTGGTGATTACACCCAGGTTTTTTTCCTCCTCCAGGGGAAGCTGCCTTCTGTATGTCAGTCAGTGTAAATTCTGTGTACGATACTTATTTTTATATCCATCACTGATATAAATGAGCTTGTCATGTTATACAGTCTGGTTAGGTTATGAGGTTGTTGCTGGAAGTCCCTGTACCTCGTAGACCAAGTCAAATCTAAGACCTCTTAAGACCATTTTAATATCACACAAAATGTCATTTAATTTAAGTGCCGGGAATGTTTCCGCCAGTTTTTGCTACAACCACTAACCAACATTACTGTATAAAGCAGGCAAGAAAAATTATTTGACCTTCTTTGACCTTCTTTTTTGAGGAAACTGAAAGCATTGCTGCTTTTGACTTTATGACCTGCAGCTGCTTGAAACTAAAGGCTTCAGTTTGCATGAGTGAAGGACGAGCTGTAAGACGTTAAAACGACAGTTACATAATGTAACTCTGGTGCCGTGAATTCTGGATGACTGCTGCGTGTAACGTGTATATCTAGACACCACCACGGCTGAAACATGTCACGTTACAAGGTGAGAGGCATTTAGAGGGAGAGGGCACGTTGAAGCTTTTTACGTCCCTCTCTGACAGTTTACTCTGGACCTGGTCTGAGCCCTTACCTGGGTCTCCTCCTCTGTCCTGTCCCCCTTCAGTCTCAATGTGTCTGAGCAGAGCTGACACCGTTTTTTCTTCTGCTGCGACGGTGGTTACCGTCCCGTTTCCAGACGACAGCGGCAAGGACTGTGGCGGCATGGGCATGGCTTCCTCTTCCTTCAGGGCTTTGGCGGGTACAGGACTGTCGGCGTCCCCGTTGCTGCTCGGGACCTCGGCACCGATGTCCGACCCTGGTGTTCCGCCCGGCACCTCCATCGCTGTGGCTACGATCAGTTCTTTGGAGACGGTTTCTGCGTTGAGAGTCGGTTCGATCAGCAGGTCTGCAGCCGCCGCCGGCTCCGAGCTGGACTCGGCCATCGTCAGCTGATCGACTGATCAACGCCGGAGAAACAAGGCCCAACAGCTTCCCAGAACACACGCTAACTCCGTATATACGCAAACAACAACTGTAGAAAAAATAAGTCAAGAAACTGAGGCCGTCATCAGAGAAACAAAGCCTCAGTGTCAGGAGGTTTGCTTCGTTCACAAACTTCAAAAACGCTGGTTTAAGACGGAGGCGTGATGGAGGAGGTGGCAGGCAGCAGCTGGAGCTTTAACATGGCCAACAGGAGACCCCGATGACCTCCTGTCCTTTTAGGCAGAGACCAGTTATCTGTCAGTGTGCATGCCACCTGCTGAGACTTACACAAAAACAAACGCGCCAGTTTCCAGCACAGGTCAGAACCCTCGTTATGAATTAAAAGATATTAAAAGTCAACTTGAAGGCAGAAAATATCAAGAGAAACAGAAACTCTGTCTTCTTGGCTGAAGACGTGACAGTCTGTCAGACAAAGTCTTCAGTGTTGGACAGGGACGGAGGATTATTTCAGTTTTTTGTCCAAACCGTAAACAGACGTCCTGTCAGACCTGAGGAGAAAGACAAAAGGAGGATAAATCGTTAAAGATGCTGTTTGGCAAATAAATCTTATCCCAAGCTGATACCACACAGAGTGTAGAGCTGCAGTGTTTGGCATTTCTGCTTGAAAGAATGACTGAAATGATTAATCGGCTATTAAAACAGTCGCTGATTATTTTTCTGGTGAATGACTAATCGAACGTAGTAAAACACCTGTTTCACGGTCATACGGCTCAAAGAATGACGATCAAAGCTCAGTTAAACTCAGTCCACAGTAACATTAGTGAATTAAATCTAAGACTTGTCTGTGTCAAGACGCCCTGAAAGATCAGTCCTTCAGTGTTTCAGGGTTTGTCTTCCATGAAGTAGCAGTTGCTGTGACAGATTAAACACAGAATGATCCCAATCTGAGCAGCAGAGGTGGAGATCTCCTGACTTGGTCCAAAAATACTGGATCCTACATTTCCCATAATGCACCTGGACTGTGTCTTTCATTACCATCTCCCTGCCTGGTAAACAGCCGCATATTTCAGACCCCACACCTCCAGTTTGTAACATCACTGTGACATCACTATGACATCATCAGGCCACAGACGTGATAGAGCTTTTTTCAGAGACGGAGGACCAGGACCAGGACCGGGACCGGGTCCAGGACCTAATATGGAAGATCAGTGAAGGTACATTTTCCAGTTCAGTTCTGAATTTGTCAGCTGTAAACAACCACAGTTACAATGAGATTCAGTCTCTTGTCACGGACAAAAAGTAAGTAGACAAAACGTGAACCACGTCAGGTGATCCTGTTCCATCCTCGCCTCTTGTGCAAAAAGAAATGGACACTGCAGTACAGATCAGTACTCAGATTCACGTGTTCAAACTTTCCTGATATACCTGACGGAGGCTGTGTAGACCCAAAGACTGGAAATAAATAAATACACCAGCAGTGAGCTTGACAATGTGCAGGAGTTTTTTTCACTTTTAATCAAACTGTCCGTCTCTTTGGGGTCATTTTGTGTCTCGTAACTGAGCTCTGTGACTCTGGGCACCCCGACCCCTGGGACCCCACAGGCTTGAATCAGTAACCCAGGTCTGGTACATCGGGACTGACTGCCGTCCTCCGGCTACATACAGATTGCCGATGCTGTACTGGTGACCTTGCCACACCTGATCTCTTCCTGAGCGCCACAGCTGGAGGACAGGCGGTCTTTATCTGTTACTGTCGGCGGGCAGTAGGAAGTAAAAGTGTGAAAATGTGGTAGTACGTTAGTCAGACTGTAGGGCTGAGGAGGAGGAGAGTGTTTCAGTCCCTGAGGACACTCAGTACTCAGCCAAACAAGTGCTGAAGTTTCCCGTAACGCTGCTCAGTCACATAACAAACCACCTATTCACCGTAAAACTACACACCGGGACTGTCTGTACTCACTGCTGACCGTGATCTCTGGCCTGTCGCACCCAGCTCAGCAGAAACCTGACAGAAACCCTGAAGCCTGCGGCTGACGGCTCCGGGTTAAGCTGCTTTCTGCTCCAACGCAACGGATCCTAGAGCTAGCCAACATGACGCTAGCTCTTCGAGCTAACTTAGCCAAGTTCGCTGCTGTTCCGCAGGGGCACCGAATCCGCCCGGGCCACGGCACTGACCCCCGCATCCACGTCGCAACAAACAGTCGGGTGGATAAGATGCTGCTTACCGGCACCGGATGAGAGCGTGCGATCTGCGCCGACGGTGGCGGGTGAACGGGCGTGCTAGCTGTTTACATTCCTCTCCGCTCACAGGCCCCGCCCACCGGAGGATGCAAACAGCGCCACGTGACGTCACATCCGCTTAACACTAAACGGCAGCGTTGGCAGCTAGCTAGCTAGCTAGCCACCGCGGAAACTTTTTTGTTAGATAAAAAAAAAAAACTTTGCTGATTCAACGGAACCACTTTATACACTCACAGTGCACAGCGTAAATTTAGTAAAAACAAACAGAAGAAGAAACTAGACTTGACACTAAGGTCACTACGTCTGCGTAAAAAAGTTAACTAGCACACGTCCAGCCTCACTATGTTCGAGACATCACCACGCAGAACTCCATTTAAAAATAAGTCAATTTAAGAAGAATTGACTTACCAGCAAAATTACATACAATTAATAGCGTTTTTACCATTTCCTCCACCTCGTAAGGAGACACCTAATACATCCGGCGTAAATATAATATCCGAGCAGTGTATGCTTAAAATAAATATCCACTTTTTACAACGCTCGGCTTGCTGTTGCCCGACAGCTGGAGTTAATGTTAAAGAAAGACCATGACAGGCATCGAGTACGTTCAAGAAAGGGGCCTAATTTCAATAAGAAACCAAAGGTTTAACAAAGTAGAGTGATTCTAGCCTCAATTCAGCCGAGTACCAAACCGAGTAGTGATTTGAATGGTGTCTGGCGTCGGTTCAGGACAACTGTATCAGGTGCAGCACCTTACTTTACTTTACATTTAGTTTTATTTACCTTTCTGTCCACGCTGCTGCTGTGTGATTTAATGTATAACTCAAGGTGAGGAGAAAACAGCCACATCGCAAACTCACTTTAAATAGCTTGCGTCGGAAAGTCCTTTTCCTTTTACCTTTTCACTCGGTGTACCGTCAACACAGCCTGGTGTGTTAGATTTGATTTATAGCGTAACTGTAGTGGGTGGTGCGCTCCGTGCTGCCGTTAAAATCAAATTATCTCTTATAAACTCCGCCCCGCTGGCTAAACGCGGTCGTTAAATGTAACTGGCTGCCGTCAAGACTCCGGTCGTTACGAACCGGGACGGACCGAAAGAGCGGGGTTTGCTGTTGAATTAATGGATGGGTGAGAGTCAGCGGTAATCCCCGCTCACCCGGGACGGGCGGTGTTTAAAAGCACCGCCACGTTTTATTTAATAATTTAATATCTGTCATCAACAATCACGACGCGAAGTTTCAGGACATAATAACAAGAAAATTGAAAGAAAAAGGAAATTCAGCCGGTTAAACTCGTTTCTCACTTCACCTACTGACACTTTCCTGTGTTTGATGGTTTTGTTTCACCTGTGGAGTCAGAAAGAAACTGGACTGAGAGTCAACATCTGCAGAACAAGTAACAAACCTGCAGCGGAGTTTGAACCAGGACAAGAGATGAAGCCTAAAGCTTCCAGACGGAAAGCTCGTTTCCTACTTTCCTCTTTTCTTTTACTCCGACTGCAAACAGCAGTTGCCGCAGTACTTCATGCTGTTTTAATATTTTACGCTCTATTTTGTCCCTCATTTTTACTTGTGCACCGTAATGTGCTCAATATGATCTTTTCTCCCCACATTATTTCTATGGAAAGTACGATAAACAGGATTCTGACTTTATTAGAACATTTGAGAAAAGCTCAACTATTTTTTTGTTTTAAAAGATCTGCACTGCGTAAATGTTAAAATTCCCCAGGAATCCCTCATTGTTCTACGGTTAAAAAAGGGACACGATGGAGGCTTTTAAGTGTCCTTTTATACACGAGTCTCCGGGGAGTCAGATCTGGTGAGAATAAGTAAACCAGGATGAACCTGCTGCACCACTGTTGTGTAAGGCAGTCACATAGTAGTCATAGGAGTCATGGGAGTCATGGTGAGGAACAGTGTAGCTTCTGTGGATGATGTTAAACCCTGATTCCCATTCACTGTGAAACACACGGCACTGCTGTGATTCTACTCTATTCGATTCCACCCCTCATCACACGAACACAGCAGAAAAATAGTTACTCATGTCATTTGTGAAATACACTCAGCAGGTAGGAACACGCTCGGTGCAGTTTCCACGCCTGCGCCTCTGCTTGTACAGTCACGGTCGCCCTGGTAACAGGGCCGGGCCCTCGCCGCGGCGACGCACCACACCTCTGCTGTCAGGTTGGCTGAAAGTACACAGAGAGAGAGAGAGAGAGAGACAGGTGAGGCGGTAGAGAGAGAGTGAGAGAGAGACAGACAGGTGAGGTGGTAGAGAGAGGTAGAAAGTTAGGTGTAGAGAGAGAGAGAGACAGGTGAGGTGGTAGAGAGAGAGCGAGAGAGGTGAGCTGGTAGAGAGAGATAGAGAGAGACAGGTGAGGCGGTAGAGAGAGAGCGAGAGAGAGACAGACAGGTGAGGTGGTAGAGAGAGAGCGAGAGAGAGAGAGACAGGTGAGGTGGTAGAGAGACGTAGAAGTTAAGTGTAGAGAGAGCGAGAGAGGTGAGCTGGTAGAGAGAGAGCGAGAGAGAGAAACAGGAGAGGTGGTAGAGAGAGAGCGAGAGAGGTGAGCTGGTAGAGAGAGAGAGAGAGAGAGAGACAGGTGAGGCGGTAGAGAGAGAGCGAGAGAGAGACAGACAGGTTAGGTGGTAGAGAGAGGTAGAGGTTAAGTGTAGAGAGAGAGAGAGAGAGACAGGTGAGGTGGTAGAGAGAGGTAGAGGTTAAGTGTAGAGAGAGAGAGAGAGAGAGACAGGTGAGGTGGTAGAGAGACGTAGAAGTTAAGTGTAGAGAGAGAGACAGGAGAGGTGGTAGAGAGAGAGCGAGAGAGGTGAGCTGGTAGAGAGAGAGAGAGAGAGACAGGTGAGGCGGTAGAGAGAGAGCGAGAGAGAGACAGACAGGTGAGGTGGTAGAGAGAGGTAGAGGTTAAGTGTAGAGAGAGAGAGAGAGACAGGTGAGGTGGTATAAGGAGAGAGAGAGAGACAGGTGAGGTGTCAGAGTCCACTCATAAACTCATAATAAGCCACTGTGATATAATCAGGTGAGTCTCCAGGTGTGCAGCAGCAGTTTTCTCTGGGATCTCGTCTGTTTGTCCTGGGCCCGTCTCACCCGTCTCACCTGTCTCACCAGACCTGGCTGCTGCAGAGCGTGAGCGAGTTTCCTGTCGACTCCCTGCGAGAGCGTCGACCTCCGTACCTGCTGTAAGTCTGCATTTTCTCTTTGTGGGTTCACGTCCACTGCTTTTATACTTTGTCTTTTATTTTGTAGTTCAACCTTCTCTCCCTTGTCCGTGAGCTGTTTCTTTACGATAAGAGCTGCATAACTAAAGTTAACTTTGGCAGTTTGATATGAGCCTGATCGAGACAAGTTCATACACTATGTAGCCAAAAGTGTGTGGACAGCCTGTCCACACATGGTGGTTTAGTGGACCTTTTGTCCAACCCTCCCGTGCTGTGTGGAAATGAATAACTGGCCAAATCCGGAAAAGTTTGTTGCAGGTAAACAGAAAGCAGACAGGTGAGTTACAGATATAAGACGGACAGAAAAGAAAAACAATAACACATGATTCATTTTCAGCTTCATTTAATTAGTGTACACGCCCCCCAAAAAAATAAGAGGAGCCCTGTCCCCTGAAATATTCTGTCTCAATTCAGTTCTCCCAGTTTCAAAGAAAAGATTATTTCGGCCGTGTGTCGAAACAGCAGCTTGCACTTTGTGTTTGGCTGGAGTCTGATTATTTGACTCATTTGTTCTGGTTTTTATATAAGAGAAACAGATTCTGTTAACGAGTCTGTTAAGTTTGTTTGTTTTGCATCTCTCTGTGGTTGTATTGCGCCTAGACACACTGAGCTCTTTAAATAACATAAGCTCAGTTCGATAATCCATCCATGGTCTGAACTCTGCTGACAACCAAACAGTCTGACTACAGGATGGTTAACTAACGACATCCAGCGTCTTATCATCTGTTCTCATCTTCACTGACAGCAGCAGGAACAACATGGAGTCCAGAGAGGAGGAACAAGAGGACGACACCCCCAGGTCAAAGTTCATTCACCAGCTTTAGGTTTTCTTTGTTTAGCCTGGATTTTTAAAGAACATCAAAAAATGTTAACCGCTTAAACTGTTCAGTAAGAGTAACTTTCATTCAGATTTATGATATTTTATTTCAGATATATTTTTATAGTGTTATGTCAGAAAATGTTTTAGCTCCCTCAAAAATTAATTTCAGGTTTTGGCAACATTTCCTCAGAATCGGTGAAGTGAGGGCTTCTCTCTGGAGCCGTCATTTTGAAAACATTGTTCAACAATCGTACAGAGAAGGAGAGAAGAGACCAGAATGCACTGCAGATAGAAATACACTTTTGTTTTAGAAAATATACCCGTTACTTCCAGTAGAGTCTTGGAGAAATAGTGCAGTGTCGTCTGCAAACTGACTGACAACATTTCTACACCGGTTCACGATGGTTCATTATTAATACTGACATTCCCAGTGCAGCTAAGATGAATCATCTCATTCTTCTGATCTCGGGTTCATGCCTGCGTTACGTGACACAGCTCGGTGAATGTTGTTTTAAAAACATTTTGATGGCATCACAACAAGTAATTAAATGTTGTAAACAAATACTTTTATACAACATCAGGAAGAAAATACAACTTCCACTTTTAATAAAAGAATTGTAGCCCAGTCTAGGTCAGGTCAGGTGAGGTTTGAAGGTGTCTGCCCTTAAAGGAACAATTCACTATTTTCAGAACTTCTCTTATTCTCGCCGCTGGAGTCTGGATGTGGTTGGCCTAGCTTAGCATAAAGACTGTAAACGGGGAAATGTAGCCTGGATCTGTCTCAAGTACATAAACAAATTTGCTGATATAATAATAATATTATAGATTATTATAATAATAATATTGATCTTCACATGTCACTCTCAGAAAGAAAGCAAATACAGACTATTTCCCAAAATGTTGGACTATTCACACAAAAGAAGAAAATTACATCACTAAATGAGAAAAGATTCTCCAGTCGAGTCTAGAGTTTCTCACTTCTTCGGTATCCGTTTGTTTCTGAGTGCAGGTCAATTCTGGCATCTGAAGACACTGAGAACGTCAACACCGCCAACACCGGCAACAGTACGACGACTAATACTACTGACACCACCACTACTACCACTGTCGCTGCTAGTAGTACTACTCCTGCTGCTCCATCTGTTGATCAAACAGGTACTGAGATGTTTTCGAGGAAATCATCTATTTTAGTCAGCATCTGCTTAATTTGAAGATTTTTTTAATTCGTGGTCATTTTTAGGTTATGTTGTTCAGGCTTTTATCATACACTTTGCTTAGAAAATGATTCACTCCAAAAATTTCCTTCTTATCACATAATTTTTGTCTGTGATTAAAGTGTGTGGAGGCAGAGACGTGAGGCAATGGCACTCACGAAACCCTTATCTCCTGACTTACTGCAATTTGTGGAAGTATTCACTCTTTCTCAGAGTCCTAACCGAGTCAGCTCTGAACACAGAGACATGAAACATGTGTTGACATGATTCAGTGTGACGTCCACTTCCTGAGGACATCACGATATCTGATGTCCCTCCACAATAAAGCTCCAGAAATCCACTTAGACACCAGAGAAAAAGAGGCTGCAGAACTTCATTCAGAATCCTCCTGTTTTTAAGTTTCCCTCAGCATCACAGGGATTCGGTGACAGTTGTCTGTACGTCCACGGCTACGCTGAGAACAGCAGCTGGTCACAGCTGGTTCAGCAGCTTTTACTGGGACAGTTTGACTGAACGTGAACAGATCCAGGCTAAAAACACTGGGCTCAAGTTGTAGCTCACAGCCAACTCACCGAATCCACAGTAACATTCTACATAATAGGAGATAACATCTGTTAATATTAACTTATTTTTCTGTGCGTCAAACTTTATAGCTCCTGATCTAATTAAACAAATTTCTCTATTAGGGCACAACACAAGTAACCTTTAACTCACCTTTAAAACTCAAATATACAATTTATATAACAGTCATATCTAAACATTTCTTATCTTCTTCCTCAGAGGAGGACGAGGGAACAGGTGAAGTAGTGAAGGGGAACAGCGTTGCCATGGCAGCAACAGGAGCTGAGTCAACAGGTAAGAGGAACAGAAACGCGTCTCAGTGTCAGGTGAGTTTCTGTCGTCTCTTTTCATTCTTAAATCTTTTTGTTTTTAAGATGAGGAGGAGACGGAGGGAGAGACTGCCGCTGGAAACGAGGAAGGTGAGGAAACACGTCCATCTTCAACCCTTCTTCAGATTAAACTCTGCTTGTCCTCATCATGTCCTCTCTTTGTCTCCCAGCAGGTGACGGTGAGCAGGTGTTTGATTCCCAACCAGGTAAAAAATTCTTCTTCTTCTTCTTGCCTGAGTTTCCTGTCTGACCTCCTGTCTTCCTGTCGTCAGGAGCAACTGAGGTCGAGTCTCAGCAGAAATTGTCGACTTCGATCCGAGAGAGACCAGGTACACAGGACATAGTTTCTATCAGAACACCGCTGGAAAGTTTTGTCCCATGTGTAGAACAGTGGGTGGCAAAATAATCATCATAAAATAATAGACAATAAAAAAAGGGGAAAATATGAATCATATTTATAAATTAGTAAGAAAAATCACAAAAGAAATAAACGTAAACCCATGAGAAATATGTAAATATAAAATATACAATGATACAATGTGTCTATACAATGTGTGCCCTCACTTCCTGTCCACAGATCCTCCCAGCAGTCTGGCCTTGTCAGGGTCTCGACCAAAGAAGAAGAAAGTCCTGGTGGCTCCGGCTCTGAGTCTATCTTTAGGTAATAAAACCAAAGCCTCTAAGGTCTCCCCATAACTACAGTTGCAGGACTGAGGAACAAAACCATGATCCAGATCAAAAGACACACATTAAAAAACTAAAAACAAAAGAGTTACTGTTTCACTCCACAGCGTTTGACTTTACGGGGTATTATTTGAATATTCATTAATAAACAGCATTTAACCCGATTTTCAGACATTTAACTTGTAAAATGATAACAAAAATCACACAATTTTGTTTTTTCTGTTATTTTATAGAAGGCGTTAATGTTGATATTTCTCTTATTCTTTGATTAAAAAAACAGATAATGTTAGTATCAGAGACGATACGTCTTCTGGGATCTCAGTGTAAAACCAGTAGAAATGTTGTCTCTTCCTCTTGGTAAAAGACTAACGTTAGTTACTAATGTTCATTTCTCTGACTCATCTTGTGTTTAAATGCTACTAATAATAATAATAATCTTTATTTGTAGAGCGCAGCAAATTAAAAACAAAATCAAGTACAATTTTGATTCAAGTATCAAGTATTCAAGGTCATTAAATACTTGATGAAAGCTCCAGCTGCCATCAATAAAAAAATCTCTTCACATTGTTGGTATTGAGGCATTTTTGTCTTGCAGAGCCAAAACCTGAACCTTTTGCCCTTAAGGGGGACAGGTTCACAGGTTTTCAAGTCTGTCTTCAAACAGCCAGGTGCTGAACAACATGTGAACGGGTTTTTGCTGCTGTTCGAACTGGACATTTACAGATCTCATCCTAACCCACTGTCCTCATTCTGCGAAAAAAATATTCTAAAGATTGAGGCTTCATCCACGTTACAGTCTTTTCAGCGTGAAGTTGCCTCCTGATATTACACCTGAGGGACTGCGTGTTCTGCTTTTGGACCTTTCAGGACTCCATACTGAGCCTGGTGTCTCCTGAACTCTGGTTCTGAGACAAAGATCCAGCTCGTGATGTTTGTTAAGCTCAGTCCGGACTGTGTAAATAACATAGATGATCCTCAGGTCGCAGTGAGTCGACCATCTCTGACGACTTCCCCTCGGCCTTCCTCTCCCTCTCAGCTGAAGACGACGATGACACGGGGCTCGACTTCGACCTGGATGCCATGGAAACGCCCTCCGATAGCGAATCACTGCCCTTCCCCATCTACGACCTTGATCTGGAAGGTGGGATGTCAGTGGTCATATAGCCGGGGGACACGGGTGAAAACACTAAGAAATTCACCTTGGACTTGTTTTCCAGATGACCTGCGGCGTCTCGGCGCCACGTCACACAGCCACACGCCCTTTGGCTCCAGTCCCAGGTGCGGGTCTGACTCTCGGAACTGCTGTGTACCCGGGCTGGATCAGAGCGGTATGGGAACTCTGGAGAGGGAGGACATGGTGGACAGTCAGGGCACCAGATGGCGCTGTTTCTCCACAGGTGACCCCCCCCAGGAGAGCCGGGTCAACATGAGCGTCCTGGAGCCGTTTCTCAGGGTGCTGTCCCACGGAGGTATGGCTACGCTGCAGGCGGAGGAGTTACCTGTGCGGCGCTTTACCTGGCGTCTTCTTCATCTGCGACCGCTCCCTCGTGTGAAACACCTGCTTTACCCTCTCTGTCACCTCTTAGGTTACTATGGAGACGGTATGAACGACATCATCGTGTTTACCTCCTGTTACCTGCCGCAGAACAGTCTGGAGAATTACCAGTACGTGATGGACAATCTGTTCAGGTAAATCACACACGTTTGTCTTTCTGTAGCTGTGAGGACCCCTAGTGACAAAATGTCCTCACAGTGCAGAAGTGTCCTCACTATGATGATTTAAAATGGAAACTGGTCCTCACAAAGACAGCAATACATTTTTAAGAAAATGTTAAAATTAATTTTATTTTTTTCCTTTCTTATGTTTGCTACTATAGGGATAAAATTCACTTATTTACTTAAAAATATCTGGCTACCATGTCTGAAAATATCAACATACTTATTTATTGAACAAATGACAGTTTGTTTTTACTTTGCCGACGTTTGTTAGCAACTTAGCTAATGACGAGAAAACGTACGATAAATTTTACTGATCCCACGCAGACAATTGAAGCAGCAGAATAAAGTACAAAAACAGACGCACAGCGCAGATAAAAGAAGTAACTATAAACACTATCAACAGGTGTGACTGTTACTGAAAACACAAACTGCGTCTGCAGCCTTGTTAGCTGCTCTGTGAAGCGACGCTTAGAGCTAAATGCTAATAGCAACATGCTAACAATGGAGATGCTAACACGCTGATGCTGTCTACCTGTCTCTCTCTCTACCCGACTCTCTCTCTACCCGTCTCTCTCTCTGCCTGTCTCTTTACCCGTCTCTCTCTACCCGTCTCTCTCCCTGCCTGTCTCTCTTCCCATCTCTCTCTCTCTACCCGTCTCTCTCTTTATACCCTTCTCTCTCTCTACCCGTCTCTCTCTCTCTACCCTTCTCTCTCTCTGCCTGTCTCTCTTCCCGTCTCTCTCTCTCTACCTGCCTGTCTCTCTTCCCGTCTCTCTCTCTCTATCTGCCTGTCTCTATACCCTTCTCTCTCTCTACCCGTCTCTCTCTCTGCCTGTCTCTCTCTCTGCCTGTCTCACTCTCTACCCTTCTCTCTCTCTACCCGTCTCTCTCTATACCCTTCTCTCTCTCTGCCTGTCTCTCTCCCTGCCTTTCTCTCTTCCCGTCTCTCTCTCTCTTCCCGTCTCTCTCTCTCTACCTGCCTGTCTCTCTACCCTTCTCTCTCTCTACCCGTCTCTCTCTCTGCCTGTCTCTTTACCCGTCTCTCTCTACCCGTTTCTCTCTCTACCCTTCTCTCTCTCTCTACCCGTCTCTCTCTCTATACCCTTCTCTCTCTCTACCCGTCTCTCTCTCTGCCTGTCTCTTTACCCGTCTCTCTCTACCCGTTTCTCTCTCTACCCTTCTCTCTCTCTCTACCCGTCTCTCTCTCTACCTGTCTCTCTCTCTGCCTGTCTGTCTGCAGGTATGTAGTAGGGACCCTGGATCTGATGGTTGGAGAGAACTATGTGATGGTGTATCTCTGTGCTGGAGGCCAGAACGACAAACTTCCAGGAATCAGCTGGCTGCGAGAGTGTTACACCACCATCCACAGGAGGTAAGATCACCTCCTTCAGTCAGTCAGTGATCAGTCAGTGATCAGTCAGTGATCAGTCTGTGGTCAGTCAGTGATCAGTCTGTGATCAGTCTGTGGTCAGTCTCAGATCAGTAGAAAATAATCATTGCCTGCACAGTAAATGACTGTAAATAAGTGAGGTGATATTAAAGAATGTAAAATCCCTGTAGAGAACTGACAGCTGACATTAAATAACATTTAAGAGCATTTATACAGACAGACTGCAGGTAAGAGGCTGTGGAACCTGATCAAATATATGACTAAAGAAATAAATCAAAACACAGGTGTATTTTCAATAGAGGATGAAAAGGATTTTTTCTTTAAAGGAGATTCAAAATCTCTTCTGTTAAAGTTGTTCAGGTAGAAAATCTTCGATAACACGAACTCTGGTTTCTTTTCTTTTTTAAATGTGTCATACGTCTGGGCTGGTTCAGTCCGTCTCCACTATGTGGCGTCAGAGCTTCAACAAAAATCTGTGTAAACAAAAATCTTTAGTCAACAGCTTTTTTCTTTCCCTAATGAGTCAATTTAACTGTAAAACACAAAACAGCCTCTGGTCACTGTGTCCTGGAAAATCATTGTATTAAAGTCACATCAAGTGTCAGTTAAGATGATTTTCTAATAAATTTGGTTTTAAATCAACTGTGATCTAATTCATATTCTGTTGATTCAAGGTTTACAATCTGCTGTTTCACCCACAAGGTCTATTGATCAAATCACAGCATCAACAAACAACAAGTTGAGATTATTCAGTCGCAGTACAGACAGGTACAGACAGGTAAAGTCACATTAGAGACAGGTACAGACAGGTAAAGTCACATTAGAGACAGGAGCAGACAGGTACAGACAGGTGAAGTCACATTAGAGACAGGTACAGAAAGGTGAAGTCACATTAGAGACAGGTACAGAAAGGTGAAGTCACATTAGAGACAGGTACAGACAGGTGAAGTCACATTAGAGACAGGAGCAGACAGGTGAAGTCACATTAGAGACAGGTACAGACAGGTGAAGTCACAGTAGAGACAGGTACAGACAGGTAAAGTCACATTAGAGACAGGTACAGACAGGTAAAGTCACATTAGAGACAGGTACAGACAGGTAAAGTCACATTAGAGACAGGAGAAGACAGGTACAGACAGGTAAAGTCACATTAGAGACAGGAGAAGACAGGTTAAAGTCACAGTAGAGACAGGAGCAGATAGGTAAAGTCACATTAGAGACAGGTACAGACAGGTGAAGTCACAGTAGAGACAGGAGAAGACAGGTAAAGTCACAGTAGAGACAGGTAAAGTCACATTAGAGACAGGTACAGACAGGTGAAGTCACAGTAGAGACAGGAGAAGACAGGTAAAGTCACAGTAGAGACAGGTACATACAGGTAAAGTCACAGGACAAACAGGTACAGACAGGTACAGACAGATAAAGTCACGGGACAGACAGGTACAGACAGGTACAGACAGGTAAAGTCAAAGTAGAGACAGGAGCAGACAGGTAAAGTCACAGTAGAGACAGGTACATACAGGTAAAGTCACAGGACAAACAGGTACAGACAGGTAAAGTCACATTAGAGACAGGAGAAGACAGGTAAAGTCACAGTAGAGACAGGTAAAGACAGGTAAAGTCACGGGACAGACAGGTACAGACAGGTAAAGTCACGGTAGAGACAGACAGGTAAAGTCACAGTACAGACAGGTACAGACAGGTAAAGTCACAGGACAAACAAGTACAGACAGGTAAAGTCACATTAGAGACAGGAGAAGACAGGTAAAGTCACAGTAGAGACAGGTGCAGACAGGTGAGGTCACATTAGAGACAGGAGCAGACAGGTAAAGTCACATTAGAGACAGGTACAGACGGGTGAAGTCACAGTAGAGACAGGAGAAGACAGGTAAAGTCACAGTAGAGACAGGTAAAGTCACAGTAGAGACAGGTAATGACAGGTAAAGTCACGGGACAGACAGGTACAGACAGGTAAAGTCACGGGACAGACAGGTACAGACAGGTAAAGTCACATTAGAGACAGGAGAAGACAGGTGAAGTCACAGTAGAGACAGGTACAGACAGGTGAAGTCACAGTACAGACAGGTGAAGTCACAGTAGAGACAAGTGCAGACAGGTAAAGTCACAGTACAGACAGGTACAGACAGGTACAGACAGGTAAAGTCACGGGACAGACAGGTACAGACAGGTAAAGTCACATTAGAGACAGGAGAAGACAGGTAAAGTCACATTAGAGACAGGTACAGACAGGTGAAGTCACAGTAGAGACAGGTGCAGACAGGTACAGACAGGTAAAGTCACAGTACAGACAGGTACAGACAGGTAAAGTCACAGTACAGACAGGTACAGACAGGTGAAGTCACAGTAGAGACAGGTGCAGACAGGTAAAGTCACAGTACAGACAGGTACAGGCAGGTAAAGTCACGGGACAGACAGGTACAGACAGGTAAAGTCACAGTAGAGACAGGAGCAGATAGGTAAAGTCACAGTAGAGACAGGTACAGACAGGTAAAGTCACATTAGAGACAGGAACAGACAGGTGAAGTCACAGTAGAGACAGGAGAAGACAGGTAAAGTCCCAGTAGAGACAGGTAAAGACAGGTAAAGTCACAGGACAGACAGGTACAGACAGGTAAAGTCACGGGACAGACAGGTAAAGTCACAGTACAGACAGGTACAGACAGGTAAAGTCACAGGACAAACAAGTACAGACAGGTAAAGTCACATTAGAGACAGGAGAAGACAGGTAAAGTCACATTAGAGACAGGTACAGACAGGTGAAGTCACAGTAGAGACAGGTGCAGACAGGTAAAGTCACAGTACAGACAGGTACAGACAGGTAAAGTCACGGGACAGACAGGTACAGGCAGGTGAAGTCACAGTAGAGACAGGAGAAGACAGGTAAAGTCACAGTAGAGACAGGTAATGACAGGTAAAGTCACGGGACAGACAGGTACAGACAGGTAAAGTCACGGGACAGACAGGTACAGACAGGTAAAGTCACATTAGAGACAGGAGAAGACAGGTAAAGTCACATTAGAGACAGGTAAAGACAGGTAAAGTAACAGGACAGACACGTAAAGTCACGGGACAGACAGGTACAGACAGGTAAAGTAACAGGACAGACAGGTAAAGTCACAGTAGAGACAGGTGCAGAGAGGTAAAGTCACAGCCTCTCTGTTTGTAGTGATCTCAGCCTGTAGCGCCTCCTACTGGTCTAAACAGAGACTGGGGAGGGGAGGAGGAAGGACAGGATAAATACACCTGTCTGTGTTTTTGCAGACTGAGGAAGAACCTGAAGGGTTTCTACGTGGTTCATCCCACCTGGTACATCAAAGCCCTCATCACCATCATTAAACCCTTCATCAGGTCTGTTACCGTCCTCTTCATCACTCATTCTGTCTGCTACCGTGACGTATAACTCATTAAACCAGCCAATTAAACCAGCTAATTAAACCAGCTAACTAAACCAGCCAACTAAACCAGCCAACTAAACCAGCCAACTAAACCAGCCAATTAAACCAGCTAACTAAACCAGCCAACTAAACCAGCTAATTAAACCAGCTAACTGAGCCAGCTAATTAAACCAGCTAATTAAACCAGCTAACTGAGCCAGCTAATTAAACCAGCTAATTAAACCAGCTAACTAAACCAGCTAACTAAACCAGCCAACTAAACCAGCCAACTAAACCAGCTAATTAAACCAGCTAACTGAGCCAGCTAATTAAACCAGCTAATTAAACCAGCTAATTAAACCAGCTAACTAAACCAGCTAATTAAACCAGCTAATTAAACCAGCTAACTGAGCCAGCTAATTAAACCAGCTAATTAAACCAGCTAACTGAGCCAGCTAATTAAACCAGCTAATTAAACCAGCTAATTAAACCAGCTAACTAAACCAGCCAACTAAACCAGCCAACTAAACCAGCTAATTAAACCAGCTAATTAAACCAGCTAACTGAGCCAGCTAATTAAACCAGCTAATTAAACCAGCTAATTAAACCAGCTAATTAAACCAGCTAATTAAACCAGCTAATTAAACCAGCTAACTGAGCCAGCTAATTAAACCAGCTAATTAAACCAGCTAATTAAACCAGCTAACTAAACCAGCTAACTAAACCAGCTAACTAAGCCAGCTGTCTTTTTTACTCTTTTCCTCCTGGTAATCAATCCCCCCCTCCCTCTCCTCCTCCTCCCTCTCCTCCTCCTCCTCCCTCTCCTCCTCCCCCTCCCTCTCCTACTCCCCCCTCTCTCTCCCCCTCCTCCCCCTCCCTCCCTCTCCTCCTCCTCCTCCTCTTCCCTCCTCTACTCCCTCTCCTACCCCCCCCAGCTCTAAATTCAGCAGGAAGCTCCAGTTTGTCGACAGCCTTCAGGGTCTTTCCCATTTCATCCCCACTGAGCACGTGCAGATCCCCGACTGTGTCAAACAGTGAGTGATTATTAGCTGACGACCTGCACCGAGCAGGTTGTTTTCACCGGATCCTGTTGGTCGGTTTGTTTGTCAGCAGGATTATGCAACAATCCGATCCGGATCCTGGAATCTGTTCGCTCACGCTCCTTGATATTGGTAGATTGGGCCTTTTTGTGGTCTCGGCCGAGGTCTGTGCTCGACCGAGTGAAGCCTAGTTTATTTATTTATCTGTTTACCTGTACTTAACCAGGACGGCTTCTCTTTTTCACAAAGAAAAGGAACAGATTCACGTTCAAAACACAAGAGTTTTAAATTCTGCCGGAAAGATTAAAGCTGCACATTTTCTCCTGCTTCTTCCGACACCGGTTAACTCTGCTTTCAGATTCACAGGGAAACCAGTTAAAATATTTTGGCACTATAATGAGTTTAAAGGGAGGCTTCGGTCCGGTTTTACAAATTAGTTGTTGCCAAAAAAGATGTTTCAATGATCCTTTCTTCAAAAGTTAATGCTCTGTTACTTTAGAAAAACATTAAACAGTAATTGCGGCACGTGCCAAAGGTTGGACCCCGAACTAAGTCAGTACTTTACACCTGTAACTGTGTTAAAGCAGAAGTGAACTCGGCTCAGCTTCAGAAAGCTGAATGAGCCACGTTACCCAGATGAATTCCAGCTGTTCATGAATGACCCGCATTACTGACGATCCCAGTCAGGAGCTTTAGGGCTCAGTGTTCTGCCCAAAACAACATATGAACGTGAAGACAAAATCTGTCTCAGCCCAGAGACTTATTTTCCTGATGACGTGATCTCTGCTGCTTGCAGGTATGACCAGAACCTGTCCAGGTGAAACTTCGCTGGGATCTGGGATTCTGGGATTCTGGGATCCCCCCGTTACTTTCTATAGGCGTATCCGCCTGCTCTTCTCCAACCCAGCAGGTGGAGCTTCCGTGTCTTGCTCAGCGACAGCAGGTCTGTGCAGAGCAGCAGAGAAACCCCCCATTGGAGGATCGAACACAGTCGGGTGCCACCGTGCTGCTGCGTTGCCCCTTCATCCACACGTCGCCTTGCAAACAGTGTTAATGCTGACGAGCACAAAGTAAATCGTCCTGCTCCCTGCTATTCCAGAGTCAATACGCTAAACATGTTTTTCATTCATTTACGTTTTCTAACTAATACGAATTCAAACATTTCCGTCTTACTTTCAGTGTTAGAGCGAACATTTCAAACAAACAAATGTTGTAGCACAACGAAACTGCGGGTCAACATACGAACCGGTCGGCAGTTTGTGAAACAGTCGCGAGATTAATTGATTCGGCGCGACTTTCGTTGAACGAATGAAGCGACACAGTTATTAACGGCAGCAGAGTCTCCGGCAGGTGGTCGAGGTGGATGGAGGACGTGTAACGATCAGGACCGTCAGACCAGAGACCGGGTCCACATCCGGAGTCCCGTCTGTGGTTCAGGTTGGGGAAAGACGGTGGTTCTGGTTCGATGTCAATAAACAGGTTGGTGTCTGAGGTCACTGTGACCTTTCTCTGTGTGTTAAACCAGACCAGGATCTTTCCTGAACCTCAACCAGGTGCTGCGAGAGTCTGAACAGAACCATGAACCGGTTTAGTGACGCTGGAGTCTCTACAGGGGGATGAAAACTTGTGTCCATGTACACAAATCAATTAAAAAAAGGTTTTTAAAGTGTAACTTTTAATCCGATGCAGTCAAATAAAACAGCAGCATGAAGTGAGATAATTACAATAGAGTCTCATTAAAGTCCACAAAGAGTTTTGGTTTTATTTTGCTGTTCACAAATTATTATCTTAGCACCAGATGAACCTCAGATCTAGTGCTAAGATAAAAACATCATCTTTCAAACCGAACAAATCGTCCAAATCTGTCCTTTACTCTGCAGCTTCCTGTTATCGTGTCTCGTGAAAACACGTCATGGACCAACATTTATACGTCAACACATGCTTACACATAAAGTTCAACTCACACAAAAGGTGAAAAGTGTCTTTCCTGTCGCTAAAGTTTCTCTTTCTAATATTTTGAAGTTGAATTAAAGCCAGTGACCTTTGACCCGTGGAAGAGATTTCCCATCAAACTCCTGTAACTGACGGTTTTAGGTTTTTCGACGCCTTTCAGTGTTTCCAGCGGGAGTTGAACCGTCAACCCTGCCAGGGTCAGTGCCTTGCTTCAAGACTGATGACTTAAGACTCATTTGTTTTTGTCAAAGGTGAAACATTTTGATGCTGAATAAAACCACGATGGTTCGTTATTGGGATCTTTATCTGGTGATTTGTGTTTCTGAAAACATTTTAACATCATAAAAACTAAACTCAGACGTTTTGGAGACGCAGCAAAGACGCTGAGGTAAGGAGGTCTGGAGTTTAGTTTCCATAGAGACGTGATCTTGTAGGACCTTGACTGACCTGTAGCAGCCTGACGGGACGGTTGATGTTGGCTGGACGTGTTTACTCAGGAAACTCACTCAGGTGTGAGCGACGTGTCGCCGCGCCGGTCCAGGATGCCGGTTGGTCCCAGTGGTCCACAGCGGCGCTCCAACACAAAACCCCTGCCAGGCCTCGTTCCTGTCCAGGTCTCTGCAGGAGCGCAGACGCAGCATAAACCGGAGGGAAGTGCGGATTAACTTCGCTCTGGTTGGAGGAGGTCGTAACGACAAACGACGTGAACGAACCGAGGAGGCTCATGGGAGAAAGTGTCTTCAGGTGTTTCCAGATCAAAGAAAGAAACATGCCCTTGTAAAGGACCTGCCTTTAAACCGCAGACTGAGACCTGGTCCCGTCCAAGCCAGTCCACCAGTTTACAGCTATAGTTTTACCCCAGTCTATGAGATGGCATCCACAGACATCACGCTGGGGGTGGAGGCCTGACTGGGAGTCCTGGACTGGACATGATAGAAGCTGAGTCTGTAAAACTGTTGACAGGACACGTCCGCCTGCAGACGAGCTCGGTTTTCGCTCTTGGTTTTGATTCATTTCTACATTTGACTGTGGGACGAGGAGCTGGACCGCGGGGGGACACCCAGGTTCTCAGGAAGCTTCGGATGAACCGGTTTGGATCCTGGTACGTCCAGGATCCCCGAGCCGCCGGTAACACGCACGCTCGGGGCGTATTTCTGTGTGTTGGTGGTTCAGTTGACCGTTGACAGCGAAGAGACGGAAAACATCGCAGGATCAGGTGTGAACCAGCCACTGAGAGTTCAGAACAGACCAGCTACCTGTCGGGTCTGGTACCTGTGGAGACATTTATTACGTGTGTCTGGGAGGGAACACTGCGGTCATTTATAAAGAACGGGACGGCAGCCGTGTGTGTGACTGGTCTGTATTAACCCAGCGGCCGGGCAGGAAATGGAGCCTGACAGGAAGGAAGTGAGGTAGCTGCTGAGGAAACTGGACAAACAGGAACCCAGTAAAGAGCGTGTGTGAGGGTGTGTGTACTTTTACTTCTATCTTCGTGAGGACCACACTGATCAGACTGGAAAGAACGAATCCAAATAAACAACTTTAAATATTCTAATATGAAGTAAGACCAATAAACAGCTGCTGTTTGTAGCTCCACATGTCCTACGGCCACGGACACATTACGAGACAGCAGCTGGACACAGACGTGTAAAGAGTCCCCCGCCCTCCTACAGAGGAGCAGGAGTCTTTCTGGGACGGTTTTGAGTCTCTCCGTCTGACCAGGGAAGAAATGTACGGTGGAACTTGATGAAAAGCTGGATTTCGGTGACACGAGCCCATCAGCTGTTCCGTAACATCAGCTAGCAACAAACCGCTTTTCAAGGTCAAGGCTGTTTGTGGTTTCGACGGTTTGCGGTGTCCCCCGTACTTCGGTCTCTGTGCTGAGCCAGACTAACCACATCCTGGACCAGTCTCTGTACTGGAGGTGAAACTGGTCTGAATCATCTGACTTTGTTCAAATGTCAGACTGTCCCTTTAACACCTGAGTCTCAGTCAGGAGACAGAAACTGTGAGCCACAAGCAAAACACTGTGTGTGTGTGTGTGTGTGTGTGTGTGTGTGTGTGTGTGTGTGTGTGTGTGTGACTGTGTGTGTGTGTCTGTGACTGTGTGTGTCTGTGTGTGTGTGTGTGTGTCTGTGACTGTGTGTGTGTGTGTGTGTGTCTGTGTGTGCGTGTGTGTGACTGTGTGTGTCTGTGTGTGTGTGTGTGTGTGTCTGTGACTGTGTGTGTGTGTGTGTGTCTGTGTGTGTGTGTGTGTGTGTGTGTGTGTGTGTGTGTGTGTGACTGTGTGTGTGTGTGTGTGTGTGTGTGTGTGTGTGTGTGTGTGTGTGTCTGTGACTGTGTGTGTGTGTGTGTGACTGTGTGTGTGTCTGTGTGTGTGTGTGTGTGCGTCTGTGTGTGTGTGTGTGTGTGTGTGTGTCTGTGTGTGTGTGTGTGTGTGTGTGTGTGTCTGTGTGTGTGTGTGTGGTTAGATGACTTGTTATCATGTGACGCTGCTCAGCTGTTGACAGCTGTTGTCACTTCACCAAACCAAGATGTTATCATGTTGTGAGTTGTGTCTATAAAAGGCGTCGTGACCCTAATTGTCCTCATTGTCCTCATTGTCTTCATTGTCTTCATTGTCCTCAGATGGCTCTTGTGACTTGAATGTGTCATGAACTTAGTGACTTATATCAAGAATATTCTCCACTTTCACTGGTTAGAACCTGCAGACAACGAATGATTATCCAGTTCCTTCCTACTCATGCTGGTCCCAGTCTGTGGTGCTCAATGGCAGAATCCGGGTTCTGCCCTCCCCCCCAGAGAAGACGAGTCTGTCAGAAACACACCCACCGGCACCTGGAAAGCTCACTGATTATCGAAGCCTTGTGTAGCTGCTGGGAAACCCTCCCACTGTAGATCCGTGTTGGGTTGTGGTGTAGAAGGTTCAGGATCGGGTCTCTGGTCTGCGGTTCAAATATTCTGAAAACACAGAAGAAATCAGCAGCTGTGCGTGTTTGGTTTCAGGCTCGGCTCAATCCTGAACAGCCTGACAAAGCAAACCAACAACAGTATTAGCTGGTGTTTCCCGGACAATTTCCTGGAATTTGTTCCGTGTACTTTCCTATAAATGAGCTGTTAATTACTGGGCAGACGCAGTTCGGTCCTAATTATGAGGGAAATGGAGAAAGTTCCTCACTACAGTTTATCAAGCTCCCGCTTGTTTTATTTGAGCCAAGTAAAAACTATGAAGTGATGTAGGAGGTAAATGAACAATAGCTCATTAACAGACAATCATTTCTGACATTTTTTAGACCCAGCGACTCAATGACCCAGTATTTTTTGGGTTTCAGAGAAAAATCAGACATTTGAATTTGGATTGATGGATGGATGGAGTAAATTTAATAATAGAAATCAGGCCTTCAGGGGGGGGACCGTTCAGGTAGCAGGTTCACTGGGACCACAAAGACTGGGGACAAAGGGCTGGTATAAATAGTGAGAGGCTGATTGGAGAACGGGGGCAGGTGGGGAGAGACCAGGTAACAGCAGGGGCTGATGAAAAGTGGGAACAGGTGTGTGAGTAGAAGACCTTTTGACAGTCAGACTGGCTGTTTCCCCCTGCTTTCAGCCTTCATGCTAAGCTAAGCTAAGCTAAGCTAAGCTAACTACACCTTGACTCCAGCTCTGTGCTGACATGAGACTGAACTCCAGCCGAACATCTCAGTCTCCCAGAATGAGACTGTTTCCCTAGATGATGGGAACCACAGCAAACTCCCAACTGTCTGAGAACTAAACCCATTCAACGGTGTGTTGGCGTCTCCGGTGTTCTGGTTTACGACCAGACGGTGACCCCACAACATGAGTAATGAACACACACACACACACTCAGCATCTGTGTGTTTCCCACACACTCGGTTTAAAACAACCACATCTTTAATTTTTCCACTTGTGTCGTTTCCTCCCTTTCAGTGCTGCACTGAGGTTTCCATGGCAGCACAAACACACATCATTATTTCAGCGGCCTGCGATAACACGTGATGTTGACGTGCGTAGGAGGGGAAACTCCGAACGTGTGAACAGGGTCATACGTGTACATTTCTACATGTTTCCCTCACACAGTGTGATGTAAGAAGGTCCAGCGAGCCGCTTTCACTCCGGTCACCTGGTGGTCACGCGACGCCTTCGGGTCTCGACGCGGACCAGTCAAAGTAATCGTTGCATGATGCTGACTAATCACGGTTCACATTCGCACTCGGCAACACACTGAGTCCGTTTTGCAAGGAACCGGTCATGGATACGGACGCGTTTGGAAAGAAAACAGCAGATTTATTCAGACGTCATGAGACACACGTTACAGAAGATGGAGGGATAAAGTCAATCAGTATTTCTGTTTCTGTTACATGAGAAAACCAAACACAAGGAAAAAAACTGAAAATATGGAAAGTCACAGAAATCACACATTCATGTCACTTTAACACAAAATATCATTCAAGATTTTGTTTGACGACTGTTAGTATTTAATGGAAAAGAGCTTTTAAGGTCATGTGAAAAACAGTAGTTTGAGCTCTGAGATTAATCTGGGAATAATTGATTATGACTTGGCATATATATTACCTTATGTTGTTACCGCACTTCAAAACATCCAAAAATTCCCCCAAATTTCCTTCAAACTCGTTGCTTTCTTAAAAACTGAAACATCAGCAGGCAGCTGGGAGGAAAACTGGGACTTTAAAATATCTACAGCAAACCTGAAGGTCCTGAAAGATGATTTTGTTTTCCCTCTCGTGTTCATTTGTATCTCGTGGTCACCAAATATCTTGGTTACAAAAGCAATTATCTTTCTCACACAAGTCAGCACCTTGTTCACACAAGATCCATATCTTGTGTGAACACGTTTTTATGTTATTTTCTAAAATGACCGTTTGCAAAAGTTACCATCTTGTTCCCATAAGTGATCCTTTTTATTCACACAAGTTATGATCTTCTTTGCTTAAGATGTTGTTGGCTGATGTTGTTCACTTAAGTTTTCATCTTATTTACCTAAATTATTATCAAGATCATCAAGATTTCACTTGTTGGACACGTAATTTTGCTTTTATCTTGTTTTCATCTCATCTGTCCCAAAAAGTTATTATTTCATTTGCACAAGATATTATAAAGTCAGTTCCTTGCTCCCACTAGGTAGCGTTTGTTTGCAGTTATCAGCTTGGTCGCACGAGACCCGTAACTCGTTTGTTCGTCTTTCGTTTCCAAATTCAGTATCCTGTTCCTTATTCACACAGGATATTATCTTTTTACAAAACTTGCGTCTGGTTCATGCACGATATCATCACCCACGGTAATAACTTGTGTTCACAACATATGGATCTAACATCTAACACCTTGTGCAGACAGATAAAGCTCTCATCTCTCTCTGGACATTGTTCTCCGTGCCGAAGCTCTTTCTCAGGAAGTGTCTTTCACATGGCCCTAACGACTTTCTTTAGCATTAGCACGAGTCATCTTCAAAGTAACTAAAACAGGATGCAGGAGCAGGTTCGTGTTCGTGGTGTTTCTCAAATCTCGCCCGTTGGCAGATCGTCATTAAAACAGCAGGATGTTTCTTATATATTAGGACTTTACGTCTGTGTTCGGACCACCAACCAGAAGCACCTCCGCAGCTGAGCGCGATAGGCTGAGACACCTGTCAATCACGCACAAACACACCTCCGAGCCTGATCTCTTCTTAATGAAAAGGGGATTTACACTGCAGCCTCTGGTGGCCGTTAGGGGAACCGCAGCTCCACACACTTCAACGCTCGGCTGCGGAGGCTGTCGATTGGTTCATATCAGATTAAAGTTTATTTAAAGTACAGAAGAATATCAGCTTGACTTTTTATTCGTCGGTGCTGCTGGTGTGGACAGCAGGAGTGACAAAGGCTCAAGGGGCCAAAAGTCACAGAAATGCTTTGTGATCAATACTCTTAATAGATGCATTCATACCATACTAGCTACGCAACACGTATTCAGAAAGACATTGTACAATAAGACAAACACAGTTCATAAAATCGACATCTTTGATCAGGACACAGAGACACAGAGCCGATTAGAAGATCTCAGATTCAGGTGTCCGTCGCCAGATCCCCAAATCCCGTCGCGTTATTTCTGCCCGAAGGCCGGATGGAGGGGAAAGTGCTCTCCAGTGTTGTTGAACTGTAAGCCGGGAGGAGGGGAATCCCAAGTGGAGGGGACGAAGGGGAAGAGGAAGAGGAAGAGAGGAACTATGGTCGTGATAAACAAACGGAGCCAGACTTTGGCAGCCGATGACGGACTGTGAGAACAGGTCTGAGTTTCCAAGAATCAGAGAGAAAGCAGCCAAGAGGTTGACGACGCCGCCGCTGACTTCAACCTGAGGACTCCGACGCCGAGAGGCAGCGCCGACACGGCGTTCCGGTGTCTGGATCCGAACTGTCTCAAAGCTACACAGTGTCACACAGTTAAACAACAGAAACTCGCTGAGCCGTAAAGTCCCTGAATTTCTCTCTGCCGCACACACCGACAGCTGGAGGCGTTCTTCACGACCTGCAGCCTGCGGCTGTCGGCGCGTACGGTCCCAGTGGTCACGAGGTTTGAACGCCCGGTGCAGACGAGCAGACAACGAACCGTCGACCCTGTGGCCAGACCAGAGCGTATCCGCCAAACCCCGGGTCACATCCAAAGCCAATGTTTTTTTAAATTCTCACTCTCTACAGTGTTCGCACGTAGCAACTACAGTAGGGTCAATGCTAGGGAGAGGTTGCGCTCTCGGCAGAATCTGGCCGAAGTGTGGTTAGGATTAGGAAACTGAAACACCTGCATCTCCTCCATCGGAGCCGAAGTTGTGTGACGTTACTGCACCGCTACAACTTCACGTTTTCTATTTGAAAACAGGCCTTTTGTAGAGCTGCAAGTTTATTTTAGTATCAAGCGATCGCAGAGCAGGTGTCATTAAAGTTATGACCCTTATTCTCAGTCCCCAGCAAAACTCTGGGACCCGGACTATTAAACACACCCGCAGCTGCCACCAGAAACCACAGGTGTCACCATATCAGCAAGGACTGAAATCTGAACCCGGGAATTGTTTCGTCTCGCATTACGCGTGTGAATCGACTGCCGGACGGTTTTTAGCCCCAGACGGCGAGAAACAGTCCGGCAGTTGATCTGCCGTCTGTGCGGACGTTTGTTGAATTCGTGGCCTGAAGCTTTGGGATGAGTTCAGTTCTTTTGCTTGAGCTGAAACATTTCCAACCCACACTGACGCCTCTTCACCTCAGTTTGTGTTGCGGCGTTTTTCGTCTGTCGCAGGTCCGACAGAGCAGCTACGCTTCACGTTTACCTGACGGAGCCGTCGGCACGGGCCGAGCAACGCCTCGCGCTTCAGGGAAGGGCCGGAGCGCCGCCCGTGCAGGCGCGGTGTCAAATTCTGCTTCAGATTTCCGTCCCGGTGATTCGGCGACACCTGCGGTTACCGGTGGCGACTGCAGCTGTGTTCTGTGTGAGAGTGGGACTGCGTCGGCCACTGGGGGGCAGCAAACCCGAATGCTTCGAAACGCTCACTCAGTTTCACTTCACAAGCTGTTTGCCATGTATCGGCGTTGTTTACGTTGGTTTTCGTTTACATGCTGATCTGAGCATCTGACTGAGAGACGCATGATGAAAAATCAGCGTCTCAGTTGGCTGTGAAAAGTGCGAAAAGGTCAAACGGCTCCCACGCGGTGCGATTAACTGACCCGTCAGGTTCGACTGTGGAGGAATAACAGAGAAAATCCTTTAGACAAATGAGCCCAGGGAGGAAGTGTCAAGCCTCCCACGCTCCGCGGATTCCAGTGAACACACCACGCCGTCGCGGGGAAAACTGAGACCAGCAGCGGCTCAGACTTTCCCTGACGCTTTGGCCTCTCAGGCCCAGTAGCCGGTCGCCACGGCGAGGGGGCGCGCGGTGACTCAGCGGTTTCTGCGGCAACCGCCCCCGGTAGTGCACACAGCAGCCGAGCACATCTGTGGCTTACGTACCAAAAAGCCATCAGGGTGTAAACACGGTGTTTTGTGTCCCTGAGCTCTCTTCTGATTGGCTGACCGAGCCTTCAGTCCCGACGGCTCGTTTAGAGGCGGAGCTTCTGGATACGGGCTGTGCGCGCTTCGCCGCGGATCGAGCGTTATGAAACTTTCACAGTGTTTCTACGGCACAAGACAAGGAAATCTCACTTGAGTTAAGTTTGAAAGAAACACTGAGGATCTAGTTTGTGTAAAACGTATTGTTTAGTCAATAGAAGTCTGGTGCAGGACGCTAAGATCACGTCCTCGGTGGTATGTCTGGTTATTATTGAGGAGGAGTTTACATTCTGCAGTTAAACATGTTGGGCTCTTAGAGGCTGATCCTGACGCATTTTAGGCTGAATTTATTTAAATGTGAAATGAAAGAACTTGAATTACACTTAGTTAGTTATAGTAGAGAAAGACTTGAAACCTGGAGACCGTCATGGGGGGAGATGTCCGGATATCGTTTTGACCTCAGTAATGTTAAAATCTTTGCCCTGGACTACAGTTACTCTTGTTTTTTCAGAAAGTGCTGGAATTGAATCTTTTTGGTCGAGCGTTTCGTAGAAGCTCACATCTGTTTTTTGTCCAAATGGCAGCGGAGCTTTGAAGAAACTCTTTACCTGAACTCTCGTTGCTGCAGACACGAGTTCATTTTTCAAGAATATATTAAACACATTTAATCTACGAGTCTTAGAAATCAACTCCATCCACATATCAACCGAACCATCGACCCGAACATGAACCCTGTCCCAAAGGTTTACGGCCGGCAGTTGTCTGCCCGTCGGCTTCGGCGTTTTGGATCCCTGCTTCGTTTAGCGATAGGGATATTAAATCAGGAGGGATGCAAAAAAGAAAACAGTGACATTAGGAGAAAACATTCAGCGAATCACCAAAAACAGCAGAAAATGAAAAACAATTTCTGCTTAACGTTGTTAAAATACTAAAACTACAAAGCAGTTAAATGCCGCTTGAGCTTCCCACCAGATGCAGCAAAAGATGTTTTAAGCAAAGGTTTAGAAAAGGTCAGTGTGGAACCCAAAATGAAAACACTTCTGTCTTCTTGGGGATTCAGCAAACCGGCCCCCGAACTGCAGTCTGAGTAGTCTGACATGTCGAACTTCGGCACAAAGCGGGTCATTTTCTAGTGGGAGTTTTGGACTGTGTGTCTGGGCCCCTCTGAGAGCTCAGTGAAGTCAACGTTTATATTTAAACTGGTGGATTATTAAGACCATATGACTCACACACACACGCACACAGGGAGAGGGAGTCCGGTCCAGTGTAGCGGGAACTTGCGGGACTTTCCCATCTCCTAAAACGAGAGTCTTAAATCATTCAGCACCAGCAGTGGGGCTGGGCAGAGTGAAGCATCCTGGGAAATGAGGTCCAATGATGTCATCACTGGGTCCATGTGAATGAAGAAAGGTGGGGGGTGGGGAAACAAAACAAAAAAACAACCAAACTAAGGCGTGACAATCCTTTAGAAGCCAGATGAGGAGTACAGCTGAGCAGTCAAGCATCCTGGGAAATGAAGTCCACTGAGGAAACTCCACAGCAGCTCTGCGGGGGAACTTTGCACCAGCACGAGGGCTAAGATGATGGACTATGGGGGATGCAGTAATCCTCACTGCTTCCTGGATGAGGGAGTTTTGAGAAAACTTCCCAATGAATGCTGGGAAATGTAGTCTTTTTTTTTTTTTTCCTTTTCTTATTTTTTTAATGTTAAAAAACAACACTTTGGAGCCAGTTTTTCTTTCTTAAGATACAGACATTCTGTCATCTAGCAGAGTTCCTGAATGGAAAGGAATTCTGGGGGATGTGGTCCTTGCCTTTGTGTTTGTTTTACAGGATCGGATGTGGAGCTGGCGGTTTGTTGGACCTGAGATGTGGAAATAAGACCAAAAGACAGAGCTCCCTCACCCTCACGGCTCGTTTTTCTGTTTTTGTGACGGTGGCTACTGATTTTAAGTCTTGGCTCGTAAAAAATCTTCACTGAAATTACATGAAAGAGACGAAAGTGCAGCCACATCCTTTCCCCATATAAAGGAAATGACAGCGCCCCCGTCAGCTGGCAGAGGGGCAGTGCTTCGCTCGAGGACACTTCAGCAGGGCAGGAGGGGAGTCGAAGCCTCCGGTTGACAGTCAGATACAGGTTCAGAGGTTCAGAGGGGCCGCTCAGAAGGTCTGGGTTGATTTCATACACTCCTGAAAAATCAAAAAAACACAGGACGGAGTCAACACACGCAAACAGGTTCAAAGCTCAGGGTCAGCATCGGGACTGAGGACCGAGGACACACCGGACCCTCCTTCAGTCTTTTACCTTCACTAGAAACCTGCAGCCGATGGACTGATCTGAAAGCACATCACAACATCACTGCGGGTCGAACAACAGTTCCGGTGTTTTCGAGTGGATCGCTCCCAAGGTTTCATTTTGATTTAAGGTTTTTCAGATTCAGCATCAAATGAAAACCAGTGGATCTGGTGGTCGGATCAATAAAAGAACCAGAAACAACTGGTTTTATTCATCAGACGGATTTTTCTCTGCATCATGGAGAATCTGAGCCTGAGTCTCTCACTCATCAGCACATTTCCCTTTTCTATCATCATTTCCAGAAACTGGACAGTTTGACGTGAGATATATTCAACCAATTTCCACCTTCCCTAAAACACTTTGGGCTGATAAATCCTTTCTACAAATTCTACAGCTTTCTAACCGGAACCTGGATTAGTAAATACTGAATTTACAAGCTGAACATCCATCAATTTAAACCAGGTTGCTGCCAACAGCGACGGTTCGTGCTCATTCAGCGTGCGAGCAGCGAATCCACTCCCACGCTGTGGTTCCACTGATCTGAGCGCAGTGTAACTGACGCACGGGGACGTTCGACCTGATAGAAACTGATCTTGAGTTCATATGTTTGTGCTGCCGAAGACAACAGACACTTCCTGTCCCCGACGGTGAGATCACCCATCGACGACTGGCGCTTCCTGCCGCTCCAGTCGTTGTCACTCGAAGCTGAATCGCAGCGAGCAGCTAAATAAACTCGGTGCTGATGTTACAGCTGAGCCGGAGCTTCTATTTCTCCCAGTATAACCAGTGACGCATCAGCTGCAGTGACCAATCACCGGCCGATTTCCAATGAAGCGGTGCGTCTGTCCGGCGGGGAAGGGCGGCCTCGCGTCTCTTCGCTCCCGGCTCGTCCAAACCAGGAGGATTTCCAGGTCAGCCGAGGAGCGAGGAGACGTGGACCGAGGTCCTGAGAAGCACCAGTAAGGAACTGGGGTCCAGCAGCAGGTGGGGCTGCGTTTAGTGACACTAGTTAAAGACTGACATGGGTTTGTGGTGGGAGGTTGGACCGCACTGGGTTTACTGGTTGGTGGCTCCGCTGTCACAGCCTCGTGAAGTGCCCCCCCCCCGACAGTTACAAGTTGAAGTGGCAGGAGAAGTGGAGGAGCTGAAAGGAGCTGAAGTGTCGGCAGGACGTTCAGGCTGTGTGTGTGTGTGTGTGTGTGTGTGTGTGTGTGTGTGTGTGTGTGTGTGTGTGTGTGTGTGTGTGTGTGTGTGTTTACCGGCTATAACAGGCTGTTCCTGCCGTTCATGTTCGGGCCTTTAGACCTCATCTGCTCCTGAACCGGCCCCGACTGAAAACCGCACACACACACACACACACACACACACACACACACACACACACACACACAGAGAACATGATCAGTACATGTGAACACGTGTACTGTCACCTACTTTGCATGGGTCTTGATTTTTCGGCACTTTTTAAATCGATTTTAACGTTTTCATGATCCGTCTCTTACCGACATCGTGTTTCACTCATTACGACACATTGTGTTCAGTTCAGG
The DNA here is from genome assembly GCF_016859285.1 of Xiphias gladius. Lineage (NCBI taxonomy): Eukaryota > Metazoa > Chordata > Actinopteri > Istiophoriformes > Xiphiidae > Xiphias > Xiphias gladius. Next base: position 25,697,947 of record NC_053423.1, read on the forward strand.
GAAACAACGCTTCATCTGGAGTTTTAGATTTTTTAAATATTTACACACGTTATGTGCGATCTCTCATTCATTTGAATTTTCGTCTTACGTGTTTTCAGTGTGTGTGTATTTAATTATGAACCAACACTTGTTTATGTCTGAGGATCCACTGATTATCGCTTCACTCATTCAGTCAGTTTTTGGTAAATTCAGTTCTTGTGTTCATCACTTGAGGAAACGAAGGAAGGAGGAGTCAGCGAGGAAGGCTGTGTGACCTCTGACCTCTGACCTCATGAGGGGGGAAATTCACTTGCCGACTCTGACCAATCATCACGCAGATGAGGTCATCAGGCGATTTCAGACTGGTCCAGCTGTTGATACTGGTAACTGAGATCTGAAGTGAAGTGATTATTTTATTTTGACTTCATTCTTTTTATTTTATTCTCATCTGTGTTAAAATCTGTGTTTAAATTTATTTTCATCAAATTTAATTTAATCTTTCAATTTTTATTGTTTTAAGTTTGTATTTTATTGTTCTTTTTAAAAAAAAATCTTCTTGCTTTTTGGATTTTTTGAAAACATTTTTTAATAGTTTTACATTTTCCTTCATCTTTTAATTTGAAGGTTTGTTGAGTCTATCACAGACTTAAACAGACGAGATTTGAGGCAGTGAAGCTAAAATAGAAACAGGAAGGATGCAGCGCTGTGTGACACTTCCTGTCTCTCACACACACACACACACACGCACACACACACACACACACACACACACACACACACAAACACACACACACACACACACTGGGCTGCAGCTCCTAACACAGAGCTCTGTGTTCAGACATGTGGCTGTGTGTCTGCTCTGTTCGGGTTCTACTGATGCCTCACAGACTAGAGACAGACTGGTCCTGGTCCCTGGTACGTTCAGACACTGACCCCGGGTCAGTCCAGTCCACATCATTTCCTGTCATCGCTTCACTGTCACACATAGAATATCCAAAACACTACAGACCCACAGACGGGTAACAGACAGACAGCTGACAGACAGACAGGTAACAGACAGCTGACAGACAGACAGGTAACAGACAGACAGGTGGGAGGCAGGTGGACAGACAGACAGCTGACAGGCAGACAGGTAATAGACAGACAGCTGACAGACAGGTGACAGACAGACGGGTGGACAGACAGACAGGTGACAGACAGACGGGTGGACAGACAGACAGACAGACAGACAGGTGTGGGGTCTCACCGGCTGCAGTCCTTCTGCCATCTCTCCGGAGCCGATGTGTGTGAGGTGGATGAAGTTTGTCGGCTCTCCGATCATACTGCGATCGATCTTCCTCCTCTTCTTCTTCTACACACACACACACACACACACACACACACGCGTCAGCATGTAGGCAGGTAAAACCTAAGGAAATGAAGCAGGAGGGAGTCCGCGGTGCAGGTTTGGGGTTAGGGGTCCTCACAAGTATAGCGGCGCGCGCGGCTGTGCCCCGACGAGCCTCGGATCGTCGACGTGTCTCGACATGTGCACACACCCTCACACCCTCGTCACCCACTCAGCGTCTAACACGTCCCGCTGTGTGAATCAGAGTCTGCGGAAACGGGCGCGTGACGCAACGCGAAGGAAACAACGAGACCAGGCAGAAACCCGGGTCGCCCGGGACCGGGTCCCCCCCCGGGATCCACCTCGCGCGTGTCCCACAGCATCGCGCGCTACCCGCTGTCAGTCGTCCTGTTGCTGTGGAGGATCATTTCCTCCCGAGTCAGGACTGAAGGTGAGACCATGAGAGAAACGACTCGGGATAATCTCACGTAAAGAAGAAGGAGGAGGGTAAAAGATTCAAATGCGTCTTCGAAAATCCTGGAATATAAAACAGGAAAGCTTCAATTCAAATGTGAGACTGACGCGGAAAATAAACATCAGAACAAATTAAAACATGATACTGTACAAATACAGACACAGGTATATGCTGTACATATACAGCACAACATTAGAAGCGTTAACTGGTTTTAACGTTTACTTGCAGCTGAACAGTTGCAGTGCTTTGCATCTAGGTTTTTCAGAATAAAAGCCTCGGACCGCGAAGCTCCGTGCGGACGAGGCGTTCAGGGTCCGACACGTCCAGAAAACACGAACTCGTGACTGAGCGGCAGAGAGGATTTGGTGAAGTTGTGCATCATCTTCCTCCTCTGTCATCATGCAAATGGCCGCTGTCTTCAGGGACACCCTGTGCTCTGTCCAACAGCCACTGAATGCCTCACTAAAACCCACCCTGCTCCCAGAGTCCAGTCAGTCTTCAGGTGTGGAAACGTGTGCGGATCCAACGCGTCTCAGCCTCAGTCACAACCACTTCCATCTGATTTAAGAGGATTGTGTTCCTGGGGATTATTCAGAGCTCGTACGTCGCTACAGCAGGAGCGAAGACGAGGGACGAAGACGGGACGAGGGTTCGTCTGTTCGATCGCAAGACATCCAGTGTTTGATGATTTCAATTCCGGCTCAGCCGTGACAGCGTTTACCCACAGAAAGCTCCAGGTTGGGAAGTGGGTTTGGCGGCTTGTCGTTAGCGTCCCTCAGCGCGTCGTCGTTAGTGACGCTCCGGTCGTTACACAACGGTCTGTCCGCTTCTGGCCTGTTGTGTGTCAGTAACACGAGGGGACAACGAGAGCGAAATGCTGCGTCTCAGCGTCCGTGTTTTCACGTCAACATTTCGACCTTTACCGCAACGCGGTTTCAGCGGCAACACGTGACAATAAGTCTCCAAACGGCGGAACCGATGCAAGACGCCTCACCCATAAATCATGATGATTACCTGATGATGTCTTGAGTGTGAACTGCTCACACTGAGTCCCGACCACTTCATGAGTGACAGGATTTCACGAGCTCGTCACGACTCGAGCGCCGATGCTCTGGAACTTTATTACAAACATCCACTTT